>NC_056660.1:159024131-159392881 GCF_018350195.1 Panthera tigris | reverse complement strand
TCAGCAATCAAAAAGAATGAAATCTTGCCATTTGCAACTACATGGATGGAACTGGAGGGTATTATGCTAAGTGAAATTAGAGAAAGACAAAAGTCATATGACTTCACTCATATGAGGACTTTAAAAGAGAAAAATGATCAACATAAGGGGAGGGAAACAAAAATAATATAAAAACAGGGAGGGGACAAAACAAAAGGGACTCATAAATATGGAGAACAAACTGAGGGTTGCTGGAGGGGTTGTGGGAGGGGGGATGGGCTAAATTGGTAAGGGGCATTAAGGAATCTACTGAACTCATTGCTTCACTATATACTAATTTGGATGTAAATTTTTTAAAAAATAAAAAATAAAAAATCAAATAAAAAAACTGTACAGCATAGCACATTAACATTGAAATGTAAATTTTGAAATATAATTACTAATAACTGTATTACCAGGTCATTATTTATTAAATATTGATATGTACAATCTGTGCATTAATTTTAGAAATGCTAGCATCTTGTAATGAATACATACATTACCTATAAAAATAAAATTCACAGGGAATAAGACAAAAAAAAATAAACATTTTAAAATTGCTACATGAATTAATGTCTACATTCAAAATGCAACATTTTATTCACTCAACAACTTTTTTAAAGGTTTATTTAGGTTTTGAGAGAGAGACGGGGGCGGAGGCGGGGAGAAGAGATTGTGAGTGGGAGAGGGGCAGAGAGAGAGGGAGACACAGAATCTGAAGCAGCCTCCAGTCTCCAAGCTGTCAGCACAGAGCCCGACGCTAGGCTCTAATTCACAAAACAGGAGATCATGACCTGAACTGAAGTCAGAAGCTTAGCCGACTAAGCCACCCAGGCACTCCAGCAACTTTTTTAAATTGACATGTAACTCACATACCATAAAATTCACAACCCTAATGTATACAGGGCAGTGATTTTTAGCTAAGTCACAAGGGACAACAACTATTTATTGAATGCCTACCATGTTCCAGGTTTCTGGTCAATTTGATCTTCATGTACTAGCAGAGTTTTCAAATTACAACATGAAAATTCCTTATCTATACCACATAAATCAGGCAATGTTGGAATAATTCTTAGTTCCTGACCAGAGATGAATTTAGCCAATACAAAAAATGAAATATGCTTCCAGAGTTAAAGACAATTCAGAGTACAATCAAGTTTTGTTTCCCCTTTGGCATAGTCTGCCTTGTTCATGAACCTAGATTAAATCTCTGTTATCACCTGGATAGATGTGGAATGGTTTATAAACAGGTAGAATGAGATCATAGAATTTAAGGGCTGAGAAGTGCCTTAGAGATCACCTATATCCTATATCTCCACTGAGAAAATCAGGGAACCTAAGACCAGAGAAGGTTAATGACCAGCTCAAAATCACAAACTCAGAGCATAGCTTTCAAATTCTTACCTAGTGCTTATTTCTCTGTAACAGTTTCCCAGCTGCATTTCTTAGGGGCCCAGGATTCTTGAAGGAGCCAACAGGACTTCCAGGACGACAGAGAGGTAGCTGAGTGGAAGAACCTCTGCAGCCCTCCCTTACCTTCAATTCTACCATCTTTACTTTTACTTCCTTGATTGCCTATGATTCTAAACAAGTTTTTGTTTAAAGATAGCTTCCCTGCTAAAAAATAAATACATTTAAAATTTTGGAAATGCTTAACACCCAAAAAATAAATAATCTAATTTAAAAATGGGCACAAGACATTAATAACATTTTTCTTTTTTTAAAAAATGTTTATTTGTTTATTGAGAAAGAGAGAGAGAGAAAGAGAATGAGAGGGGGAGGGGGAGGGGCAGATAAGGAGGGAGAGAGAATCCCAAGCAGGCTCCATGCTGTCAGTGCAGAGCCTGACATGGGGCTCAATCTCATAAACTGTGAGATCATGACCTGAGCCAAAATTAAGAATCGGAGGCTTAACCAACTGAGCCACCCAGGCGCTGCATGAGTAACATTTTTCTAAGGAAGATGCACAGATGACCAACAGACACATGAAAAGAAGCTCAACATCACTCACCATCAGAGAAATGCAAATCAAAACTATAGTGAGATATTACCTCATACCTGTCAGAATCACTAAAATCAACAACATAAGAAACAACAGGCTCTTATGGCAAGGATGTGGAGAAAGGGGAACCTTCTTATACTGTTGGTGGGAATGCAAACTGGTGCAGCCACTGTGGAAAATAGAATGGAGGTTCCTGAAAAAGTTAAAAATAGAACTACCCTACAATCTAGGAATTGCACTAGTAGGTATTTACCCAAATAACACAAAAATACTAATTCAAAGGGATACATGCACCCCAATGTTTACAGCAGCATTATCTACAACAGGCAAACTATGGAAATAGCCCAGGTGTCCATCGACTAATGAATGTATACAGAAGATGGGGTATATATACACAATGGAAAATTACTCAACCATGAAAAAGAATAAAATCTTGCTATTTGCAACAACATGGTTGGAGCTAGGGAGTATTATACTAAGTCAAATGAGAAAGTCAAATACCATATGATTTCACTCATACGTGGAGTTGAAGAAACAAAACAAATCAGCAAAGGGAAAGAGAGAGAGAGAGAGAGAGAGAGAGAGAGAGAGAGAGAATGAAGGCAAACCAAGAAACAGATTCTTAACTATAGAGAACCGATGGTTACCAGAGGGGAGATGGATGGGGGGGATGGGTTAAATAGGTAACAGGGATTAGGAATGCAATTGTGATAAGCACAAGGTGACGTATGGAAGTATTAAATTATTATATTGTATACCTGAAACTGATACAACACTATATGTTACTTAAGTGGAATTAAAATAAAAACTTTAAAAAAATAAAATAAATTTTGGAAATGACTGAAGTACTCCATATTGTCCAGAGGAGGTATGCACCTTATTACTGCACACAGTGTAAATATTCTGCCTAGAAAACTGCTCAACACCACCCAAACACTTAAGAGGTTTCTTACTAAATGATATGTTTTACAAATTGCTCCTTTTTCATGCTAGCAGGATTTTAAAAATATATTGTGCATATTTGAAAGTCTAAAAAGGAAAGCATTTTTTCATTTACTGACCTCATGTTCAGGTACTGAAACTACAGAAAACAAATACACATGGGGAGATGATTGTATTCATTAACTGAATGTAAATATACATGAAAAAAAACCCAGATTCCTGACTATAATTTCCATAGTATTAATTAATCCGAATTGAAAATAGATTAGCATCTTCCCAAGAACACTTGATTTTTAAAAGAATTTATAAAGGCTTTAAAGTCTAATTATGCCTAAAGGAGCAATATAGACACTTTGCCAAATAGTTTACTCCAATATATACTCAGTACTAGTATCGTACTTCTATTAATATAGTATTTATTTCCTAGGGGAACCAGTTTTCAAGGAGTACAAAAGGCTGATCTGACACTTAGCGTGACCAGCTGAACTAGGGGGTAAAAAGAGGGGGGTGAACACAATAGATTACCAAAACTCTGAAAATCATGTCAATAAATTGTCTTCTGTACACTTTGATACTTTCTAGGTCACTTAGTATATTAGTTTTCCCCAAGAAAGTACCACAGATTGGGTTTCTCAGAAAACAGAAATTTATTTTGAGTTCTGTGATGCCAGAAGCTCAAGATCAAGGTGTCGGCAGGGTTGATTTCTTCTGGAGCCTCTCTCCTTGGCTTGTTGGCCATTTTCCCCCGAGTCCTCACACGGTCTTCCCTTCGTACCCATTTTCAAATTTCCTTTTTATGAAGACACCAGTCTTTTTGATTAACTTAATTCCCTCTTTTAAAACTTTATCCCCAAATGCAGTCGCATTCTGAGGTACGGGGAGTTGGGACTTCAACGTATGTATTTTGGGAAGGCACAATTTAGTTCACAATGCTTACCATGAAGCAATAAATGCTGCTGGTAAATGTTTAACAAGCAGCTCTCCAAAAAGGAAAGGTCCTGTATGGTAGCATTTGTTAGTTTCTATGACAAAAATTCTCCCACCACAGCCTATTTCAAGCTACCAATGTGATTTCTCTGAATACAGATTTGGGAAGGGATATGCCACAACACAACATTTTTAAAATTATTTCTGCCATAGAAATATATAGACATAACTAACCTTGAGAGAGAAGGAGTCAACAAAAACTTTTCCGTATAGTGCTAGGTAGTAAATATTTTCGATTTGCTCACCTCTTGTGTTGTAGGAAGAAAGCAGCCATAGGCAGTATGTAAACAGAAGGTCATAGCTGTGTTCCAGTAAAACTCCACTTTCCCGTTGGCCTTTGCCTGGTGATACGGACTTGGAGAGATCTAGTGTTGTAATTGCTTCTTCAGTAGCTTTCAATCAGCCCTCCTATTTCAGCCTTCCTTCCCATCCCCTGGATCAAGTTCTTTGGCTACTCGTTGCTGGCACACCTGAGCCTTCTCAGACTAGATCAGTAGGACAGACATGGAAGTGCACTACTTCGATCTCCCTTCAAGATAGAACTTGCAGTTCAGCTGCAATTAATGCCATTAAAGTAATTGCCTCTACCTGCAGCATTTTTGAGTTTTGATACAGCATTCCAGTGGAGACAACCTCTTCTCTGGTAGCCCTCAGCCAATGACTGAGCATGGCAATCACACTAGGGCACAGCCATTTCTCCCAATGTAGGATTTCCCCAACAGGCAATATTTGTTCCAGAGCTCCATGTCGTGTTGCGTGAGCTTTTGTCAGATTTGTACCATAATCTGAGAGCTTTGTTTCCCGATGCTGCTGTCTTTCCATTTACCTTTCTTCCAATAGACTTCCTGTACAACTAACTTCATGTCATCTTTTTCTTGGAACACTGAAGGCGGCACAGTTGATAAAAGGTGTCGTCTGAGAAAGCAGTAGATGGGGTTTGGGAAACTAAATCAGAACTGTCCCACTGTCAATGAACCTCGCCACACATGGTATCTGGGGCACGGAGAGGCCCTAGGAGAAATGTGGTGGCCCAGTTATGCCAGTTGGCGCTAAGGCAATTATTCTGAAGCAGAGGAATGCTATGGCTGGGGCAAAAATTTCAGGCAATTCAAAAGTGTGTGTACATGTAGGAACAATACATACAAGGTCTTATTAAGTTGCACAAAGGCCTACAAAAGGTTAATGAAAACCAGAGAGCAGTTAACCAGGTGAAAACTCACTACTTCACTAGTAGCTTCCAAAGTCACTCTTATCCTCTACCCTGGGAAAACAGAAAAAGCTTGAACAGCAAACTCAAAACTTAATTAATCAAGAAAGTTTTAAAACAATTGAAGCCAAGGATAGGTAACTTGTTGGACAACTTGGGACCCTGACACGTGGGATATGGACAGCTGTGCGGATGCCCCCAGAGATTCTGGCTGCTGAGACTCATCTGAACACTCAGAGCCTACGTATGCTCCCCACTTTTCTGATTAAAAGTTAGCACTCCCTTCAGGCAGAAAGTTACTATAGTGAGTGGTTCTGAACAAAGCAAAAGGAGGCTCTCTCAGAAACTTACCTCACCTTCTCTCATGGCTGCCATACCAATAACTAGGGTTAAGTCATAGCATAATCCACATGGGAATAAGCTACCCCTGATTTATATCCCAAAGAAGAGCAAGAACTAGTCAGCATATACTGATAGCAAACAGAGGAGTATTTGGGACTGGATTTTCAGAGTGCTTCATCAAGAGAGCTAGAACATAAACTAGACAAGGCTGAGCTTATTGACTTGGAAGCATTCTTGGAATATGGGATTTAACACCCTGGCAGGGGCCCAGGGGGTGGTGCAAACCTCCTGTTAGGATGGTTCCTAGAAGTCTGGACAAAGTACTGGTATGCTGAGAGATGTTGAAATACCTGAATTGCCATGGCAAGCAATGGAGGACGAGATTTAAAAAATCAGAAAAGTAGATACATTATTGAGGCCAGGAGCCCACAGGGAAGATTATGTTCCATGAGAGAGGTCAGAGGATACACCATTCACCAAGACATTGGGCATGCCCAGGTAAGAGAGGCATTACCCTTACAAAGAAGTTCAGTGACAGCTTGCCTTTAAAGGCCAGAGTTCATAATAGGTGATATTATCATAGAACTCGGCTTATTAACAGCAACAGGAATGTTGGGACCCAAATGCACAATAGATCCAGAAGACAAAACTTAATGCTAGAAGTCAGGGTATTCACAATTATCCTAATAACTGTCAAAACCAGCATTATAGCCAAAGGAGTTAACCTGGAAAGAGTTGTAGAGATGTTTTCTAGAACTCAGTGTTCCTAGGGGGAGAAATTGATGGGCAGTCAACAAGGATACTGCCTAATATATGTAATCAAAGAAAGCAAGAGTGGATGAAGATACTTGGTCATAATAGAAAAAAAAGTCATGATCCCTTGCCCAGTTCCCAGATCTCAGCTCATTTTCAGGCCCAGAACCTGTTGATTATGGAGGCAGCCAGGTCCTGGAGGAAAGGACTCCACAATACTATGGAAAATAGATATTATACTGATTCTTCTAGTTAGTCCTTCTCCCAAAGGAACCTCGGCCATTTTCTCAGGTGACTGAACATTAAGGAAAAGGAAATATCCAGACATTTCAGGGAAAATTGGACATAGGGTATGAGTTGACATTGATACTTGGAGACCAAGAGTGTTATCCTGGTCTCCCCATTAAAAATAGGAACATATAAAGGCCAGGTAATAAATGTAGTCTGGGACAAACCTGGGCTCGCAGTGAGTACAGCGGGTCTGTGGAAACAGCTAGCGCTCTCATTTCTTCAGTCCCTAAATGTTATGAGTATGATTGACATATTCGGCAGTTGGAGTAATCCCCACATTGGGTTTTAGCTCCTAAAGCAAGAGCTGTTACAGTGGGGAAGGCTAAATAGGAGTCTTGGAAACTAATACCCCGTTCACTTCTGACTAAACTACAACAAAAACAAAGCAATATATCATATTTTGGGTACAGATGGTAAAGATGAGTGCCACTCCTAAGGATCACAAGGATGCCTGGGTGGTCGTCTGTAACGGTTAATTTTATGTGTCAACTTGACTGGGCCACAAGGTGCCCAGATATTTGGTTAAACATTCTGGGTGTGTCTGTAAGAGTGCATCTGGATCCAAATTTCCATTTGAATAGGTGGACTGACTAGATTGTCCTCCCCAATGTGAGTGGCCCTCATCTGGATTTATTAAAGACCGGAATAAAACAAAAAAGGCTGAATAATGGAGAATTTTCTCTGTCTGTCTTAGAGCTGGGAATCAGTCTTCTGCCTTTGGACTCAGACTCAGACTTGAACTTACAATATCAACTCTCCTGGGTCTCAGGGCTTTGGACTAGGACCAGAACAATACCATCAGCTCTCCTGGGTCTCCAGCTTGCCAAATGCAGATCTTGGGAATTAGTCTCTAAAGCATGAGCCAATTCCTTAAAAAAAAAAAAAAAAAATTTAAAGATATATATATTTATCTATCTCCTATTATTCCATTCCTCTGGAGAACCCTAATACATGGTCCCTATCATATCTCCATTTAATTCACTTGTCTGCCCCCTGCAAAAACTGGGTGAATCCTGGAGAATTATCATATACCACCATAAGCCCAAACAAGTAGTAGCCTTGACTGCAGCCCAGGCTTGGCCTGTCCCTTTAATAGAGCATATTAATATGGCTTCAGTTACAAAGTATATGGTAAAGCAAACTGAGCACAAAATCTTCTGGAAGTTTATGCTATTTTACTTTTTTTTTTTTTAATAGTTGCCTCACACACACACCTCATTTATCTGAATATTCTTGGCCAGTTGTCTTTCAGGTTTTCAAAATCATTCCCAAAATTTTTGTAGAAAATTGTTTCCCTTCTTAGTTCACCAGTTTATGTAATTTTTTTCAATGACTTAACTACAATAACAAGTACAACTAGCATTAACAGCCTTCAAAGAACAAACACATAATTTAAAATATGCAATTCAACTTATAGGAGCAGAAATGTATATTGCACTAGAGTAGCTTACCACCTATAAGCCTTTAGAAGTTCAGCGTGCTGATGACAGCAGTCAGTGTGTTTTACAGAGGGAATGGAAAGGGTGGGTTCTTCATTCCAAGGAGGTGTAGTGGATTTAAGATTAAGTGGCCCTCAGTTGTGATTATGTTTATACTCAGAAAGGACATGATTCTCCTCTCCTTCCTAGAGCCATGTATGTGTATATGGTGGGGGCGCAGATGAAATGAAAGGCAGTGGTACAGAAATGTACTTTTGGTCTTTCCAACCCTAAACATATCTGATCTTATCCTTTGCCTGCCCCAGACCATTGCTAGTTCTCATTGCTCTCAAGACAAATAAAAACTCCTTTAAAGTGCTGTGTAAATCCCTTCACCAGCTCGGAGTCCCTGTGTTTTCAATCATATTTGTACCTTTTTCCACTTCCCCCACCGACCCTCCTGCCCTGCCAAAGCAGAGGGGATCATGCTTTTCCACTTGCTTATGACTTTGCCACTCAGTCTAGAATGAAATTTTCTTTCTTCTTCAGGGTGACTATATCATTTACTGTCCAAACTGGTACATACTTGAGAGCAAAAGGGGACACGAACCAGGTGGGACAATGGGAGAAAATACAAAAACTGGGGTAGTCAATATTCATTATGGGCCCACTGATTTCCTCACTTCTGTGATCTCAGTGCCTAACACTCAGAGGATGCTCCAAAAATTTTGGTTGAAAATTGATTATATATTCTATGATCTTCTCCTACTGCTGTTTTTTATTTTCCTCTAACACATATAGAAACTGTGTGAATTATCGAATGTGCCCTTTCTTCATGGCAGCAAATTCCAGACTACATAGCAAGAGGACACAGGCTGGATTTCAGCCACTACTTTCCTCTCACGCGGGCATTTTTCTGTAGTGAAAAAAAAATTAGATGTGTCTCCAATTATTTATCCTATAGAAAAATTAAGTGGTTGTGGGAGATACTGAAACACTCCACTAAAATATATGTTAGACAACATTTGAAATCTGGATGAGAAAAGATGCAAAGTGAATTTGTAGTAAGAGGAGGAAAGTATCAAATTATCCATCTAGAATTTTATGCAGAGTGAACAAGAGAGCACTGTGAAAATCTATAGGGGAACGATAAATTTGCTTCACATTGAAACAGGAAAATATTTTACAAGAGGAGCATGGGGCCATAATATTACTTAGAGAAAGCATACTATCAGTATCAAACTAAAAAAAAAGAAAAACTGATACTCTTATTGCTCAGAAACAGGTTATAACAACTGTATACATAAAATGCTCATTTTGTTCTAAGAAATCTTAACAAACAAGAATTCAGTATTGTTTGGGTTGTTCAATACTTCTGCAGCATAGTACATACATTTAGAGATATTATCCACTGGGCACTTTAAAAACAAACAAACCTGCTAACTTTTTATCTTTTAAGAGCCTGCCTTTTTTTCTATGTGCACTCTCTATACCCCACTCTTCTATTACCATTCTCTACATCTAGGATGTCAGATACTTTGGTTAAAAAGTAATTAAAAAAATCATTTTTTTAATGGACTCAGTTTAAAATTCTACACTTTAGGGTGCCTGGGTGGCTCAGTTGGTTGAATGTCCGACTCTTCAGCTCAGGTCATGATCCCAGGGTTGTGGGATCCAACCCCGAGTCAGGCTCTGTGCTGAGTATGGAGTCTGCTTGGGATTCTCTCACTCTCTTTCTCTCCCCCTACCCTCTACCCCTCTTTTCTACTCATGTTCTCTAAAATAAAATAAAAAATTCTAAACTCCTTTGGTTCTTTTTGAAAAAGTCTAAAAAATTAAAGTACATGGTTAAAAAAATGAAATATTTTTGATGGACTAACAACTAAAAGAATAACCGATGCCTCCTTTCTCTTCTCTTCATCTCTGGGCCCTGAGGCAAACACTTTTCAGGTATTTAAAGCTGTTTCTTCTGTTAACAAGCCCCATTTCCTAAATAATAGATATTAAAAGCTATTTTATTTCTTTATTTACATATTTTAGACAATGTCTCTTCACTTGTTAAGAGACTTATTAAGACAAACCTGATAGGGCAAAGGACACCTGCATGGTTCAGTTGGTTAAGTGCCCAACTTTGGGTCAGGTCATGATCTCCAGTCCTGACACGGTTTTGTCAGGTAGGATGCCTCAACTTCTAGTAATAGCAATCCACCTCATTTAAGAAATAAGAACTGCACTGATTTCCACAATTGGAAGCCCAGAGTTTATTGTGAACCCAAGTCCACTTCCAGTGGCACTGGCTCCATTTCTCTGTGGTTCCCTCAGTTCTATTATCCTCGGTATGATGTCCCCATCCTTAGACTGCCTCTCCTGTGGAGGTAAATGGGTTGTAGGAATTCCTGGTTTCACATTAACACAGCTGACATCCAAAAGAAGAAAGAGGTCATTCTCCGATTTTTCACATTAAAACAAAGAAATCTCTTTTTCTGAATATCTAGACAAACCCCCGATAGACCTCTACTACAAATTGGGTCATATGTTCATTCCTGAACCACTCCCTGTAATCTAGGGGATGCCATGAATTTATTGGCTTCAAACTGCCCATCCACAGATTTATTAGAGTAGCAAGGGGAATTGGATTACAATAATTGATTTCATCAGGATGAGCTCTAAAGGGACTACATGGCCACTATGCAATGGGGAAGGGTGGAATGGATGTTGGATCAGCAATGCCAACTTCCACCATAGGCATTTAGCACTCACTTACTACATCCACCCCCTACCACTTCAGGAGGATTACATTGCCGTATGTATTAAAATCCCTAATAGTGTCAACTTCATGATAGCCATGAAAAAGATGGCAAGAGGGTACTACAATTTTATTTCCTTTCTGTAGAATGTTTGTTTTACCTGTAGTTTTTAATTGCTTTTAAAAATCCTACCAAAAAAAGTTACTTTTAACATATCCTCAAACTTTTCCAAATGTTTCATCGTATCAACTGATCAGGAAGATTATCCTGTAGTAGGGGAGAAAACAATAGGCCAGTAACACAAGTAAAATGAGGTAACTGTAAATCCTAATCACTATTTGTATGAGGAAAATAAAGAAGAGAACTAGCAAAAGTAACTGAGGAAAGCCTCTTTAGAGAATGCTGTTTAGAGGGCCTCTCTGAGGAAGTGACATCTGACCGGAGACCTACAGGATGACGGATAGCCTGCAGGAGAAGAGCTGAGAGAAGCATTCCAGGCCTAGAAAGGACAAGAGCAAAAGCCTGCAAGTGGAGAAGAATTTGGCAGGCTTGCGGATAGAAAGGAGGCCAAGTGGCTGGGACATAATGAGTAGGGGGGAGAATGATGGGGTAAGACTGCAGAGCTAGACTGAAGTGAGGTCATGCAGGCTCTTGGAAGACCATGGAAAAAGGTTGGATTTTTCTGAAAGGGTGTCAAACAGTGGAGCAATAGGATTTACTTTACGTTTTTAAAGACGCTCTACGGATTCTTTGTTAAGAGTAGATTCAGAGGGTGGGTGGGATAAGAGCTGAAATGGAAGTATGAGAATAGGCACGATACTGGCTGCCACTTCCTTCCTCATAGCAATTCTACAGACTGTACTCTTTATACTATGTTATTTATTTATTTATTTATTTAATTTTTGTTTATTTATTTTTGAGAGAGAGAGACAGACAGAGCATGAGCAGGGGAGGGGCAGAGACAGAGGGAGACATAAAACTCAAAGCAGGCTCCAGACTCTAAGCTGTCAGCACAGAGCCCAACGTGGGGCTTGAACTCACGAACCGCAAAACCATGACCTGAGCCAAAGCTGACTGAGCCACCCAGGTGCCCCCATCCTATGTTTTTTTTTTTAAAAAAAGTTTGAATAGTGTTGAAAATGTTTAATCAGCTTTATTTATTAATGACTAGATGTTAATTTAACTATGAAGACAGAAAGAACATCAAATTTAAAGTACTTGTACTTGTTTGTCTTATTCATTTATTTCAGATGAATCAGGTAGGCTCAGCTACCATCTTCTCTGGAAGTTTTGTTAGTGACATAAATAAAAGGATAGTGTCATGTAATTTTTACTTACATTTCTCTAATGAAAGTGATCTTAACTAGTCAGAGTAAAAAATAGGTGATCCACCATATTAAATAATATTAAGAAAGCATAAAATCAAATTGATTTTTAGTTTTTCTTTTTAAGTAAAGCATTTATGCCTTAATATGCTATACCAAATCTCTAAATATTTCACATTTCAGGGTGAAAAATTAACATCTATGGAGAATTTAAAATGTGAAATGTGTGCCTGGATGGCTCAGTTGGTTGAGTGTCCGACTTTGGCCCAGGTCATGATCTCATGGTTTGTGGGTTCAAGCCCCACGTCGGGCTCTGGGCTGACAGCTCAGAGCCTGGAGCCTGTTTCAGAATCTGTGTCTCCCTCTCTCTCTTCCCCTCCTCTGCTCATACTCTGTCTCTCTCTCTCTCTCTCTCTCTCTCTCTCTCTCTCAAAAATAAATAAACTTAAAAAAATTTTTTTTAAATAAAATGTGAAAAGATAGAGAAGCTTCTGGCTAAATGAGCACTTTTACTTCCTCAATGTTAATACAAAAATTAGTATAAACAAACAAATAATTTGAATGTGAGTGCTCACTCTATTGAACTCAAATTAGATTCCTTGTTTATTATTATGTACCCTCTGGCCTTATGGCTTTGTCCTCTCTCTTCCTTCTGCATGGAATGCCCCTGCCCCCGCCAAATATCTGCACGACTCTCTGCTTTACTTTATTCAGTTTTTGGCTTACATAGCTATGACCTTATCAGAAAAGCTCTCTGTGACCTTGTTTAAAATACCATCTCCATCACCCTCTATCCCTCAAAATGCGTATTTTTTTTCTTCGCAGCCCTTACCACTACCAGATATAAGGTATGTGTAATTTCTGGCTCCCCACACAGGAATACAAGTTCCAAAAAAATGCAGAGACTTGGATTTTTTGTTGATTGCTGTATGTCAAACACCTAAAACAAAAAGCACAATATGTATCTGTTTCACATACAGCTGTTGAATAGAATGTGTCCCTATCAAAATAGGACCTACATTCTTAGCATTAAATGAGTCTCTGCTGTATTAAATTAATAATGACTCAACTATATTCTTTTCAATGGAAGACTTTCTTTGCCCCTATATAGTGAATCCCAGGGACAGGCTCTGGGGCATGTCCTCCTTGTCTCCAAGAATATAAGGTCCTCTGAAGCTAATGTCACAGCTCTATCACTGGTCAGCCCTCCACAGCTGTCCACTTCTAGTCATTCTGTTATTTATTGACCGCTTTATTTCCTGGTTTATTATCCTATTTCCCCTTTCCAACACTATACGTAGTCATTCTCAGTGACTTTCAAGTATATTTAGATGATCCATCCAATGGCATAGTCTCTTAGTTCTTTTGTTACGTTTTTGTTTTTTAACCTCTATCATTCCTTTTTGTTTCTTTCTTAGGATTTCCAACTCTCTCCGTACATTGCCCATCTGCTCTTTTATGCTGCCTACTTTGTTCATTATTATTCATTGTATATTAATCATAGTTGTTCTAAATTCCTCATCTGATAATTCCCAACAACTCTGCCATGTCTGGTTCTGATGCTTACACTGTCCAAGTTGTGTTTTTTTGCCTTTTGGTATACCTGGAAATTTTTTCTTCATAGTTGGACGTAATGTACTGAATAAAAGGAATTGCAGTAAATAGACTTAGTGTTGAGGTGTTGGTGGAGGAGAAACATTCTACAATCAGGTGATTAGATCTTAGTCTTTTAGTGTCCCTAGGTCTCTGAACTGTGAACTGGGTTTCTCAGTTTTTTTCTGTCCTCCTGAGGTGGGACAGGATGACTAGAGTGGGTAGGAATTGGGTGTTTCCCTTCCCCTAGGTCAGTTAGGCTTTGATAATAGCCTAGCAAGTTAGGTAGGTGCTGGTTAACTAGTTTCTCCTGAGGGCAAGCCTGTTTTAAAAGAAGAATGATCTGAAGTATGTTCAAATGGTTCTTTCCCCCTCCCCCTGTAGAAAGCACAAGGGAATTCTTGTCAGATATTTACTGTGGGAACCTAGTCAAGCTCTTGGAGGTAAATCTCACAATATTTGGGTAGGCCCCTCTATGACTGGGTCCCCTGATTTTGTAGCTCTCAGAGTTGTCTACACGAAGCCTCCAGCAATTCATCAATTACAGTTCAGACTTTTCTAATCTGTGTATTTGTTTGTCTCGCCAATCTTGGTGGCAGAGGTTTGTCCTGTGTTGTCCCTTCTCTTCCTGATCCAAGAAGAGTTGCTGATTGTATAGTTTGCTAGCATAGAGTGGAGACTTCCAAGCTCCTTACACATGGAACCTTCATCACTTCCAAAGACCATTGCCAACCTCAGTTTGTATCCTGGACTAATCCTGGACTGTGTAAACACTGATAACTGTACTCTGTGAAATATCAATTTTGAACATCCTTTTTGGTCCACTACTTCCTATATGTCCAGCTCACTTTAGCTTGGCTGTAAGTCTTTAGCTTCTTACAGACCTCCAGTTCATTGACAGCCTCCTTCACTCCCACTGCTTTTTAATTATCTATATTCACTCTTACATTTATCCAGCTTGGATTTCATGTTTTCATCATACAACCATTCCTTTTGAAGTGAAATCAACTGCCTTGGTTCCCATCTCTCTGTTGAGCTCATTTCACAAAATCTGAAATCTGCTTGATTTCAATTATTTGTTTCTTTGTACAGAGACCCAAGCAATTTCATAAATAATACAATCAGCTAACTCATTTCTCTTTAAACTCATAACCACAGACTGCAAACAAACATCCAAGATAATCTGGCAGTCCTACTATGCTTCCCTAGGAAATTCGTCTTTACATCCTATAAGGGGAAAATGCCATATATATATATATTTTTCCTATCATGTCAGACTCCTTCACTTTTACTCATTTTCAGCTGATGATCTATTTCCATAAGTCATGGTGAGTACAGAAACCATCAGACAGGATTTACTTCATTTTCATTATAACAAATATTCAAACCTCTCTGCATCTGCACGCACCTTCTCAGCCTTCTTTCCTGTTAAAATGGAAATAGTGTCATTTTCCCAATCATGGGCGACTGTAACTCTTGACACCTATATTTTCTCTTCTTCTCAGTGTTGCTTCTTCAGTTATTCTGTCTACAACACATCATCAAACTTTCATTCTCTGCTTATTATTCATGCCAGTGTACCAACATATATCAGTATTTTCAACTAAAAAAAATGCTTTGTTGACTTATACCATCCATTACCACACACCTTTTCACAACAAAGGTTTTATGTACACACACATACACACACACTTTTTTAGTAAACAGTGATATTGAATGTTTATGGGAAAAAAAATAGCATCTCCCTCTCCCAGTCGTCTCCACTCTGAAATACCTTCAACATTTCTAGCGCTTTGATATTTATCTCCACATTCGACTCCAAAAATACTTGTTTGCTATTTACTGATATACTTAGATTCTACTGTATAGCAAACAAGGTCCTCAACTCAAATGTTGTTACTCTTCCATCCCAAATTAATCTTGATTCCACCTTTTCTACATTTCAAAGATACTCTTCTAATCCTCACAGCTATTGTATACTAGAATAGCTTTATAAGTGGAGAGTTAGAGCCATTTTCACTTTTGCTACTATTATCCATTTTCTACATAGCAGCTACAATTTTGTAGAAAGTAAATCAGATTATGCTATTCTTTGGTGTAGAGCCTTTCAATAGCATCTTCTTGTGTTTGGAATTAAACCCAAATGCTTTCCAGAGACGACAAGGCTCTGGATCAAAGGAGGTTCCTTGAATGTCTTTTGAGTCCATTAGCAACTTAACTTCTCACACACTATGCTACAGCTATACTTGCCTCCTTTGGTTCTTCACATAGAAGAAACCCCTTCTTACCTTACGGTCTTTGCACCTGTTCTTCTTCCTGCTTTTCCCATGGTTCTTCATACAATAGGCACTACCTCATCCTACCAGTAACAGCTCAAAGAAGCCTTCCCTGACCACTCTACTTCTCTTTCCATTTAAGTGTTTTTACTTTCTCTGGCGTTACCTCACCTTTCCCCTACAAAGCCCATCCCAATTTGTAAACTTGTTTCCTTAATGATCTCTCTTCTTTCCCTCCCCAAAAGTAGAATATCAACTCCAAGTGAGAAAAAAACCCATGTCCATCTTAACACTGCTTTCCATGTACCTACCACAAGGATAGGCATAGAAAGCGAACTTAAGAGGGATGCTTGGGCGGTTCAGTCGTTTAGGCCTCCGAGTTTGGCTCGGTCATGATCTCACGGTTCCTGAATTTGAGCTCTGCGTCGGGCTCTGTGCTGACAGCTCAAAGCCTGGGGCCTGCTTCGGATTCTGTGTCTCCTTCTCTCTCTGCCCCTCTCTTGCTCACACTCTGTTTCTCTCTCTCTCTAATAAACATTAAAAAATTAAAAAAAAAAAAAGAGCACCTAAGAAATACTTGAATAGGGGCACCTGGAAGGCTGTCGGTTGGGCGTTCAACTTCGGCTTAGGTCATGATCTCATGGTTTGTGAGTTCCAGCCCTGTGTGGGGCTCTGGACTGACAGAGCCTGGAGCCTGCTTCGGACTCTGTGTCCCCTTCTCTCTCTGCCCCTTCCCCTGCTCACACTCTGTCTCTCTCTGTCTCAAAATAAATAAATGTTAAAAAAAAAAAAAGAAAAAGAAAAAAGAAATACTTGAATTCTGCAATATGGGGACTAAATGTAAATTCAACTAGTTCAACTAAATTATATATTATATCCAGCAGGAATGGGATAGTAAATAGGCCCTTGAAATCTTATCAGGCATGAGCTAATAGACACACTTCCTAGTAAGTTATTAGGAAATCTGGCTGCAACCAATTTGTATTCTCATTTACAGAGTCTTCCAGGGCCACCCCTGACAAGGGACACTAAGGTTCTTCATTTGGGTCAAGGGTGCCCACTTCTGGCTGGTGCAGATTCTTTTGTGCTGGAGAATGAGAGGTGTTTGAGGGGTTGAGGTAGTCTGTGGTCTGAGTCTACTATGGGGTTTATGGCATGCAACCTGCCAATTTTCTTTCAGGGAGATTTGTTTTGTATTTAGCTAATGCTGAAGACCTTAGTGGGTCAGGTTTCTCCTAAAGTTGTCAATTCTTCTGGACTTCTGTTTCTTAGCAACAGCTGTGATTCTGCCCATCCTCATTGTTCTGAGTTAGCCTCAAAGCAAACAAGAGGAAACGTTTGCATGACAGCTTGCAGTTTGCCATTTAGTAACATTCCCAGACACATAGTGCATTCCAATCTTAGCAGCTACTGATAGACAATCTAAAGGATCATCACACTTTTGTGAGGCATGGAAGGGGATGGGCAGTGAAAAATGTTTTGAAGGAAACTGAAAAACTGGAGTTCCTTAACATCATTTGCTTCTTCTAGAGTGTTCCATTGCTATTAATAAAATTTCACTTTCTGGAATTCAATGTAAAAACTTCAGTGTTAGAAACAAGGTGGCAAAAAAAAAAAAATGTTGCAATTCAATAAACCCCTTAATTTCTGGAGCTGTTTATACGCTTTCAGACCAAAGGCAAATTGGCTTCCAATAATTGTCCAACGTGCTAAATTTGGCATAAATAGCCAAATTTGGTGCAACTGACTTTCTTCTGAGAACTTTTAGAATTTCTCTTTCCTAATCGACTTTTAAAAACTCAAGTGCATATAGTAACCAATGCACTTGACTTTTTTTTTTTTTAACGTAGCTACAAAATTCTCTAATGCCTTGCCTCAGTGTATATATACTTTGAGTTCTAAGAGACTATTGGAGAAAGCCTAGGTAAAAGATTCAGAATTGTGTAACACAAGCTAACAAGTCCGCATGTTAGGGGAGGAGGTATTGTCTAGGATTCCACCTTGATTCAGTCAGTTTCAGTTTCTCTGAGCTTTGTTATTTTCAATCCCATTCACAGTCAAACTGGAGACTCTTCTAGTTGCAACTGGCAGAAATTCAGTCAAGCTAGTTTAAGGAACGGCAAGAAATTTTATTGTAAGGATAAATTATGATGAAAAATTCAGAGATAGGAAGCAAACTCAATCTTTTCAAGGCAATGAGATCAAGAAATGGAAACCTATCTGGAGCCAAGGCAACTCTTACAGCTGTGTCTGATCTGTCAGCATGGCTTCATGGAAAGCACAGTCTCTGGAGTCAAACTGCCTGAGTTTTATTTTAGCTTCCTCTCATGTTTACTTTGGTCAAGATCCTGAATTTCCTCACCTGTAAGGTAGGGATAATAGTACCAACCTCACATAGAACACTGAATGACATTATAATCTGAGATCATTCTTAGTCTGCAACACAACTCAGATTGAGTTTGTACTGGAGAAAGAGAGGTGCTTGAGAGGTTGGGGTATCTGTGGTCTGACTTGCTGCTCCCAAGTAAGGTAGCCTTGACCTAACTTCTTTTTTCAGAACAGATCAACTGATAAACTTTCTCAACCCCAATTTTATTGTTTTTAATTTTTTGAGAAAGAGAGAGAGAGAGAGAGAGAGAGAATATGAACAGGTGAGAAGTGCAGAAGGAGAGGGAGAGAGACTCCTAAGCAGGCTCCATGCTCAGCACAGAGTCCAACGCAGGGCTCCATCCCATGACCTGAACCAAAATTAAGAGACAAACACACTTAACTGACTGAGCCACCAGGTGCCCCTCTCAATCCCAATTTCAAATTCTCAAGAGAATCTGACTGGTCCAGATGGGATGCAGTTGTCCATCCTAGCTAAAGACGGAGGCATTAAGTTACTTAATACACATATATTTGCTGAAGCTCACCCCTGGATGTCTGTAAATATTTCTCAGTGGTGGAGGATAATGAAATAAGACTAAAATTAAAACAAAACAAATGGTGGATTTTTCTATACTTTTAACTCACTGATCTTCTGTTCTTCCACAGTCACAAAAAAGTCCCAATATCAGTGACTTGCCCAATGTCACATAGCTAATAATGAAGCTGTGGTTCAAAACTAGATATAACTCCAAATTTGAAATTTATTTTCACTAAAGCAATGCATTAGAGTTGTTTTCATTGTGAACCTATTAGATAATAACACTGTATTTAACCAAGCACTTGAGATACAAGACTTCAAATAGTTCAAAATTAGGTTTCCTAGTTTCCTTCCTCAATTTTTTAAAAAAAAATTTAGTATTTATTTTGGAGGGGGGCAGAGAGAGAGGGAGACAAAGGATCTGAAGCAGGTTTCAGGCTCTGAGCTGTTAGCACAGGGCCCTACAGCAGCAGGGCTCGAACCCGTGTACCATGAAATCATGACCTGAGCCAAAGGTAGATGCTTAACTGACTGAGCCATCTAGGCACCCCTCTTTCCCCAGTTTTTAAGAAATGGGGATATATTATATACACAGTAACAAAACTGAAATGTTCAGCTCAAACTTTTTCATGTTTACACTCATAGAATCAGTCAGATCAAGATATAGAAAGAACATTTCCATCATTTCATTTATGCCTCTTCTAATATCCATGCCCTGAGAGGTTACTATCCTTTTATCATCATAGTTTTTTTTTTATCTTGTATAAATAAAATTATATAGTATGAGTTCTTTTATATCTATCTCACTGAACACAATTCCTGTGAGATCCATCCTTATTGTAGGTCTTCTTTTTGACTGCTGGGTAGTATTTCATTGCATAGATATACTTCACTTTGTTCCAGTTTGATGCCATAATGAATCAAACTGCCACGAACATTTGTATACAAAACTTTTAGCAGACACCTACATTAATTTCTCTTGGAAATACACGGGGTAGAAACTGCTGATATAGGGCAGGCGTAAGTTCAGCTATAATGGATACTGCCATCAATTTTCCAAAGTGGCTGTGACCAATTTACACTCCCATCAGCAATAAGAGTTTCAGGTAATCTGTATTTTCTTTTAAACAAGGAAAACAACAGTCTATTAATGCTAGTTACATTTCTTTGTTCCGCAAATGTATTTGCGGGTTGTTTTGTTGTTAGCTACAAGCAAGGCTGAGTTTAGGCTGTCAGAGTAAATCCTCCTTCATTAGCACCCTTACCAAACCACAACTCCACCCGTTTTCACTAAAAATACTACCTTGCTTGTCATCCTTTATAGGAGGGTTTCTCAACAATGGTACTATTGTCTTTTGGGGCGAGATGACTCCTTGTTGTTGGGGCTGTCCAGTGCATTGTAGGATCTGTAGCAGTATTTCTGGCCTCTACCCACTATATGTCAGCAGCACCTGCCATTCATCGTGACAACCAAAAATGTTTCCAGATATTGCTAAATGTCACCTGTGGGCCAAAATTTCTCCTTGCCCCATTAATAACCACTATTGTCAAACTAAGTGTCCTGGCCTCTCCACAGTTTATCTAAACTGTCATGAGTCAATGCAGTGTTAATACAATGATGTCCACAGTTTTCCAGTACTAATAGCACATTGGAATCATCTTTAAAAAAAGGTAAGCTTTTGGGGTGCCTGGGTGACTCAGTCAGTTAAGCGTCTGACTCTTGATTTCAGTTCAGGTCATGGTCTCACGGTTATGAGATGGATCCCTGCACTGGGCTCTCTATGCTGACAGCACGGATCCTGCTTGGGATTCTCTCTCTCTCCTCCTCTCTCTGCCCCTCCCCTGCTGGTGCTACATCGCACAGATGCACTCTCTCTTAAATAAATGTTAAAAAAAAAAAAAAAAAGAGGTGAGCTTTTAAAGAATGCATAGGCCAAGGCTTCACCTCAAAACAATGGGATATAATCTCTTGAGGTAGGGCTTGAGCATTTTTCTTGCAAAGCCACCCAAAATTTCTTTTTGCACAGTTGAGAACTTACTTTATAGCATATTACTCTTCCCAGCAATATATGCTTTAAAATAGATTTGTACCAACAATTTTTCAAACATTAGTAGAGTATGAGGCATACATATATTTGGGGACTAGAAGGCTGCCAGAAATTCTCAAATCACATTAACCACCTATAGCCCCTAAGTATAAATAGTAGTATCTTGCGTTTAGTTCCTGATTGAAAAAAAATATATTTTTTTCTCAGATCAGACTTTTAATGTATTTCCTTTTTTGAATGATGAATATGTTAATCCTTCCAGCTAATTCTTATCCCTCTTTTCTAATCAGCCTGTCTCAAAAGGGCATTTCTCACTGTCTTTGAAACATGTTAAGTCTCTCACCTAAACTAATAAAAATCCACAGCCCTTCCCCCATCATAAGCAAACAGAGCAGTTCATATTTCCTCCCAAGTCAAAGTCAAACCATCTGAAAGAGAATTTTAGACTCAATGATCCAATTTCTTCATTTATCACCTTCCACTCCAGTCAGGCTTCTAGCCCTATTATTCCAACAAAATAGTTCTAAGGCAACAGATGCTTATCGTGTTACTAAGTTCAATGGATATTTTGACTTTATTTCATGATTCTCAATAGTACTATACACTATTTACCTACCACTCTTTCCTTGAAGTACTTGTCTTTGTTCTCCATTGCACAACACCCTTGACATCTGCAACTGCTTATCCAGCTCATCTTCCTCTACTGGCCAAAAATTAATTTAAGTTCTTGACTGCATACTCCTAGGCTGTCTTCCAAGTTAATTTCATGTATACTTAAGACTTTAACTTCTCCACACACACTTAACAGCTTTTATTCAGTCCAGATCTCTCTTCTAAGTTCTGGACTCCTATCTCAAAGACTTAGATGGCTCAGAGGCATCAGAAAGTCAGTTAAATCCCAAATTTATGATCTCCACACCTACCCACCTCCAAACATTTTACAACTGAAGTGAATGCCATTACCATTTTTTCCATTCCATTATGTGTACAGCTTCCCTCCTCCTCCTAACCCTGATTCTAGTTGCATCGGCAAATCCTGTGGACACTTACAAATCTGCTCTCTTCTACCATTAACACTATCAAGTTATTTTTTAGCCTAATTCACTTAAGAATGTTGTGTCTTCCTTGACATGCCACTAATATTTTTTTTAAGGCTAAACTTTCCAATTTGCAAAATAAACTCCACAGTTTAAACTCCTCCAAAAGTTTCCTTTTGTTCCAAGAACCCACTTCTTTACCTAGCTTTGGGCCCTGAATAGCCTGGCTCCTACACAGCTTCATCTCCCTCAGTACTGTCTGTTCTAGCAGTACCAGGTTCCATACCAGTCCAAACCAGAGCATTTCTAAAAGTGAAAAATGCCCATCCTCGGCAAACTGGGAGAGAAGTTGACCTCATTTCTCTGGCCCCAGAATTTTTGCCCATGTTATTTCTTTTACCTGTAAAGCTCTTTACATTTCTTTTGCTTACCTACTTCATATTAATTCTTCAGTTTTCAGAATGTCACTCCTTTGGGGAGACTTTTCTGACCAGGATTCTCCATTATGAATTCTCTTATGATTGATTCTTCATACCATTTTTCTGTTATGATTTCACACTAGGATTGTTTCCTGTACTAGACTTTAACTCTTTAAAGTATCTGTCTTTACTCTATTATGATCCCCTCACAACTCTCCCCCTCCCCCCGCAGAATGGCTGGTATGCAATTTATTGAATAAATATCAACATAATGCACTGGGGACAGACAGCCTGTACTCAAGGAGCTCACGATGTAGTATGAAAACAAATGCTTTATTACAAAGACACGGCTGCACTTAGGATACACAATTTGATGACCTAAAAGGGAGGTGTCGCATAAGGCGTCAGTACAACTGCATGAGGACACTCAACAATCCTTCATGACTTACTTAAACTTGTAAGAGGCTAATTCATAAGATAAACTATATCCATTTACAATGAAAGATACCTTTAGGATGACCTGAAGAAATGTATGGCTAGCGTCATGTGCCTCTTAGGAATGACGGGAGGCAATGCTGGGGTCAGATTGTGAAAAGACTAAATAAAATATGTAGGCAGATTTGTGGTATATTTAAATATGTGTACTTAAATCAGGGGAGCAATTTCATTGGATTTCAAGTCTGAAAGGAAGCCTACAGGGTGAGCTAGAGGAAAAGAAGTAGAGAAATTGAGGCCTAAATAAACATAGTGAGGATTAAGAGAAAGGCTGAAGACAACATACATGAGGTAAAATGGACAATAAAGAATCTGCAGGTGAGGAATGATACAGCATCAATGTACCAATTTGATATTAGTAGCTAAACTTTTTACCATCTGTACACTTCACTTTGAAATTAGAGGAGGTAGAATCTTCATATATACTCCAATGGTTAGACTTTATGTATTGTTGCCCCTTAGTATCACCTCTTAAAACTTTCATTTGAAATTTAACTTGTGATTCAAGAATTTATCAGTAAAAATAACCCAAATGCAATGGCCATAAACATGGCAAATGAGATGTTGGTGGATGTCAGAAAAAATTTCTAAACACTATCCAGAACCTAGAAATTTCTGTGCATCAGAGAAGGGAAGGGAGTGCCCAATATGTATCTTTAGGAAAAAAACTTCCTAGGTACAGACTCCTGCCCCTTGCCCAACGCTGGGAACCACAGCTCCTGTTCTAGAATTTTAATGATTAAGAAAATAGAAAATGTAAATATTCACTATAAGGTGACTTAGAATTTCCTGGGTTCTATTTATAGAGGGCTCTGTAAATTTAAGTATCATATTTGGAAAGCTATTCCTCTGTTTGGCAAGGATCTGGGGGATGATGACATAGGTTTAGATTCTAAGCTATTTTAATACTATTCTGATGGTTTTAGCAGCTTCTCAAACACAAATTCTCTAGGCAACAAGAACATAATTATGGAATTAAAATCCTATCTTGGCATCCAAAACATTTATGAGAAAAACAAGAGTTACCATTGTCTTTATGTTGAACATCTTGCAATTCTGGATGTTTCTCAATCTACCTTCACCTACGGATACCCATCAGTAACTAGTCCCAGTAGAGCATATCAGAATCAAGGACCCACAAAGGGCTATTCTAGATTTTGTAAAAGTAATATGCTTTCCAAAGAATATGGAATTTCTCAAACAGGAAATAATAAAGACTTCCTGGTTGACATTAATTTTCAGGATTTTGCTAGTCATGTGCTGAGATTATCAACTGTCTTTTTAGTACCAATAAAGACAAAGTTTGTTCAAACAAAGTGAACCTAAAAATTTAACTGTGCAGATAATAAATATCAAAAAAATACACTTGCTTTATTTATCAAATAACTTAAAAAACTTAACTGGCAAGAGTGTTCCCATTTTCCACTTACCTTGTTATTTCTTCACATTCTCAACAGTCATTCTAAAATTCTGTGGAGTCATAAAGTATATTATGATTTTACCAGAAATATAAATCTCCAAGGTTCAATATTTTCTTATAAATTTATTAAGTTTTTTTTGCAAAAAAATCCAAAGTGTCTAGTGTTTATATGTAGTATATCACACCCGAATAGCAATCAGTAGTTTAAAAACATTTGCTATATGCTTTCAAAAAAAAAAAGAGTAAGTTCATACAATTGTTTTTGTAAGATAATAACAAATTACAGTACAGTTATAACTGAAGACTTTATTATCTGAATCATACTTCTGATGATTCAGAATGGTTACTGCAATGGTTACTGCAATGGTTACTGTTTTTCTGGGCCTTTTTCTTTTTACTTACCACTCTAGTAATCCAAGAGAGATTAGAGGCACAAGAAGCCCCTATCAATAAGGCATCTTTATATTTTCAAAGCATAATATTAAAAACTAGCAGTTCCTACTTTTAGGGACTTCAGAAATGGATATTTGTTATGATTCTATCATTCTTCACAATCCAGCATTAGAACTATTTAACAACTAGGAAAAAAGAAAAATAAAGAGACTGAGGCATACATCATTTTGCAAATTATGGTAGTGTTACATTTTGTTTTACTAGTCATTAGTATTTTTTTGAGTAGACCATGTGCACCTGTTTGTCCTTCCCTACTCCCAAAGGGTGAATGAATATACTCTTCCATATAATGAACAGGTATTTGGAGATACGTTTTGAGATCTTTTTGAAGGCTTTAAACCAAACTATTTCAACAGCTGGTAGACTAAAACATCAATATTTCCCACAGGAGAAAAGCATTATTTTGGGGATGGAGCTACCGCATTCAAACTCATTTGGCTTGGAAGGGAGGCCTTTGCACCAAATCCAATCACTGGAGAATAGGATTAGAGAGTTTTATCATTAACCTCGATTGATTCAAGACTGATCAATGGACTGGAAATAAAGTATAAAACAATTCTGATTTTAAAAATTCTTTCAAACAGAGTGAAACGGGACACCACCAGGCTTGAAAAGTGTTTCCGTCGACATTTCTAAAGGTTTGTAACAGGCCCGCAGTTACAGTTATGAAAGAAACCGTCAACTAAATTGCAGCAGGTTAAACTGACACAGTTACCAACGTCCCTTGAGTTGTTTTTCTGTTGCGAGTTGGCACCGCACCCTCCACCCCGCCCTCCAGGGACTTACAAAGGTAGTAAAAGCTTTTTACTGAACCAGGCAAGGGATACCCACAAATGAAGAAGAGTTATAGGAGGTCAATAACCCGGTCTCTATTTTTCTCCGTCTCCTCAGGTGCCCCGCCCGTTCGGATCAACAGCCACCCCCCCACCCCCACCCCCCCCCCCACCCCGAAGGAGCCTGTGTCGCAGGTCGCCTAAGCGTAGTAGGCGGCGGGAGGTGACCACAGTTGCCCAACAGTTGGGTTCCCAGGCTGCCTGGTGTGACGCACAGCCACTCCACACCCCTCCGGACAGGCGCTCTGTCTGGTCCGGGAGCCCGAGGGAGATGCGATTCGAGGCTTGGGCAACCGGACCCCACGCAAGACCCTGCTCCCTCCGCGTATCCACCTCGGCCCTCCCGCTGCACCCCCAGGCCCAATGTGGTTTTTAGCATTTCCCTAGCCCCCCTTCCCCCCGGCCGCTTCCCCGATAGCTTCTCAGTCTCTTCGCCGCGAGGTCCTTGCGCAACGTTCCCAGTGACAGCAGCGTCCATACCCGCACGGAGCGGGCCTGCAGCTCCCACTTCCCGGAATTCAATTCCGGGCCTCTAAGGGAGGGCGCCGGAGCAAGGATCAACAGCCCACGGCCGTGGCCAGAGTCCTGCGGCCTCCGCGCGACCGGCGTGCGCGCCCCCAACCGTGAGCGTGCGCGCCTCACTCTCCGCCCGCCTCAGCACCAATAGCTTTCCTTCTACACCCCGCGGCTCCACAACGTAGCCCCTCCCACCGTCCGCGCGCCAGCCGGAGGTGTTCGGCGTGCGCGCGCCCGTTCGCCCGCCGGCCCGCCTCGCGCCGAGTGGGGAAGGGGAGTGAGCAGAGGCGCTTACGTCGCGCGGGAGGCGGAGGCGACGACGACCTCGGTGGTGGTGGCGGCGGAGGCGGCTACGACGGAGACGGTTGCGCTCGCTCTCTCGGCGTCATGGCGGCTGCCGGGAGCCGATAAGCGGCGGGAGCGGGAGCGCGCGCGTGGCCGCGGCGACGACGACGGCTCGTTACTTCTCGCTTTTGCTGCCTTCGCCGTTGGTGCTTCAATAATGAATTGATTGTTGGATCCGCTCCGCAGGGGATCGCGCGTTGGTGCCGCGGCCCGGGGCTTCCCCTTCCCCTCCGCGTCCTTCCCCTTCCCCCTCCCCCTCACGGACTCCGGCTTACCCCGAGACGCCCGGAGCCCGAGGACTCACTCGGCGGCGGAGACCGCGGGCCCGGGCGCGGGGGAGGCCGCTGATCCGAGTGGGCTCTCTCCGCCCCGCGAAGCCTGCACGCCCGCCGGTAAGAAAGGGGGTGGCGGGCGGGTCAGGATGTGGCGGGGAGGACGGGAGCCGGCCAGGCGGAGGGCGGGGGCGGCGCGGTGCCCGGGCGGCGGCCCAGCGGCCGGGCGCCGGGCGAAGGCCGGGCCGCTCTGCGAGGGCCGGCGGTGGCTGACGGGCTCGGAGCACAGGGGGCGTGTGAGTGGTGAGCGCAGGCCGGCGCCGAGGAGCGCATCCTCGCGCAGGACGGGCGGGCAGCTGGGCAGTCGAGCCCGGGCCTCCTCGGCTTGGGGCTGGCCGGGCCGCGAGGGGAGAGCTGCAAGGCTCGAGCGGCAAGCACTTGCCCGGTGCGTTGGTCCCGCCGCGACCCGGGCTCCCAGCACGTGGGGAGCGGCGGGGAGGGGGAGGGGGCGGCGGCCCGGGCGAGCCCGGGAGGGCGCGGGGCGGGTCTGCGGGAAGTTTGAGGCGGGAAGAGAGACTCTGGGACCGGGATGAAGGCCCAGAGAAGGACGGGGCTGGAGTGGGGTCGTGTGCGTCTGGTTGGGAGGCTGCTTGAAGCGAAGCTGCGAAGTATAGATGAGGGAGGGGGAAGGTTTCCAACCTCCTTTCGAGTACCGCTTTGAAAACTTAGCAGGAGTGAAGCAACTGTGAAAAGACGGGGCGCAGAGAAGGAAGATTGAAGAGGTTTAGCCACTTAGGGAAGAGTCATTGTTAAGACGCGTGAAAGGCACCAGAGAGCTGCGTGCGCTTGGAGCTTCACAACTTAAGGTTGTGAGAAGGGTCTCAGAAAGAGGACTTACTCCGACACGGAAGATGGGGGGGGGGGGGGGGGACAATGTACGGAGAAAGCCATTTTGAGGGGCGAAAGGAAGGTGAAAAGGAAATAACGAAAAGATGAGTGAACTTTCTCGATGAAGAGAGACTTTAGAGAAAGAGAGGCAGTTTATTAAGTAGCTAGATTTTTAAGACCTAATTGTTTTATGGTGTAAAGCTCTTTGACTAGTTGGAATTAATATTTAGTGTTAAGAATAAATGTTGCGTGGAATGGTTACTTTTTGGATGACCAATTCTTGCAAAGAGTCTACTGGACTGTAGTCTCTGGAGAATTACAGTCCCAATGAAGATGCAGAGTTTGCTCTGATTGAGTTGGCAACAGCATATTTTCCCCCTCTTTTTTGTGGAGTGGAAATAATCGTAGGAGTAAATTCTCTTTGCTGAGGTCGGCGGACAGCTCTGCTTTCAGTCGCCTGTCTCGGTACTTTCTGGCTGGGGAAGGATCTGACGTCTCCTTCCCCCGCTTCTTCCTCTCCCTCCCCTGCCAGAGATCTCCTTTGTTTATTCGTGGATGGCTTGTAGGTGACTCTCCACTGTTGTGCTGAAATCTTGAAAGGTGGAAATGCTGTGTCTTGGCTCATGATTTCTACCCCAAGCCCCTTTTTTTAAATAATCCTAGTGTATATTACCTTTTTTGTTGTTGTTTTTGAATGGAACCTCTGCAAGCCCAAACTGGATAAATATTATTTAAATTTTATCACTCCACTCTCGGTTTACCTGTGAAAGAACACATTTGTTTTGACCTACACATTTTTCGCTAAGATTATGTGATACACTTTTATTCTGTTCTTAATGTGAGCATTTTCAAAACTTTTTCTCACTCAAGTACAAGAAGTTCTTGATAATAGGAATTAGTGCTTGATTAAGTTTTTCCCCCTTCATTTGTTTGACCACGTATCCATTAAGACTTCATTTTCGGTTCTTGGGAACATATACATGTATGTATATGTTATGTACTGCCACTTTGCTTTAGTTATCTGTTTATAATGTGTATGTATGTGTATTGACACACAGTTTTAGTCTAAAAGTTTTGTCATTCCACAAATATTTTAATTTCGTCTGTCAAAAATAAGCAATAGTGTGCTAAATTCTAGTAAGTAGGCAGGAGTGTAGTTAGTAGAAGCCTAAGCATTTTGAGTGAAAGACTCCTACTCCTTCCTTACCATCTCTAATTTAATTGGCCTAGGTGGATTTGTATAAGTTCTAAATAGATGGATTTATCTTTTTTCTACAGGATATTTTCTTAGCTTTCTTAATATTTTTTTTTTAGGTGAATCAAAAGGGCCCCAGGAAGCCTGTGAATGTTGGAAAGAATTCATCTGTGAATTTTTGATGTTTAAGGAGTTCATATTTGTATTCATCTTTTTAACTGGGAAGATTTGTGTTTTATTTTAAAACTTCTTGATATTTACAATGAATGGACACAGCGATGAAGAAAGTGTTAGAAACAGTAGTGGAGAATCAAGGTAAGCACTTTATTATCAAGTATGTATTATGAAGAGAATGTAAAACTTGTGTGACTCTTTAGTTTTCCTAATAGGTGGCAGAGTTTTCAGATCAAATTCTTCCTCTTAGTTATCCAAACACTTAAAAGTTTCTCATATGCTTTGTCGATAATACAGGTTTTCATTTTTTTTTTTCATTGAGATGTACAAAGAAGCATTTAAATACAGAAAGTTTAGGTGACTTAAATCTCTTTGGTGGTTTATATTGTTTGGGTCAATGAACTAGAGCAAGTAAAAAGAAACATTTAAATTGATTTGCCTATTAGTGCACTCTCCAAATAAAGGCAGCAAGAAGTTCTTTACTTAGTTTCTCTAGGATTTTGTTTTCTATACCTGTCCTGTCCAGTATAGGAACCACTAGCCACATATTGCTATTTAAAGTTAAACTATTTAAAATTACAGAATATTCAAAATTCATTTACACAGTCATGCTCAACACAATTCAAGTGCTCAAAGCCATATGTGATTAATGGCTACCATGGTGTATTATGCACATAGAAAACCTTTCCCTTACTGCAAAAGTTCTTTTGGGCAACACCGTTCTGGACATCTGTTAAAGTATTGTTGCAACTCTTTTTCTCCTTTATTTTCTTTTTAAATTTGAGTTTTAATTATATACGAATGAGTAACTTGGGCCATGTCTTTGCAAAGAAGATATAGTTAATGGGAATAACCCATACTAAGCTGTTTGAATGTGTTAGAAACCTCTTAAATACAAAGACTCTTTAAATTCTTCTGTAGCCCCCTAATTTTGAGTTATCTGCACATTGATACAGTCCACATAGTTATGTGTACTTATCAGTAGAGATCAGGAATGTGAGCATTAGAGTCAGACTACCTGATTACTTTTCCCAGTTCTCCTTATTAGCAGTGTCAGGGAAAATTATGTTACCTCTGAGGTTTTGATTTTTCACTTACAGATGGGTATTACAATATTGTTTATTTTATTTAAAATTGAGAATAAGTGAGGTGTTCTATGTACAGGTCTTAAGAGAGTTCCTGATATAATGAGCACTCAATATTTGCTTATTATAATTAGCATCATGTTTTATGTACCATAGGATACTACATAACTGGAACGTTAAATTACAGTAGTGGAGAAAGGTGATGGACAAGAAACAGGAAAGTTTTGGCAGTTGGGAGGGTTTCAGAAAAAATGTTGGATAGAAAATGAGAAAATGAAGCAGTGGTATAAGTATTTGACTTGAAACTTGGTATTTTCTGGTCATGTTAGGTAGGGTTTATCAGCTTTCACAGGCAGACTATTTAGATAACAAGAACATCATAGAGAAAAAGGAGCAGTTATGGAAAGCAGCATTATTTAGTTGAATAGGTATGGTATCAACATTACAAAACCTGAGTTGACAACTCTGTGTTAACTTATTTCTCAACTGTAAAAAAAAAGACTTAAACCAAATGATTTTGAAGTTTCATCTTACCACTTAATTTACAAAGTATAATAACATATCAGACAACGGAGTTCCAGAATCACCAGAGTTGAGAGGTTAAATTATAAGAGTTGTGAATCTCATCTTTGATTCATATCTCTATAGCTGTATTGACTGTATTAAGTGATTAGAAGAGTCACCTTGTCCACATTCTTTTATTCATCAGTGAGCAATGAAATGGTTAACAGAAATATCTAGAGAATACCCAGGAATTTAATAAACTACTCACAAAATAGGAAATAAGACTCATGAGAGTAAATCTTATAGTTGAGTATTCAGATAGATCTTGTGCTTTTACAGTGTGAGCCCTTATTGCTCCAGTCATGTTTTATGTATTTTGCTGCCAGATCCAAAGCAAAAAAGGAGTAGTGGTAAGTCAGATTTGGTAGTATAAAGTGAAAAAAACCCCTGTGAAATCAAATTCACTTAAAGCAATCTTTTATATGTATACTTATTTAAAATAATTGCAAATCATACTCTCTATTCTGTGTCATTATTTCTAGTGTATAAGTTTTATGTGCTTCTGAGAAGTGTGCTTGTCAAGTTATCTTGTTCTTGCAACTGCCCGGTGTTTATCAGAAGGAGGGAGACCTGCTTCTAATTTGCTTTCATTTTCTTCCTTATTGGTGTTATGCTATCCTTTTCCTTTGCTCTAGTGTCATTGTTACCAACCCTCAGTCACCGTCACCCCTCACCCCAGAAAAAAAGTTTTTATATTAAGGCAGTACAGAGAAGGGAGATTGTGCCTAGTTAAGAGTGAGGATATGAATTTATATTAGGGGGATTTCTTGCAGAAACAAAATGTAACTATGAATATTAATATAGGGTTGAAAGAGGAGAAATACGCTCTGCTTTTAAAGTTGATATACATTGTAAATAGTTTTTAAGGTAAAATTTGATTTTTATTAGCTAGAAGTTTTAAATGTACTTGTGCTTTAGATTTTTTTTTTCTTTGTGGAGGTTCCATTTGTTTCATGAAATAAAATTAAGCAAGTAGCCATTTGACAATTTTGGTTGGTATAATTAGCTTTCTACTGAAAGTTTTTTTTATTCTTGTCATGTGGAAAGGTATCTATGACCATTGACTGAAAGGAGGAAGAATACACAGGAAGATGTCTCTTTGGCTATGCTATAACTGACAATTTTGAAACTTATTTACTAAGAAATGTGGGTCAGGATGCACCTGCACATCAGTTTAAACTCAGCATAAAGTTTATTATATAACTGAAGTTAAGCTTTCTAAAGATGATTTTGGAAGATTTCAAAGCATCAATTCCCAGCTGTGTGGATTTGAGCAAAAAAACAAACAAACAAACAATCCCTTCCCCCCCCCCCCCAGGTTTTCCAAATCCTAGTTAGACTTTATTTTAAAGTTCTCTTGAATGATGATTTAATCCAGAAATAGATTTGTGGATGAAGACCAGAAATATAGTCACATTTTGCTAATTTTTAGATGATTCCTACATGCTTAATCCTCAGAAGAATTTCTCTCCTTGGCCTGCAGATTAAATTTTTAATCTAGAATTGTTCATGTAAATTTGATTATGTACTTGAATCACTTTGATTAGCAAACTATGCTCTTGAAAAATTTCTAGAGTGAGGGAAATTGTTGGTGATGTGCTACAGTGGTCTTAAGCATTTACACTTAATGTATGTCTGGCAATTGAGCTTTATCAGCCTTACTCTTAAAATTCTTTGGATTTCAACTTTTAAAGTGTTTTCTATAACTATTAAGTAGAAAATACTATCAATGAAAAGTTTCCAACTGAAAATCTCCTTTTGTAGAAACTCACAGTTTTTAAAAGGCTTTTTAAAGACTTTGAGAAGCCCTGTAGTCTAAAGGACCTGTTAATTTTTTTTTTTTTTTGATGTTTATTTTTGAAGAAGAGAGAGACAGAGCATGATGGGGGAGGGGCAGAGAAAGAGGGAGTCACAGAATCCTAAGCAGGCTCCAGGCTCTGAGCTATCAGCATGGAGCCTGCCCCATGTGGGGCCAAACTCCAGAACCTGGAGATCATGACCTGAGCCAAAGTCAGAGGCTTAACCGACTGAGCCACCTAGGCGCCCCTAGGACCTGTTAAATTTAAGGAACACCCAAGTTAAAGTTAACTTAGACACAGGCCATGTTGGTTTTTTTACCATATATTTATTAGTGTCTTGTTGAAGACTACTATGGTATACCATTTTTGGAAACATTGCATTTATGTACACACATTCCAGAAAGTTTTCTTGCATCAAAACAGTTTTTTTCACTAAGTAAATTTGAATAATTTTTAAAGACAATACTAGTTAAAATGGTATTTTCTAAGTTTCTTTGCATTTATCTCAGTTTTAAAAAAAGACAATTCTTAATTTTTTTTTAATGTTTGTTTATTTTGGGACAGAAAGAGAGCAAGTGGAGGAGGGGCGGGGGGGGGGGAGAGAGAGAGAGAGAGAGAGAGAGAGAGAGAGAGAGAGGGAGAGAGAGAGAGAGAAAATCCCAAGCAGGGTCTGCAGTGTCACTGCAGAGCCCCACATGGGGCTGGATCCCACTGACCTTGAGATCTTGACCTGAGCCGACATCAAGAGGTGTGCACTTAACTGACTGAGCCACCTAGGAGCCCCTCAGCTCATTCATAAATTTCAAAAGGTTGTGCTAAGAAACATTTTCCCATGATGTCATTATTTGCAGGAAAGTATAGCTCTTTTATGCCCTATTCTGTTAATCCCTGTTTTTCAGCTCTGTATATACTGTCTTCATCTTTTCCTGTTAGTTTTTTCTTTCCTCAAATATTCTGTATGTGCTACTTAATCTAAGATCATTTCTTACATTTTGAAAATTCAATAAACCATTATCCAGGAGCTTTAGCAATAGGTTACTCTCTCTCTAAGTAGAATTTATTGAATTAAAATTTTCATAGTATTTCCTAGGATGGTTGTTAATCTAGATTACTATAAAGTGTTTAAATGTACTTATAACTGGTAAGGATAAGACAACTGTTTATGATTTGACTTTCAAATACATTACTTTTATCTGCATAGGCATGAGACAGTGTGGAGACAGACATTAATTTGTAATTGCCCCTTTTTATACTGTTTACATAGTTGTTTGTTTAACGTCTTGGTGACTGGTGGGTTGTATCTGGTACAGTTCTGTATTTAAAAATAAAGAGTATTTCTTTGTGGTGAAGAGATAAAGAATAGATGGAAAAAATTTTCTTACCTTTTTTACAGAAAATTTAAAAAAATACATAAATAGAAAAGTTAAAGCTCCAGTTGTGGTCCTTGGACCAGTAGCATCACCTGGGAGCTTGTTTGAAATGTACAACCTTGGCCTTCCCCCATCCCCACCCCCAGCCCTCGTGAATCAGAATCTTCATTTTAACAAGATTCGCAAGTGATAACGTGTTCGTATTAAATTCATATGTATGTAGATGAAGCTTTTTGCCTGGAGTCATTCAGTACCTTGCTATTTTTTTCGTTATTGAACTTGTTGTTATTACACATGCTTTCTGCCCCCCCTCTCCCGGAACCCCCAAAAGATGGTGTCATGGCCCATGCCAGCAAGAGGTTGAATACATTTCATATCTCTTGAAACAATATTAATGGCATGCAATAATTATTGAGCTCTTATTCTTACTAGGCAGGCATGGTGCACATAGTGCACAGTGTATTACATGAATTTATCATAGTTCATTCTCATAAAATTCCTGTGATGTATGCAGTATTATGATTCCTACTCTCCAGAAGGGGAAACCAGATTTTTAGCCATTTTTAAAAATCTTTTTTAAAAAACTACTAACTAAATTCCACACTTTACTTGGATTTCATTGGTTTTTCCATCAATGCCACTTCTGTTCCAGGATTCAATCCAGGGTACCATGTTGCATTTAGTTGTCAACTGTCCCCAGTATCCTCTGGTCTGTGAGAGTTTGTGTCTTTCCTTGATATCCTTAACAGTCTTGATAAGTGCTGGCCAGGTATCCTATAGAATATCCCCCAATTTAAATTTTTCTGATGTTTTATTAGGGTAAACTGGGGTTATCAGTTTTTAGAAAGAATATCAGAGATGAAGTGCTCTTCTAGTCACATAGTATGAGAAGCATTAATAGCCACATGATATTACTGATGATGTTAACCTTCATCACTTAGCCAATGTAATATTTGCCATACTTCTCCAGTTTAAGTTACTGTTTTTTTCCTTCCATACTGTATTCTTTGGAAGCAAGGTACCATATGTCCAGCCGTCTCTGGGGGAAGGTTGGAATTAAGTTCCATCTCCTGCTGGGAGGGACTATCTACATATATTAAATAGAATTCTTCTGTAAAGAACTCTTCTCTTCGATTCATTCAGTCATTCATTTATATGAGCCTGGACTTTCATGTATATGTATTTTATACTTTGGATTATAATCCAGTAAATTATTTATTCTGTTGCTCAGGTTATTCTAGCCTTGCCCATTGGGAACTGACTTTCAAGTTGGCCACTGTGTCCTTGTTACATACTTCTATCCTTTTGCCCTAGAACCAGCCATTTTTCCAAAGAGCTCTGGATCCTTTTGTTGGAGACAAGGGTATTAGAAACCAAGGTTTGGGTGCTAGGTATGCTCGTTACTATGCAGTTATCACTGCTTCCAGGTCCTCTCAGTGGAAAAAGCAGACAGAGCTATGTAGTATATGTATGTATACTAAACTACCTATATCTGCCTATCTGTAGTTTCAGTGTCTATCAGTATGCATGTTAAGGTAAACATGAGTTCGTACTGATGTCTCCAACTCTAATTCTGTACTACAGGATTCATCCTAACCTTCCTTTCTTGCTCCTTTATAACTTCAATCTCCTTCAGAGAGAAAGCTGGCTCCTACCATCCACCATCCCATCATGCACTTCAAGCTCATATACAGGTAAAGCAGTTTCAGAATTTTTAGGCCATACTCCTGGAAGAAAAAAATTATCAGCTAGAATACAGTGTTTATGTAGCGTATTTACACAGTTGGTAATATATTTAGCCTTACGGTTTCTAGTCAAAACACTGTTTTCTAAAGTTACTAAAGTTAGCTTCTTCCTACCACCCCCTTTAGTGTGGTTGTCATAAATTTGTAATAAAGTTAGATTCATTTGGCACAGTTTACATTCCATTCTGTGTTCTTCAGTCACATGGGTTGATTTTTTTTAAATTTGCATATATTACATTTACTCTGTGATGTACAGTTTTATGAGTTTTGACAAATGCACAGAATCATTTATCCTCCACCCCATTACTATACAGAATGATTTTTTCACCCTAAAAGTTCTTCTGTGTCCCAGATATACTGAATCAGAAATTTCATTTTAACAAAGATTCCCAGAAGATTTGTATGCATATTAAGTTCATATGCATATAGGAGAAGCTATTTATCTGGAATCATTCAGTATCTTGCCATATTTAAAAATTATAAATTAACTTGAAGAAAGATTATTATGATTTAGAGGTGATAATGGAATAGCTAGGTGTTAACGCGCAGTGAAGTGAATATACTCAAATTCATGGAACATATAGGTATACAAGTGAGGTGAAAGAAAATGGAATTACTAGAGTAAATAATAGGCTATAGGGAAAGTTTTCATGGAGCTCTTCAACTTTTGTAATCTTGATGATAAGAAATGATGTAGTTTGTAAAGAAAGGAAGAACAAATGGTATATATTCAGTAGTGGGATGGAGAGGAAAGTTTTTGCAGAGGTCATAGTCCCCCAATAAAGAAGTGTAAGTTCCTAATAAAGAGAATGTGTTGAACCTGCTACCTTTGCAGTTCTTTACTCTGACGTTTAGTCCCAAATGAAGGAAGGAGAGAAAAGAAGTATAGCTGAATAAATGCAACATGTATTTTTTTAAATGTTTATTTGAAGAGAGAGAGAGCACATGTGTGCATGCAAATAAGTGCCAGCAGGGGAGTGAGGGAGAGAAGGAAGGGGGGGGGGGGGGAGAGAGAGAGAGAGAGAGAGAGAGAGAGAGAGAGAGAGAGAGAGAGAGGGAGGGAGGGAGGGAGGATCCCAAACAGGCTCCACACTCAACTGGAAGGCAGACATGGGCTTGGTCTCACAACCTTGAGATCATAACCTGAGCCGAAATCAAGAGTCAGACGCTTAACCAGCTGAGCCACACAGGAGCCCCAAATGCATCATGTACTGAGAGAAAATCACTCATGTGAATAGACTGGTCAGAACCACTGGTTTAAGGAGATAGTCTAGAAATTTATTGTACCAGAATCAAGTTCTTAATGTATGAATGACTGAGAAAATTGCTGTTTATAATTAAGGATATATTATCTGTCACTGTGATAGGAGGTGATTATTTAGTCAACTTTAAGTAAATGGTAAACTGTATTTGAAAGTTCTTTGGTGTGGATGTATTGAGATATAAGTTATCATTGAGATTAAAGTACAAAGACATGGAAAGTTTTGTCTAAACAGTACTGGTTTCTGGCATCCAATGTCTACAGTAACTCTCGGAGATGAGCCATAAGGCCCAAAAATAGTGGGGAGCTCCTTCCCTCCCTCCCCCCTCCCCCCCTTCTTTCCCTCCCTCTATCCCTCCTTCCTTTCTCTCCCTCCCTCCTTCCTTTCTTTCTCTTTTTTCTTTTTTTCTTTCAAGAGGGAGAGAAAGAGAATTCCAAGCAGGCTCTGTGCTGCCAGTGTAGAGTCCACCACAAGGCTTGAACTCATGAACCGTGAGATCATGACCTAAGATGAAACCAAGAGTCGGATGCCTAACCGACTGAGCCACCCAGATGCCCCTAAGTCAAGTATTGGCAGTGTCAGGTGGTTATAGTCGGTACAAACAGAATGACAGCATGCATCAATTTGAAGGTAGGAGACAGAGAAGTTTAATTGTAAGACAAATGGTTAGTTTCTACATCAAGCCCAATGTCAGAATGAAATTTTTTATTGTTGTTTTTTAAAGAGATCATGTAAAACCCTGGTGATCTTAGATTTTATGTGTTAAAAGTCTTGATAATGGGGCTTTTATGATGGTGAGGTGTGTTGACAGGCTTAGGCAAAAAGCAAAGAGAAATTTTTATACCCAGGAAAATGATTGGTTAGATGGCAGTAAATACTGTGCTGGAGAGCTATTATGTAAAGAAATGGGTCCATTGGAGAAGAGTGGAGTTGCAGTCTAAATTCCTTCAAAGGAGACCATTATTTTTGTGCTTGAAGTAGATTATAATATGATTATTGCCATTTGATGCAAACTACTACAATATTCCCATTTCTAAATGAGTAAATCCTGAAGTAATAAGAAGTATATGAAAGGAAATTTTATAAGAATTACAATTAGTTGTACATGAGTACAAAAAATGTAAATTTCTTTATTACCGTTTTTGTATGTATTTTATAGCAAAGGATTGACTTAGGGTTTGGTAGTTTGTCTTAGTCATGTTATACTACTTTGGTGATTTTACTTAAAAATTTTTTTTTAATTGAATGGTTCACAGTAAGTGGAGGTTTTTTGTTGTGTGCAGTACACTCCCATGGGTATCTGCAGACTGATGAAATACTATAAATAACTTTGTTAGTAAAGCATATAGTGCTGGGAACTTAGTTTTTGCAGTAGTATTCATTAAAGTAATAAAAAGTATATACAATACATGTTTCAAAAGTCTTTCTTTTTTAATTTTTTTAATGGTTATTTATTTTTGAGAGAGAGTGAGTGAGTGGGGGAGGGGAAGAGAGAGACGGAGACAGAATCTGAAGTAAGCTCCAGGCTCTGAGGTGTCTGCTCAGAGCCCAGCTTGGGGCTTGAACTCATGACCATGACATGACCTGAGCTGAAATCGGAGGCTCAACCGACTGAGCCACCCAGGAGCCCCTCGAAAATCTTTTTTAAAACAAATTAATCAAATGGATAATCTCTTGAATGTTTATTTCTTTAATATTTGAGAGAGAGAGAAAGAGCGAGCTCATGCCAGTGAGGGAGACGGGCAGAGGGAGAGAGAGAATCTGAAGCAGGCTTCATACATGTGGAGCCTGATGTGGGGCTGATCTCATGACATGAGCTGAAATCAAGAGTCAGATCCTTAACTGACTGAGCCACCAAGGTGTTCCTGGATAATCTCTTTAAAATTAAACTTTTAAATATAGTCATTTTATTTTATTATTACTGTTAAAAGTTGAGGATAATCTTAAGCATATGCAAAAGTAGTGACCAGTAGTAAAATGAACCCTCATGTACACATCATCTAGCTTCAACACATTTCATCTCTTGGGCAATCTAGTTTAATTTCTAAATTCTCCCACTCATTTATTTTGAAATGTCTTAATTTCTACATAGATTAGACTTATGGTAGGAAATACTTATGGGGAAAACATAAATGTCATCAGTTAAGCTTTATCTACTTGTTATAAATTACAGAATTAGATTTGTGTCATGTCATTAATATTAACAACAGATTTTATGTGTTTTATGAAACTACTGTTTAGTAACTTTCAAATATATATAGTAGCCTTTATTTCTCATCTGTCTCCCTGAATATTTATTAGAGAAACTCTTGAGTTTACGGTCTTTACCTGATATTCAACATGACTAAACCTAGTCATCTTTGAAATTAGTGATGCTAAATGTGACCCTTCCTAGCAGTTTTATTCTTATTTATGCAACTGGAAACTTTAAGGTGGTAGAAGCATACTGTATTGTGAGGTTATAGTAAAATTTTGACTTGGATTTGTAATTTAGAATGCTAAAAGGAACTGTTGGGTTGATGTTCAGTGTCTAACAAACAGTGACATTAGTTGGTTTTCAGAACCATACAGATGGATAGATACATTCCATATTTTCTCAAACCTTTAATATTTATCTGATGGCTTATAGTGAAAGATAAGCTGGGTAACAATTTCTAATACAATGTAATTTTAAAGAATTTAAAGGTAGTCTGATCTTAGTTATCTAGATGAACTCTTATTTTAAAAAAAATTTTTAATGTTTTTATTTATTTTTGAGACAGAAACAGAACATGAGCAGGGGAGGGGCAGAGAGAGAGGGAGACAGAGAATCCAGAGCAGGCTCCAGGCTCTGAGCTGTCAGCCCAGAGCCTGACGCCAAACTCTTCTCGTTTTTTAAATGATTGTTCTAGGGTAATATATTTTAAATAGTAAGTTGCAGCATGTTAGAGGATTATGAACAGTTCTTTTTTTACTGAGAGAGGATAGTGTAAACTAGAATAGAAAATACAGTGTGCCTTTTGTACAGTAGTAGTTCGTCACACTTTTATGCCTATGTGTGCATGCATGTGCATGTGTGCACTGCCTCATGATATAAAATGTATAAGTCATAGTCCAGAAAGTTTGAGAGCCATTGCCTTTGGCCACCAATTCATTGTCTTAGTTTTAAGTATTTCCTCAATACCTACTAGTTTCCATATTGTTTCTCTAGTCCCGTTGAAGTAGATAACAGTCTATAAAAATAACAGAAATGAAGTCCCTGACTTAATGAATTCTAGGATGTAGTTAGAGATACATGCATAAAAATAATTGTAATATTGTGAAAGAATAATAACATGACCAAAATATCGTGAACACGTATGTTGCTACAGTGATGTGCCTGAAGAAATTGGAGAAGGTTACATAAAGAATATATTTTTGAGTAACTTTAGAGTGGATTATCAGTTACTTCAGAGATGACTCATTCTCTAGAGGGAAAATTATGGGGAATACTACCAGTGAGTTCTAAGATGACTATTTCCATAAAGCCTTGCCCTTGATTCCATTTCCCTTACCTCTAGTTCCTTAATCAGAAATCAATGCATCTTTATATCTTTGATTCTCATAAGTTTTACTTTTTACCATGGTATTTTGTCTCTTCTAAAAACTCCTGTTAATTGAAGAGATGAGCCAGTGAATTCACATTGTATACGTATAGAACTTATTCTTTCAAAAGTGTTTATTGCATAAACGTTATTATAGTATGTTAAGTAGAGAACCTGTTAAAGTGCTGTATGTACTAGATACCTCAAAACACAGGGGCTCACATAGTCACTTCTTTTCCACTCTCAGGTAAGTGAGCTCTATTCCTTGAGGTTATTCAGTTACTGTGACTAGTGGGACAGTTTTGCTATCCTTAATACATAGCTGCTTTTGCTCTACTAGTTGCCGTTTTCAGACCACAGGAACAAAATAGGGTAGGGGAAGATTTAAGGCAAGCCACTTTATTAAGGCTATGACATAATAATCCCACATCACTTCTAGCCATATCCCGTTGGCTGGAACCTGTTCACATGGCCACATGTAGCTGAAAGATAGACTAGGAAATCTAACCTTTAGCTGGGTGGGTGTATACCATTGAAAACTGGACAACAGTTATGCAGTACTAAAGGGCAAACAAAATGGATACTGGGTGAGTGTGGAGGAGCAAGTAGACAACGTACATAAGGCATAAATATAAAAAGTTACTTTAAAATAATCACTTATACTAAGAAATCAGTGGATTTTATTTTTCTGAATTTTCTTTCATTTCTTCACATGTGTTCATAATTTGTACACTTGTTACAATACTGGTATTTGGTTTCTTCACTTATCCTTCTCTGAGCCTCAGTTTATTTATTATAAAAAAATGAAAGGATTAAATGAGAATCCAGGTTCTGGCACATAGCACCAATTAGTAATCACCCTGTTTATCCTTGTTAGTAATTTGTATTGAAAACTTGAGTACATCATAGGTGTTATTCATAGACACTTTATATATTTATAATTATGACAGTCTGAAGAACAGCTTAAAGCAGAACTTGAAGTAATGATTCTGGTCTTGAACTCAGGAAAAAGACCAATTTTTTTTTTTTTTTTTTTAATTTCTGATATCTACTAGTATTGAATTCCCACAATACATCAGACTATATGCTTTACATCTCTTAATCTTCACAGTAATCCTTAAGTATATTTATTATTTCCATGTGCAGAAACCTGAGGCTTGTCTAATGGGTGTACATATATAAATATAATTAACAATGAGAAGAAAGAGCTAGAAAGCTAGGAAAAAATAGGTTAGGGTTAAACTTCAGAGCATTCAATCAGGTTAGCCCTGAATTTCCCCCATAATTATTTGTCAAAAACTTCTTTCAAAACTTCCCCCAAAGAACTCCTTTTGAATGGTATTGATCTTAAAACAGTAATTAGGAGAGGGAACAAGGCTTGAAATGAGAATTTAGTGCAGTATGTTTGTTCTTTAGCATAGTAAATATAGTTGTTTGTTTATGTATTACTATGTCAGGCATTTAATCTTTTATTAATATTTCTGTGGAAAAGCAGTTTACCTTTTATCAGTGTATCCTATAGCATTCCTTCCCTATCTTTCCAGAGTCTAACCTACAGTTTCTTGACTTTGTCAGTCCATTCCTAGTCCTTTATCAGGGCCAGTTTCTTCTGTTGCCGATCTGATGGTAAGGGAAGCAGCTGCTCCTTGTTGCCATTTTCTTAGATTATTTTATTCATTCTTCCTTTGTGTGCCATTGCAGACTTAGTTTCCAATTCCTGTGATAAAAAAGCAAAAAATACTTGAAGACTTCTTTTTCTTGTAATACAGAAGAATCTTTGTTTATTCACTTGAGAATATATTCTTTTCATGTACCCATTATAGGTCTTGGTGGTTTTTTTTTTTTTAGTTTAAAGGACTGATTTGAGTCTAGAGTTGAGTGCAGATAAAGGAGGTGTTGCTATGCTGTCATATGCTAGGTTAAGCTAAAAGATTCTCCTAAAGTAAAGTATTTCCTACCCACAAACATATGAAAATCTAAATAAAATAGTGCAAGTGGGCAAAAAATAGGCACACTGCTAAACTTCAAAGAAGGCTTCATTGTGCCAGCAATAAAAAAGACCTCAAAGCCAGCATTAGGAGCAGTAAGCTCTGAGCAAACATGGCAGCACAGGGGTATTTGCAGGGGATATGGGGTCTCTGGACAGCAGGGTGAGATTGGAATTGAAAATAAGTGTTTGACAATGGAATTAAGTCTCCTTAAAGTTGGGACCCTGTGTTGTATGGATAAATTAGAGTATAGTGATGAAGATATTTTGAAATCTGTGAAGAGCTACTTTAAGTTTTGTCTAAACTAGAGTATAATTGAGAGAAAGGACCATAGGGTCCAAGCCAATAACATAAATGAATGAAGTTGTCTGAATATAAGACACTTGTTTGTGGGAGGTGACCAGTGAAGGTCATGCAGAGATTTGGTGATTATGTGCATCATTGGAAGGAACCAGTGCTACTTGGATGTAGACAATTGTGACCATGTGGGAAATAGATTCAGTGTTCTAGATTTTCTGTTTCCTCAAAATTATTTTCCTCCAAACAATTTTATTTTTATTTTTTTTACATTTATTTATTTATTTATTTATTTATTTATTTATTTATATTTGAGAAAGAGAGCACGTGAGAAGGGGAGGGGGCAGAGAGTGAGAGAATCTAAGCAGGCATGGGGAACCTAACGCAGGGCTTGATCCCATGATCCTGGGATCATGACCTGAGCTTAAAATCAAGAGTTGGACGCCCAGCTAACTTCACCACCCAGGCACCCCTCCCCCAAACAATTTTATTTATTTATTTATTTATTTTTATTTTTTTTTAACGTTTATTTATTTTTGAGACAGAGAGAGACACAGCATGAACGGGGGAGGGGCAGAGAGAGAGGGAGACACAGAATCGGAAGCAGGCTCCAGGCTCTGAGCCATCAGCCCAGAGCCCGACGCGGGGCTCGAACACGCGGACTGCGAGATCGTGACCTGAGCTGAAGTCCGACGCTTAACCGACTGAGCCCCCAAACAATTTTAAATTAGATGACTTAGAGAAAGAAAAAAATCTGAAAGAAGAAAAGTAGAGGCAGAGAAACCAGGAGGAAGGAACAAGACTTTGAAAGACTTATTAGGCTTATGATATTTTGAATAAAAAGCCAAGAGGTGGTAGTACTGTTTACTTACATATTTTTAGAGTCTGTTAGAGTCCTAGAAAGTAGGGGTAGAATTAAGTAAAATATCCAGGCAATACAACTATCTTAATCATGTACCACTGCCAGAAATCTTGCTAGGTGTCTTATGTAATCTGGGGTGGAGATTTAGAATAACTTGATTGGAGAAGTGAGGGATGAGTAGAGTAGGAGCACTAATGAATAGTGCAGAAAAGTTGCAAAAATAGTACCAAGAAATTCTTTATATACCCTTTGCTCAGGTTTGCTACTTTAACTTTTTGCCTTTATATTTATATATGTGATGTATACGTAATACGTGTTTATTTTTCCTGAATTATTTAAGAGCACATTGGAAAAACCATGCCACTTTACACCTTAGAATATATGTATTCCAAGAATATAGGCATTCCCTTACATAAGGCATGTATAGTTATTAAATTTACATTGATAGAATAATCTTCAGTCAGTAGTCAGTTTGGTCAATCCTAGTCATCTTTCCATATAGAGTCCAGTCTGAGATCACATATTGTATTTGGCTGTCATGTCTCTTTAATCTCCTTTAATCTGGAACACTTTCTTTTGGTTTTTCATGGCATTAGTATTTTGAAGATGATAGGCTAGTTATTTTATAAAATATATTTCTTAATTTGGGCTTGTCTTCTATTCACTTTGGATTAGATCCAAGTAATGCATCCCATACCACATGCATCCCTGGCTGGAGTACTGTGTAAGTGGTGATATATCTTTCTCAGATATATCTGGAGGCTCATGTTGCCTGTTGGTCCCTATTCACTATGTTTGTTTCGATTACCAGGACAGGGTGGTTTCCGGTTTTTCATCTGGTTTCTCATTTATCAGTTACACCAGAAAACAATTTCTAAGAAGACACCTTGAGACTGTGCAGGTATCTTACTCATCAAACTCTATCCCTAGATTTAGTGTCTCTTGATGATTCTCGCCCAAACTAGTATTTCTCTGGTGATTGAAAATGGTAATTTTCTAACACTGCTCTCCTGGCCATATTGACCAATTGGTGGTCAGAGCCCTATCAGAGCTCTCCACTGTCTTTATTTCTGCCTGTCTGCCTACCTACCTACTTATTATCAGCATGGACTTGAGGATTCCTGTTTTATTTACTGGGTAGTAACCTTTGATGGACTGTTTCTATGCTTAGGTCAGATTTGCCAATGAAAGCTTCTTCAAGTTGGCTCCTATGTCCTGTTATGTTTGTTTGTTTGTTTTTTCCTGTTCTTTTGAAATGCCTCCATTTCTTTCTTTCTTTCTTTCTTTCTTTCTTTCTTTCTTTCTTTCTTTCTTTCTTTCTTTCTTTCTTTCTTTCTTTCGCTTTTGGGTATAGCAGGATAGTTTAGGTTCGTCTTGTACTTTCCCTGTCTCTGGAATCTGCCATTTTTCAAAGGACTCCCAGTTTATTTAAGTGTGGAATAGTACTTAACTATCAGGATCTGGGTGCTAGGCGATTATAAAATTTGAAACTTTAAAGGGATATGTTTACATTGGTTGATAAGTAGCAAATCAAAACATATGCTGTCAAATACAAAAAGATATATGCAGTGGGCCATGTTTTTAGGCTTGGAAGCAAAGCATATTCATCTTTGAGGGACAAAGTGAAACTGTGATACATCTACAAAATGGAGTATGTGTAGTTGCATAAAGGGAGAGGAAACAAATCTGCTGTAGAATGATCTCCAGAATACAATGTATATATATCATTTAAGAGTGTAAATATGTTAATGATTTTTTATGAAAGCGGAGATATATACAAATATATCCTTATTCATAATTTGCTTATATTGAAGAAAAGGGAAAGTACATTTAGAACTTTAAAAAAGAACTATAGGGGGAGACGACATAGTGTAGAGGAGACAAAGATGGAAAGTAGATTTTGACTTTAACTTCTGTAGCCCTCACATTGGATCCAAGTAAATAACAAAGCAAAATTAAGTCAAAATGAGTAAAAAGCAGTATCTAAAATGAAGAAAGGCAAATGATCCTAAGTAACCAAATTGGTGGCTCTACAGCAATAAATTATTTCAGTTGTTTTAAAGCAATAATTTGATTCTAGGATTATTCTTAGGACAAAAGAATTTTAAAGAGATTTTAACATTTAGTAATCATGTTATTAATAAGGTATCATTTTGGAGCTATTGTATACATTCTCAGGTAAGGAAATAAATAATCTTAATGTCATTTGGAACAAAGAAACTCAACCCAAGTGATACTATAAATATATAACCGAAAAAATAAAAACCTACAAATTTAAATTGGAAATGTTAGTATAAATTCTTAATGCATTGTCTTTAAAAATGTATGTTACTAGTTCATTCCATTAAAAACAATCTTAAAAACAGTGACCAATCCCATAGTAATAGACTCACCTAGTACTCAGATTGCAATTTAAGTTCTAATCTAAACAAAAGCATTTTGATGAAATGGCTGGATTACATTTTGAAGCAGGAAATACACAAGATGAGCCTGGTTCATCTTGTCAGACAAGAAAGTAAGGAAGCTATCAAAGACTACTTGAGGTCTTGTCAAAAGGACTCTGGAACTAATAAAGTATTTCCTGTGGGCTAAAGATGGGACAATTTGGACGTCAAGAATGATATAGTGGATTAAAACTTATCAAAGAATTCAAAACCATGAGTTCATGAGACATAAAAACTATTGGTCAACTTTGAAAGGATGCTAGCAACTTAACTCACTTTCAAAACTAACAAATATAAGGAAAACAAATAAAAATGGCTTTCAGGTATGAACTGTAACTTAAGGTTAACAAACATGAGGGAAAGTTAATTAACGAATAAATGATATAATGGGTAAGTGAAGAATGGTGTATCACCATCTTACTGCCTCTAAATGAATAGATGATAAAGCCATATGATCAGTGGCTGCTAAAAAATTAGGTGTAGAGGTTATAGGGAACTGTGTAATGGATGGATAAGGCTGAAAATGCCAACTAAAATTTATCTTTACTTAAAAAGAGACAACCAAACTTCAGTTTGTTCTAAGTCCACAACAAGTGTTTAAAAATATTTTTGCTAAAAGAAAAGCTGAAGTTGAATCTGAACCTCTTGTTCTAACAGTTTACAAGAAATAGGGCCAGAAAAATATGTTAATACCACAGAGTTACAGTAAGCAAAATCTGAAAAAGCAGAAAAAACGACCTAATATTTTCCACAAAATAAATTGCAAGGGAATGCAAAAAGGAAGAGGGAACTGTCACATTAAGAAGACTTAAAGAGTTAGAGAAAAAAAAACAAAACAAAACATATGATTTTACTCATCTATGGAATTTAAGAAACAAAACAAATGAGCAAAGGGGGGAAAAAAAGGCAAACCAAAAAACAGACTTTTAACATAGAAAACAAACTGATGGTTACCAGAAGAGGTCAGGTGGGAAGATGCGTGAAATAGGTGATGGAGATTAAGGAGTACCCTTGTGATGAGCAGGTGATATATGGAAGTGTTAAAGCACTCTGTTGTACACCTGAAACTAATGCTACACTGTATGTTAACTAGAATTTAAGTAAAAACTTAAAAAAAAAGATACAAGTGCAATGTGTGAACCTTTAATGTTCAGGAGTAACTCATGCTTTAAAGGTATAGTACTGTTTTTTTGGATATTTAAAAATAGTGTTCATTTATAATACTTTTAATACTTAAATATTTATGGATAAAATTTTAGAGTGCCTGAGATGTGTGTCTTTGGGAAGCTAGATTGTTGGAAACAAGATTGGTAAGAGTTGGTAATTGTGAAGCTGGTTTTTAGATATATGGTAATTCATTCTATTGCTCTCTTGTTTATATTTGAAGTTGAGTATAAAAACAAGCCCCAAAAAAGACTTTAATTTGAATTGCTCTTTTATTTTTTAAATGCTGTGTTTCTATTTAATTTACTGTAAGAAACAATATAATTTTATCAAAGTGCCTATAAACTTAACGGTGGATTTTCTTGTGTACATTGAGAAAGGTGAGGAAAAGAATTCAGTGTTTCTAGTAACTACTGCTTTATTGTTATTGTGCTAGTGAGATTTAATATAAATAACAAGGATAACTCTTAAGTGGCTTATGTTTAAAAAGTTACTGGTATTGGTTATTACCTAAATAAATAAAATGTTAGAGCTCAGCAGTATTTCTTGTAGGCAGATATAATTGTGACTTTTATACAGGAATTCTAACCCATGTATCTTGGATTTATGTGGAAATCCATCTACCCATCATTTTAAAAAAAAACGTTTATTTATTTTGAGAGAAATAGAACACATGTATGTGTGTGTTTGAGTGAGGGAGGGGCAGAGAAAGAGGAGAAAGAGAATCCCAAGCAGATACCACGCTGTCCATGTGTGCAGAGCCCATTGCAGGGCTCCATCCCATGAAGTGTGAAATCAGGACCTGAGCCAAAATAAAAAGTTGGACACCTAACTGACTGAGCCACCCAGGTGTCTCCCCCCTCCCTATTTTTTTTATTTTAGAGCATGAGTAGGGGAGAGGGACAGAAGGAGAGGGAATCTTAAGCACGCTCCACACTTAGTTTGGAGCCTGACGCAGGGCTGGATCCCATGACCCTGGGATCATGACCTCAGCTGAAATCAAGAGTTGGTTGCTTAATCAACTGAGCCACCCAGGCGCCCCACCCATCAAACACATTGAGTTCTTTGTTTGGTGTAAAGGGCAACAAGTAAAAATCTCGACACTCTAAGAACATACGATATGATAGAATATTAAAGATGAGATACCAAAAAAAAAAAAAAAAAGCCATGAAAGAAAGCAGAACTACAGTGATCATTGCATAGTGTACTCACAGCCAAGATAGTAGTATGTATACAGTGTTTTGGGAGTGCTGAGGGAGGATACCTAATTTACAGTTGGTTTGGGAATACTCTGGAGTCAGGAGAGATTTGTTGGAGAAGTGCCTCTGAGATGAGGCTCAAGTAGGAATTATATAGTGAGGGAAAAAAGAGAAGTACTTGTACAAAAGCAGGAAGTAGAAAGAGAAACCGGCTCTCAGAATTACAAATAGTTTACCATTTGTAGAACTAAAGGTGTAAGTGGCTGGAAATAGGTTGGCAAAGACAGATTCCTGAAAGGCCTCATAGGTACTTGCACTTTATTATAGAAACACTGAAAACTTTAAAAAAAAAAAAAAAGGAGGGCCATGCCCAGACTTTTATTCTGGAAAGAGCATCTTATAGCAGTGAGCTGAAACAGAATTACTTTATTAGGGAAACATTAGTCACCGATTTTAGCTCATAATTTTATGTCTCAATATAGATATTTTTTCCTAAACCTGTGTCAATTTTTCTTGAAATTTTTAGGATTTTATTTTTAAAAAACTTATGTAAAACATATACATGGTTTGAATCTGATGATTCATTTCAGACCTTGTTCCCTCTACTCTTCCCTCTGTCCCACCCTCTGTAGTTAACCATTTTTAACTTAATTGTTGGTTTATCTTGCCATTATTCTTTTTTTTAAAAATATAGGCAAATATGTATGTTTTTCCATTATACAAAGGAAGCATAGTATAAAACATTGTTTTGTATTTTGGATTTTTTTTTAATTAAAAAAAAATTTTATTTTTAATCTTTATTTACTTTTGAGAGACAAAGTGTGAGTAGGGGAGGAGCAGAGAGAGAGGGAGACACAGAATCCGAAGCAGCTCCAGACTCTGAGCTGTCAGCACAGAGCCCGACGTGGGGCCGGAACCCACGAACCGTGAGATCATAACCTGAGCCGAAGTCGGACGCTCAACCGACTGAGCCACACAGGCTCATGTATTTTTTTTTTTTTTTAATTTAACTATATCCTGGAGATTGTTCTGTGACAGTATGTAAGATATTTCTTACTTAATCTTTGTATATATTCTTAATCCTACAAAAAGCAACTAAATAAAATAAATTCTTTGTGCTTCTAATGCATAAGGTGAAGACATTCTATAATAAATCTGTGTCATTAGAGTAACCTAGATTCAGGCTGTTTGCTTTTATCTCCATCCAGAACTACTTCTACCTGAAGAGTATGAAAGGAAATATTCCCACTTTCACTTAGAGTTTTGTTATATTAACAAGGAATTTTGACCAGCCATTCATCTGGAATGGCTAATCAAGACATAATCAAAAATACAGGCCCATGATAGTCCCCCAAATTCAGTCATTCTCATGTGTCTGCTTTTCAAGTATCTATTGAGCACCCTCATTGTGTAAGGTGCTATTGTTAGGTACTCTGGAAAAAATAAATGGTATCCTCAAGAAGCTTACAAGAAATCACAGAGATACTCCTCTGCTTCATACTCCTTTTCTGTCAACTGCACTTTTTTCTCAGTGTTCCCCAATTACTTTTGTTAGACTTGCTTGTATCTTCAGTGCTCCCCATACGCCTGGATCTGTTATCTTAAAAATAGCACACAGAACAGCATTTATTGGTAGATATGACTGTCATCTCTCCATACCAAGTTAGAGGTTCTTTTAATGGTGAAACTTAGTCTTTCCCAGTCTAATAACATACCTCTTAGTAAAATTTATTGAGTAAATGAGTTATCTCTTAGTGGGTTAATGGAGAAACAAAATTCTGTGTCAGGAAAAATATCTTCTTACTATTCTTGCTGAAATTTCTCAGAAGGGACCTGAGTAAAATATGGGTAAGTGGGGTTTGTTGTTTGCTTATTTATTAATTAAAAGGCATTGTGTTATTTTTGATCTCTGAGCCATGTGACCATTGGTTAGAAATTGTGGCAAAAGTGATCTTAGTATCACAGCCATTAAAAGGCAAATTTTGCTTACTGTTTTCTGTGAAGAAAAACATTTATTCCTCTAGATTCCCAGATTTTAAAAATATGCATATGTTCACACTTTGAGCATTTTAATTTATATCTAACTTTTGGAATCAAAAGTCTTCTTTCATATTTTTATGTCTCTGTTTCCATGTGAATACTAAACTCCTTGCTCTAGAAAAGGAGATACTACTTTTATAAATGAATTACTTTTAATATTGCAATCTATTTCCCTAGAGTAATACCTCCATCTGGTGGTATTTCTGAAAATTACAGCAGAGGACATGAAGTTGAATTTAGCCGTGTTGTGTATACACAAGCTATATTACCTGTCGTTTGTCATAAAGTCTGGTGAAATTATATCAAAAGCTGAGTCTACTATGTGTGTAAAAAATTTAATGCCCTAGTTTTCAACAATTCATATGTAAATACTTTGTGAAATAATAGTAATTTACTATTGGAAATAATAGTAATTTACACAATCACCTGTTTAGGCCAGACCATTTCTAGGTTACTTTGGACTGAAAATTAGTATTAGGAAAAAAAGGTAGTTTCTCAGTGAACTGTTAATTGTTTTCATAAGTGCATATACAGAGTTTAAGAAAGATTGTGAGAATTTACTATTATTTCATATTTACTGCTGTGGAACCATGACAGATTCAATGATTTCTTCAGAGAAGCAATTACTGATTCTATCTTTCAGTAAATTGTATTTGATCATAGCTTAATATCAATAAATTATTTTCCCCTGGAATGAAAGAACATAGATATAAATTTGAAAATAAGTAGAAGCTACAAATTTTTTTCTAACTGTGACTGTGAGAATTTTCAGGATGTGTATCCTTTTTTTCCCACACAATTTCTACATTATATTTACTATGGTTAAATATTAAATAGCCTTTTAAGGATAAGGATTATGCCTTCAATTTCTTGTTTTCCCAAGTTCGTAGCCCAGAATTCTGTAATTTGATAGATTTTGCTCATTATCTTTGAGAAAGATTGTGGTCTGATTGCTTATGTTTTTGCCAAAATTGTACTAAATTTATCAAGTACGTCAGTTACTATAGATTAACATTAATTTTTTTTTCTATTTGTTTGGCTGTAGAAAGTTGAAATATGACATACAATTTAATGCTTTGGGGCTTTCTACTGACTTAAGGAAAATTAAATTCCTAATAAATTTTGGTCGAAATCTGTTTATTTTCAAATTGTAGCCAGTCGGATGATGATTCTGGGTCAGCTTCAGGCTCTGGATCTGGTTCAAGTTCTGGAAGCAGTAGTGATGGAAGCAGTAGCCAAACAGGTAGCAGTGACTCTGAATCTGGATCTGAATCGGGCAGTCAGTCAGAGTCTGAGTCAGACACTTCCCGAGAAAACAAAGTCCAAGCAAAACCACCGAAAGTTGATGGAGCTGAGGTAATAAATACAATATCCTGAAAGGTAGATTTCTTGTACTACTTTGGGAAAATTTATAACATTGGTTTATAGCATTCTTAATCTAGCTTTTAGAAAACATTAATTTTAAACACTGAAATTACTTTCAGTGATTCTTAAACTTGTGGTTAAATATCTCAAAAATGGTTAATTGGCTTGGAAGAGAAGCTGTCAAGCAAGTACAAAATAAACACACAAATACAACTTTCTAATGCATAAACTGAATTTCATAAATATTTATTGTTTCATGGATAAAAATTAAAGGCTTTGTGAGGTCTTTCTGTTAATCTTAGTGTGTCTGATCTCTCCTTTCAAGATCTTCAAAGGAGATACTTTGTTGCTAATAGCAGGCGAATCTAATCGATTTGCTTCCTTGAAGATACTTGGTAGATAGGCTAAGGGTCCCTCTGAACAAAGCTTCTGTAAGATTTACTAAAACCTGTCTATACCTCATAATAGAATACAGTAGTGTTAGAGTGCCAGTCATGATAAGATGGTTGGCCAGGATATACATTAACACACTTCTTTTATGGAGGCAGTCTTGTTATCTAATAAATAAAAAGTTCGTTGAACTGAAACTGCTTAGTGACATAGTTTATTTGCATTCTGACACAAGCTCTTCATCTTCACATCAATTAAAAAACTGGGCACTTTTTGAGTAGCACTGGTGTCACATATTGTCACTTTGTTTTTTGAAAATAATATTCCACATCAAAGAATATGTTGATTAATATTGTTTGTCTCAGCACACCATAAGTTTTTTTATATGCAACTAAGCTCAGAAGTTTAATTGCTATAATACCGTATTACATATAATGTAAGGAAAATAGTCTGAATTTATTATTTGGAGGCAGTGAAAATGTTCAGTAATTTAACCTTGTTAAAATTTTTTTCAAAACTTCATCCTTCACTAGTTCATATTTCTTTTTATAATAGTTTTGGAAATCTAGCCCTAGTATTCTGGCTGTTCAGAGATCTGCAGTGCTCAAGAAGCAGCAGCAGCAGCAGCAGCAGCAGCATCAAGCTTCATCTAATAGTGGATCAGAAGAGGTGAGTTTTCATTATGAAAGCTCTTATTTTAAAAGTAGATATAATGTGCCATCATTTAATTAGGTGTAGATATTTATGAAATTATTAGAAATAGTAAATGTTTTGAAAGGATAAGGAAATAACTATGTTTATATGTATCAAGAGCCTCGAAGTATCAATATACTGCTATCCAATAATTCCAATTTTAGGAATTAATCCAAAATAACCAGTGAAAGTGTATGTGCATTTGTGCATCACAGCAAAACTGGAAATAAACTAAATGTGAATACTATGTGCACAGATATACACATTTGTCTATTAAACCATATTTGTTACTCATATTGAATAACAGAATTCTCAATATGTTTTTAAGAATACAGGCTACAGCTTTAAACAATATAGTTCCTATGCACACAAAAGCACACCTGCATATTTGCATGGAAACATTTAGGAAGAACTATATCAAAAGCTGTCTAGGCTAGGTGTCTCAGTCGGTTAAGTATCCGATTTTGGTTCAGGTCATGATCTTGTGCCTGGTGGGTTTGAGCCCTGCATCATGCTCTGTGCAGACAGCTCAGTGCCTGGAGCCTGCTTCAGAGTCTGTCTGTCTGTCTGTCTGTCTGTCTCTCTCTCTCTCTCTCTCTCTCCCTCTCTGTCTCTGCCCCTCCCCTGCTCATGCTCTGTGTCTCTCTCTTTCTCTCAAAAATAAATAAACGTTAAAAAAAAATTAAAAGAAAAAAAAGCTAATGGGGAAGAAAAATACTGAATCAAAATTTGACATACCAACAATTAGAATTCCTTTTGAAGGCCATACTAAGCAACAATAATGGTCTCTAAAGATAGTGGATTGTAATGTTTTCTTAATTTTAGTGGCTGTTGTAAATTTGTAATAAAGATGTTATTACTTTATGTGCTAATGATATAAATATAACATGGGAAAAAAGCTTTACAGTTAGTGTTATTAGCAAAGTGAATGTTAAATAGTATGACAAGCAAAAATTTGATATCATGGTCAAATTCTAATCATTAATAGCATTGACCTTGGTTTTTTTTTTTTCTCTGTAGGATTCTTCAAGCAGTGAAGATTCTGATGACTCATCAAATGAAGTCAAAAGGAAAAAACATAAAGAGTATGTTATTTTGTTCAATTGATCATTTTCATATCAGGAAGACCCTATTGATTTTGTGTTTCTTTTATGAAAAATTATTGCCAGAAGTAGACTTTTGTAAATTCTTGGCTCATGACATTTTATTGGGTTAACTTAAACCATTAATCCATAACATTTATCTTTCTGTGAGGACCTGAGATTTTTTTGTGCCACTTGTTTATTGTCTGTGATCCCTCTCTCCAGAGGGGTGTTTTTAAACTCAAGAGATCCGGGGGTGCCTGGGTGGCTCAGTCAGTTAAGCGTCCAACTTCGGCTCAGGTCATGATCTCATGGTCCATGAGTTCAACCGCCGCGTCAGGCTCTGTGCTGACCGCTCAGAGCCTGGAGCCTGCTTCAGATTCTGTGTCTCCCTCTCTCTCTGCCCCTCCCCCATTCATGCTCCGTCTCTCTCTGTCTCAAAAATAAATAAACATTAAAAAAAAAACAAAACTCGAGAGATCCGCCTAGTCATAGTATCAGAAAATATTAATAACTTGGGAAACCTACATAGAAATGTAGGACCAGTGGATGATGAATAGTGGGTATTTCTGTTAAATTTTTGTTAATAGCTATCTTACTTTTAATCTGCATGTGAAATTTACTTTCCTGTAGAACTCATTTAGAGACTCACTATAATTTCCTCAAGATCTTGACCTGGAACGTGTTTGAGTACTTCAGATTTTCACTTATTTAGATGGTCTGGGTTTTTTTTTGTTTTTTGTTTTTAAGTTTATTTATTTATTTTGAGAGAGTGTGTATGTACATGCATGAGCAGGTAAGGGGCAGAGAGGGAGAGAGGAGAGAGAGAATCCAAGCAGGCTCCATTCTGTGAATGCAGAGCCTGACATGGGGCTCAATCCCGTGAACCGTGAGATCATGACCTGAGCCAAAATCAAGAGTCAGACACTCAACCGACTAAACAACCCATGTGCTCTTGGTCTGAGTTTTTTTCTCCCTTGTTTTGTCAAAAATACTGTTCGATTGTCTGTGTCTTATTTTTCTACTTTCCTTGGCTGTCCTGCAGTTTTACTTTGGTATATCTACCTTTGGATTTGTTATTTATTTGTTCCACTTTATTCACTCCTGTTACACATCTTTAACATGAAGATTCCTATCTTTTATTAGTTTCTGAAAATCCAGTCATTGTATCCCTGGACATTTTCTCATTTTGTAAATATCCCTGGTACTACTTTAATATATATCTTTTTTACTGGATTGTGTCTGTGGTAGATATCTATTGGATCATCCATCTTCTGTGTAAATCTTACTGTATCCTGTTTTTTATCCCTTTATTGCTGTGTTACATCCTGGCTAATTTCCTCAGATCTGTCTACTGGTTTACTAGAAGTTTACTAGTTTACATTTTCAACTACTGTGTCTCATCAGCTCTATAACTCTTCCGCTGAGTTAGTAATTTCTAAACTTGGCATAGGTGCAGGCAAGGACTATTTTTAAAACTAGTGATTTGGGATGATGGGTAGGTTTGGTTAGGTATAAAGGTCATAATGTGTATTATAAGAAATATGGAGACATTTTCATATATTTTACCTATCTGTTGCTATTTCTAGTGTGCATACTCTCAAAAGATCTCAAGATAAAAAAGGGATTACTTCCCTGTTACGGTTTTACCATGAACCAGATTTTATCATATGTGCTTGCTTATGGAACCCTTAGCATAGTCATAATTGATGCTTGAGGTACAGAGCAGTGGAGTAGAAGAGTAGCTGTGAGACTAGTTAGGGCATATATATAAGAATTTAATGTGTATCTTCCACTTGAAGTTGATATTATAGCAGAATATTAATGTGTACATCCAGTAATTTTTCTCTGCATGTTTACTAGAATTGAATAGACTGAGTATAAACTCAAATTAGCAATAAAGCTAAGATAATAATTGAATGTTGGTTAAAATGCACTAGTTTTTTTTCTTTATTACATTTTTCTATACTGAGTATATTTTAGGTTTCTTTATGAACATGTATTACTTTAAAAATAAGTTCCAGAGTGTGTTTTTTTTTTAAGTTTACTTATTTATTTTGAGAGAGGGACAGCGAGCGTACGTGAGGAAGGGGCAGAGAGAGGGAGAGAGAGGGAATCTCAAGAAGATTCCTCACTGTCAGCACAGAGCCCAATGTGGGGCTCAGACCCATGGACAATGAGATCGTGACCTGAGCTGAAGTCCGATGCTTAACCAACTAAGCCACCCAGGCGCCCAGAGTGTATATTTTTAAAAATCACACTCTCCAGAAAATTAAAATGAAAGAGATTAGAATCTTTTTTTTTATGAGAGAGCAAGTATAATTATACAGGATTTTCAAAATTAAACCCTTTGACTCTTTAAATTATCTTTCCATGTTTTCATTCGTAGTGATAATCAGAATAACATTTACTTATTTGCCACTCATTGAGATATAACTAAATGATTAACAAAACCCTGGAGTTATAGGAGAACTGTATGAAGAATATTTTCCAGCATTTTTTTATTCTACACACATTTTAATATGTTAGTGTAAATGAAAGCAGCAATTTTTTTATATTAACTAAAACATAATTTGATTTTTTTTGTACTTTTATAAGAGGTAAAATGTGCTATACAATATAAGGATAAATAAACATACTTTGTATATTCTGTATACAGTGAAGATTGGCAAATGTCTGGGTCAGGATCTCCATCTCAGTCTGGCTCAGATTCAGAATCTGAAGAAGAAAGAGATAAAAGCAGTTGTGATGAAACAGAATCTGATTATGAGCCAAAAAACAAAGTTAAAAGCAGGAAACCTCAAAATAGGTAAGTATAGTTCTCAATTTCATGCTGGAAATTGTTGGTTACAGAGATACTCTTTTTGTATATAGTGTCGCATGTCTTGTTTTATGCCATTGTTTCTGTAAAACACCTCTATCTCTTGGTCTTCCTTAGATCTAAGGCAAAAAATGGAAAGAAAATTCTTGGACAAAAAAAGAGACAGCTTGATTCATCTGAGGAGGAGGATGATGAAGAAGATTATGATAATGATAAAAGAAGTTCTCGTCGCCAAGCAACTGTCAATGTTAGCTATAAAGAAGATGAAGAAATGAAAACAGATTCCGATGACCTACTGGAAGTCTGTGGAGAGGATGTTCCTCAACCTGAGGAAGAGGAATTTGAAACAATAGAACGTTTTATGGATTGTCGGATTGGGAGAAAAGGAGGTATTTTCTTAAAAAACATATTTATTTGATTATTTCAGTGAGATTTACTAAAGTATTTCTTGAAGTTATTTCAGTTTTGAAAGTCAAGAGGGTGGCTTTTCTTCTGTTTTACTTGTTATAAACTATACTTTTCTTAGCCTGAGTATTTTCTCCCCACAAAATGATCCATTTAACCTCACTTGACCTTACTTGATTTACTGCAGGTAATTAGAAAAAATTTTAACTTATGTATCAGAGTTTTTCTGTTATACCTAAATAATAGGTGTTATTTAGGTACTTTCAACTTTACAAATGGTTATTTCAAAATGTTTTTATGTAGGTTATTTTTAGTTATCTTGACATGCATTTTTTTTCTTTTCAGTTTTATTGAGATATGACGTAGAACGTTGTATAAGTTTAAGGTGGACATCATAATGACTTACATATATTGCAAAATGATACCGCAATAAGTTTAGTTTCTATTTATCCATCATTTCATATAGGTAGAATAAGAAAAAAAATTTTGTTATGATAATTTAGAATCTGTTCTCTGAGCAGCTTTTAAATATACCATACAGCAGTGTTAACTGTGGTCATTATGTTGTACTTTATATCCCCAATACTTACTTATTTGTCTTATAACTGGAAGTTTGTATGCATCTACATCATTATCCCCCCCCCCCCCGGTTGCCCCCCCAACCTACATCCACTCGCTGCCTCTATTAACTACAGTTCTGATTTCTTTTTCTATGAGGTTTTGTTTGCTTTAAATTACATGTATAAGTGAGATTATACAGTGTTTGTCTTTGACATTTCACTTGGAGTAATGCCCTCAGTGGTGTTCTACATTGTTGCAAATGTCAGGATTTCCTTCTTTTTTCTAGCTGAATAGTATTCTATCGTGTGTGTGTGTGTGTGTGTGTGTGTGTGTGTGTGTGTGTGTGTGTGTATCTCACATTTTCTTTATCTTTTTGCCTGTTGATGGGTACTTAGGTTGTTTCCATGTCTTGGCTATTATAAATAAAGCTGCATTGAACATGAGGGCTGCAGATATCTCCAACATAATGATTTTGGACATGGCAGTTTTTAAAGATGATTTTTCATTATTTTATTTGTAGTTATCAGGCTGCCAGTCATAAGTTGTTATAAATTGCTGTATGATCTTAGGTGTGTCACTGACTTTTAACCTTGTTTTTTCTAATTTTAAAACTGAGGAGATTAAATTAGATGTTCCTGTTCTAAAATGCAGAGTTTCTTTTATGTGTGTGTAATACAATTTTACTTAAATTCTTGTACCCTGATATTTTGCCTATTTAAAAGAGAACTGGGGTGCCTGGGTGGTTCAGTTGGTTGGCCTACAGACCTCGGCACCAGATAATGGTGAGGCATGTGGGTGGCTCAGTCAGTTAAGTGTCCGGCTTTGGCTCAGGTCATCATCTCACAGTTTGAGCCCCACGTCGGGCTCTGTGCTGACAGCTTAGAGCCTGGAGCCTGCTTCAGATTCTGTGTGTCCACCTCTCTGCCCCTCCCTTGCTTGTGCTGTGTCTCTCTCAAAAATTAATAAACATTAAAAGAAAAACATCAACAAAATAAAATAAAAAAATAAAAGAATATATTTTTCTATTTATATTGAATTTTTGAGTTGAAGGAAATAAGCTTATAACTGAATTATATGGAATGTATTGTGCTTTCTTTTTCAGCTACTGGTGCTACTACAACCATCTATGCAGTTGAAGCAGATGGTGACCCAAATGCAGGATTTGAAAAAAACAAGGAACCAGGAGAGATCCAGTATTTAATTAAATGGAAAGGATGGTCCCATATCCACAATACTTGGGAGACAGAAGAAACCCTTAAGCAGCAGAATGTTAGAGGAATGAAAAAATTGGATAATTACAAGAAAAAAGATCAGGAGACAAAAAGATGGTAAGTGTTTTATATTACACTTAATTTTTTAGCAGTTCAAAGGTTATTACTAAAGTTTTGTTAATAAGGAATACATAGTCAAGAATCCCGTAATAACCTAAAATAATTATTTATAGACTTACTGTATTGCGCCTCAAGGTAAAACTTTTTAGAAACAGCCATATCTAAATTTCTCCTTGGTGACGGTCATGTAGAATGTGTGTCATATATAATGTAAATATATATGCGTGTAATGTAAATATAATATAATATACAATGTAAATATAGCTTACACATTTTTAAAATTAAAAATTAATGATGCTTCACTTTATTTCTATTTCAATTACTTCCTTATTCAACTGAGTCATATTTAGATGAGTGACAAAATGGGAGATTTTGTGCTATAGAGAGTGTGGGGGGGAATGGGTTATTTAGAGGAGATTTTTAAGTCTAATTCTGGATTAAAATAATTTTTCAGGTTGAAAAATGCTTCTCCAGAAGATGTGGAATATTATAATTGCCAGCAAGAACTTACAGATGATCTACACAAACAGTATCAAATAGTGGAACGAATAATTGGTTAGTAATAAATGATTCTAATTAAACTTTTATCTTTCCATGCTTGAAATCAGAAAAAATAAATAAATTTACTATTTATACAGCAAATAGAGTAGCTTAGTCTTACTGTAATAGGGTAGTATAAACCAGATGGCTAATTTTTGCTTGTGGTGTTGTTTTACCAAAAATTAGTCCTTGGATAAAATTCATTGTAAAAATAAATAAATAACCTGATTTTTCTCACAGCTCATTCCAATCAGAAGTCAGCAGCTGGTTATCCCGATTATTATTGCAAATGGCAGGGCCTTCCATACTCAGAGTGCAGCTGGGAGGATGGAGCCCTAATTTCCAAAAAGTTTCAAGCATGCATAGATGAGTATTTTAGCAGGAATCAATCAAAAACCACTCCTTTTAAAGATTGCAAAGTGAGTATTGTTTGAAATTTGTAATTGTTGAGAATAGTATATATGCATCATAAAAATATTACAAGCTCAAATAAAGAATGGATCCTGCCTGATTTCAGATAGGCTGAGAGAGAGAGAACTGCTTGGTTGGTAGGTCTTACAGGAAATGGTGTTCCTGTAATATGTGGTCTTAGATGTGGCACTGTCTTTTCGCCCTGGTGAGTGAAACTACATCAGTAAGATGATAAATTGGTGGTGGTGTTGTGAAGAGTGGCTTGGGGAGACCAAATAGGAAAATTTCCTGGAAAATAGGTATATATATATGCATATGTGTATATATATATATATGTATATATATATATATATATATATATATATATATATATATATATATGTGTGTGTATATATATGTGTGTATATATATATATGTGTATATATATATATGTATACATATATATATATATGTATGTTTGGTTTAAAAGATAGGGAGTATTTTCTTTGAAGGTAGGAAAGAAAAAGAAGGATGTACCCATAGGAAAAAAGTTAGTACCTAAGATTACCTTGCTTTAATATAGGATGTTTATACTTAAAGTGATTATTAGCAATAGTTTTGAGGATCTATATACTAGTAAAACTTGTTTTCTTATTACAAGATTGAATTAAGTTGATAATGGTAATTAAGAAATCAGAAATTTAAGCCAGTTGTATGGTTTATTTCTGGGTCAGGGCTGCAGCAGCAGTTAATTGAATGAATTTAACATAGGTTTTGTTTGTGAACTATGTGAGACCCCAGGTATTTCAGCCAGAACTTATTTCTATCATTTTTTGTCCAAAAAGGGCAAAATATTTCACTATACTTTGTTATAGTAATAGAAAACTGTCTTTCGATGAATCCTGAGATACATCTTGAGTCATGGAATTTCTGATTTTGATGATTTGAGATGAAATGTCAAAATTTATGGTAAAAGCTGAGATTTTCATGTCTTAAAATAATTTCCCACATTTAATGGTTCTTATTAACATTTATTTCTACTAAAGGTATTAAAACAAAGGCCAAGATTTGTAGCCCTAAAGAAGCAGCCATCCTACATTGGAGGACATGAGAGTTTAGAATTAAGAGATTATCAACTGAATGGTTTAAATTGGCTTGCTCATTCTTGGTGCAAGTAAGTATATTTTGAATTATCTGTTTAATTTGAGAGCATACGAATTTTACAAGTAGAGGATTTGGAAAAGATTTCCACCAACATGAAGGGTAAAGACTGGTTTTTATATGCAGGTTTTCAAATTTCCTTAGTATATAAATAATACTTATTATATACTAAGAAGAAGATCCAGTGGAGTTTGAGGTTTAACCTGTTTGCTGCAGTACTCCATATTGAACTTATAATCAGCATACATATATATATTTCTATCCCACAGTCCTGGACTCTTTCTCTTCCAGTTATTTCCAATATTTAGGCCTCTTCCCCTGCCCGCCCCCCCCCCCCCCCCCCCCCGGCCCTGCCCTGTGTTTCTTGTTCTATTCTTGGCAATATAGGTAACCCTAGGGTGCAGATTTTTTGTATTTAAATTTTACTGTAGCTATAGTTTATCCTGCTGTATATTTTCTTTCTGCTAATTTTTTTACTTATTTAATATGTCTGGACTCTATCACTTGTAGATTGTGTTCTTGGCTGCATAACTGATTAAAAATAATACGTTAATCTTTAAGCTTCTTTTGTACTAAAATGGTAAACTTTGTCCACTTAAACTATTACAAAGGCCTTTATTTACATTTATTATTTATAGGTAATAAAAGTGGTGTATTGTTTGTATACCTGTCAGACTTATTTTAACTGTTCATATAAATTTGTACATAGGTTATGAAAAAAAGTTTCTTTACAAATTTGAATGTTTATTGCATACGTAGTTTTTGTTTTTACTTTGTAGAGGAAATAGTTGCATACTTGCTGATGAAATGGGCCTTGGAAAAACAATACAGACGATCTCATTTCTCAACTATTTGTTTCATGAGCATCAATTATATGGACCTTTTCTGTTAGTAGTACCACTCTCCACTCTTACTTCCTGGCAAAGGGAAATTCAGACGTGGGCTTCTCAGATGAATGCTGTGGTCTATTTAGGTGACATTAACAGCAGAAATATGGTAAGTTGTTTCTCCACAAATATAGAAATCTAGATATACTTGTCTTTCAGGATAGGTATTGTATGTGTCTTTGTAGTCTTAATTTTTAGAGTAAAACTTGCCACAAGTAAGTGCTCAATATGTGTTTAATTGGCTGAATACTAAAAGTCAATTTTCAGTTGAATGTTACTTTATGTAATAATTTTTTCTCCTAATTTGTTATGGAAAATTTCAGATACACATGAAAGCAGACAGAAGAGTATAATAAACCTCCATGTTACTCATCTCCAGCTTCACAGTTTTTTAATGCATTGCCAGTTTTGTTTCCTCCCAGATATTGTGAAGCAAACCTGAATATCATTTCATCCATAAATGCCATGTTATTAAATGAATTAATCACTTATGTTTTGTTAAATGAGAACTTCCTTTAGTGGAAAATGTGTAAGAAAAATATATCTGCTATTTTTTGTAGGTTTTGATATGCTGTGGCATTTACATTTTATTTATAAGTAAGATTAGTGCAGCTTGTTAGGCATTGTTAAGAATAAAATGATTTTTAACGAAAATCTAAATAAAATAATTAAAATGATTTTATTACATAAACATACATTTTTTGTGTGTATTTTGAACAGATTTTAGATATTCAAGTACAAGTATACTTTTCATAATGATTATCTTAAAATTATCTTTAAAATTTATTGATAGATAAGAACTCATGAATGGATGCATCCCCAGACCAAACGGTTAAAATTTAATATACTTTTAACAACTTATGAAATTTTATTGAAGGATAAGGTATGTATTACCTATGGTTTTCTGTTTGGTGTATATCCATTTTTCCTTTACCATGTGTTGTGGATAGGATGAGAAGATAACTTAAATCATGGGTCAGCAGACTGCATCCTGTGGGTCAGATCTGGTTTATTTTTTATGACCTTTGAATTAAGAATATTGTTTACATTTTTAGTGGGTGTAAAAACCAAAGAATATGCAGCACAGGTCACCACACATTTGTCTGCACAAGCTAAAATACTTCATGTGAGTCTTTACAGGAAAAGTTTGCCAACTGCTGACTTATATATGCAACGAGTTTGGCATAGTGCTTTGATTTGTAAGATCTTTGAAAGAGGAGGAGAATACCTAAAAGGATTAAGCTACCCATGGATGAAGCATTGTACTAAATGCTTAATAGATGTTGTCTTATTTAATTCTTTATAGTTAATATGTCAAGTAATTCTAATCTATTATATAAGATCCTGCTGTCATCTCTACTTTATTGGAAAGAAAAATCATGTCTCAAAGTGGTTATTGAGCTTGTCTCTTGGATCATGCAACCACTAAATAGTAGAATCTGGCCTGTCTCTGTTTTAAGTCAGAGACCCATATTAATATACACAGATCCACAGTGTTTAAAGGTCATACAGTGAATTATTCCTACACTTGGAGTAAAGACACTTCCAAATTTATATCTTACTTTCTCCAAATTGACACTAATAGAAGCTTCTGCTGCCCTTCGGCTAAAAATCTTTTGTAAAAATGTTTAACTATTTTAAATGATAGTTATCATTTAATTTTTTTAATTTTTTTTCTCTCTCTTTTTTTTTAGAATGTGTATGCTATCATGCTCTGTTTTCCAGTGGGTGAATTAGTCATGGAGGGAACTGTATTTTGCATGTTGAGTTACTTGATTTGAAGATTCCAATAAATCTTGAAATAATACGTAGTTTTTATCTGAAAACAAGACAAAAGCATGTTCTCAATTTTAATTTGCCTCAGTTTAATAATTTGAATTTCACTTTTCTCTTAAAACATTAACTGTGTTCTTCTGTTCATTTTAAGGCATTCCTTGGAGGTCTGAATTGGGCGTTTATAGGTGTAGATGAAGCACATCGATTAAAGAATGATGACTCTCTTCTGTATAAAACTTTAATAGACTTTAAATCCAATCACCGTCTCCTTATTACTGGAACTCCTCTACAGAACTCCCTTAAAGAGCTGTGGTCTTTGCTACATTTCATTATGCCAGAAAAGTAAGATAAGTTAGGATATGCAATTTTAATGTTAGTTTTGAATGTTAAGCTTAGCAAGAAAATATTAGTATAGGTAATAAGGTCTGTAAGAAGTATTAATTGTCCTTGAACATTAGATTACAGATTTTTAAGAAGGAAGAAAAAAGGGGGGCGATGCAGCATTTCACATTTCTAATAATATTTTAACTTTTCAAATTTGTAAATAAATAAGCTTGAGTCATGTGTAATAAATTACAACAGTTGATTCTGCCCATGTTCAAAATATACTTTGCTTGAAAAACAAACAGTATCATTCTTAGTACTTAATATTAACAATAACAACAGTAATAAGGTACTGGTAATCCCTTTTTCTAAATGGGGAAAACTAGACTAGCTAAGGATAAATAACTTGTCTAAGATCACAAAATTGCTCTCTTTCATAGATCTAGAACTTTAATATATTCTTTGAGAAATATTTTAGTGACAATTCTGTACTTGAAATTATTTTATTTAATATCTTTAACTCCAGGAGAATCCTAATTTTCATAAAATAACCTATTTTTCACCTTTATGTAGATATAAGATGGATTTCTTGGGAAGGATAGTCCTTAGAAGTGACTAATGTTAGCTAGTCTTTTCCTGAAAGTCTATATTTTGCTTATATGTGACTACCCTGAAAATTTTCATATGTAGTATGACTTTTTCAGTGATTTTTCCATTTTCTTAAATTTTTAAGGTTTTCTTCCTGGGAAGATTTTGAAGAAGAACATGGAAAAGGCAGAGAATATGGTTATGCAAGCCTCCACAAGGAGCTTGAACCATTTCTGTTACGCAGAGTTAAAAAAGATGTGGAAAAATCTCTTCCTGCCAAGGTTGAGCAGATTTTAAGAATGGAAATGAGTGCTTTACAGAAACAGTATTACAAGTAAGCTGTAAACAGAGCACATGTTCTGGACCTTTAATTCTAAATAATCGCCCTATCCTTGTCTCATGGAGGTGCTGTCTCTCCTCCCAGTAGGGTCTTAGAGCAATAACAATTCTTGAATATTAAAATAGGTTTATATTATGACATATTGAAGCAAAGAGAGATCAACTTGTCCAAGATAACAGGTAACCTAAGATTAATTAAATCATCATTAATTGCATTTGTCTACTTTATGCTCTTTTAACATACATAGGGTTTGTTAAATATTAGTTAATATTGACTACTTAAGTGTTAGTGATACTAAGGCATTATTATATAATTATGATAGTTACATAATTGACAGAGGTAGAGGCCAGAAAAAGAAAGTTTTAGGACACACCCTCTTTTTTCCCCCATGTGGAAGAATATTGATTGCACTTTAGATAAATTATATATGTCGGAGCACCTGGATGGCTCAGTTAAGCATCCGACTCTGGCTCAGGTCATGAACTCTCAGTTTGTGAGTTTGAGCCCCACGTCAGGCTTTGTGCTGACAGCTGGGAGCCTGGAGCCAGCTTCGGATTCTCTGCCCCTCGCCTTGCTCATGCTCTGTCTCTCGTTCTCAAAAATAAACATTAAAGAAAAATTATGTATGTCAGAACTATACATAATGTTTCAAAGAATCAAAAAGAGAATATTTATCCTAATATCTGTTTAAACATTTAATTGCATAAAATCCATGGCTACCTGCGTTTGGATTTTCAGAAATTTATGATAAAACTGTAAGTGCCATACATAAAAAAAACACATTCATTGCATGAATTTTAGGTTTGTATTATGGAAAATCTCAAGCATATACAAAAAGAGGATGACATAATAAACCCCCAACACTCAGCTTTGTTTTCAATTCAGATAGCCAGTCTTATTTTATCTCTAGACATTCCCATTTCCTATCATTTTGAGGCGAATCAGAGATAAATTATTCCAAGTTCCTTCAAAGACTAACCTTATAAAAATGAAGAAAATAAAAGGTGGTAGAAGACAAAGTACATCATAATGAGAGGAAATGTTACATAGTTATATAAATAGTTTGGAGTAATAAAATCTACCTATAATTTTTCTACAAGTTGTAATTGTAGTGTGTTAACTGTAATTTAGAGAAGGCATTGTGGTTAAACCAGGTATGCTCATGAGGTTTTTTTATAAGTCTACGTATTGGTTGCCTAATATACTAAGATTTGTTGGAAGGTTAATATAGATAATAGTTAACCATTAAAAAAATTTTTTTTTAATGTTTATTTTTGAGAGAGAGAGAGGGGGACAGAGCGTGAGTGGGGGAAGGGCAAAGAGAGAAGGAGACAGTGTCAAACAGGCTCCAGGCTCTGAGCTGTCAGTACAGAGCCCGATGCGGGGCTTGAACTCACGAACCATGAGGTCATGACCTGAGCTGAAGTCAGACGCTTCACTGAGCCACCCAGGTGCCCCGATAGTTAACCATTTTGAAGTAACTTTGGGGGGAAAGGGATTAATACACTATACTCACTGTGTTACATTAAGCCTTTACTGTATATTGATCGGATTCTCAGTCTTACGAACAAAGTTCACGAGTCTTCTGAACGATGTTTGGACCATAGTATATCCAGTTGTGAACTTCATAATGGTACAGTTTTGCTTTGGTGCTTGATTTTTTTTTTTTTTTTATGGTTTTAGAATTCATCCTGGTAATTGTTCTGCTAACCATCATTTTCATGGTATTTTTTTTCTTTAAACAGATGGATATTAACTAGGAATTACAAAGCCCTCAGCAAAGGTTCCAAGGGCAGTACCTCAGGCTTTTTGAACATTATGATGGAGCTAAAGAAATGTTGTAACCATTGCTACCTCATTAAACCACCAGATAATAATGAATTCTATAATAAACAGGAGGCCTTACAAGTAAGGATTTTTACTTTGTAGTAAAGCAAAATTCTAGAAATGTTTATTTCAGTTATAACTGAAAATGGCATGATGCTTTAATATATTGGTTAGAAGTTTTCTTTGGTTATGGTATATTAAATAATGGTGTTATTTTCTTTGTCTTTATTAAAAAAGCCTTCAGAATTATAATTTATACAATTATTTTGATCATTTTTCTAAAAATGGATTTGTATGGACTACCAAGAGTTATCCAGTAGAAATCCCTTAGTATATTCTTAAATGACAAAAATTCACATTATGATGCTGAATTTGTGATATGGCAAATGAAAGTTTTTTAATAAATATATATATATTTTAATGTTTCTTTATTTTTGAGCGAGAAAGACACCGCACGAGTGTGGGAAGGGCAGGCAAAGAGGGAGACACAGAATCTCAAGCAGGCTCCAGGCTCTGAGCTCTCGGCACAGAGCCTGACCTGGGGCTTGAACCCACGGACCACAAGATCATGACCCCAGCTGAAGTCGGATGCTTAACCCGTTGAACCACCCAGGCACCCCAAATGATAGTCTTAAGAAAGGCGTCTTGAGCTTAGAGTTTACACTTCCTATTGCTTCTGGTAGACAGATGAGGTGTGAAGAGGGCCACAATTGCCATTCAACCACAGTAGTGCTTTAAAAGAGCTAGGTTCAGTGGCTGATACATATAAGTTAAAATCTGTTTTCTTTTAACCTTCAGCTGCTTAGTTGCTGCTGCTTTCAATGTATTGTTTTTCAGCTGAGATTTTTGGAGAAGTAGTGTAATAACTAGCAAATATAGTGAAACACGCCCCCCCTTTCCCCAAAACGCAGTGAAAACCTAGGTGCTAAATGGCAAGGAAAATTTTAGCTTAAATCGTAGATAAAAATGATCCTAGAAAAGGTTCTAGAAAATTTTGGAAACTGAAATAAACTTTTTCAACATTATAAAAATACAAAATCTCAATTTTCAATAATTAAGCTAAAGTTTTAAGTGGGGCATTTGTTTCATTTGGTTGATTCTTTGCACATGCTCACATGCTCTAACCATTATAATTTATTGTTTCCTAGCACTTAATCCGTAGTAGCGGAAAATTGATTCTTCTTGACAAACTGTTAATTCGCCTAAGAGAACGAGGCAATAGAGTTCTTATTTTTTCTCAAATGGTGCGGATGTTAGACATACTTGCAGAATATTTGAAATACCGTCAATTCCCCTTTCAAGTAAGCATTTCATTTTTTCCTTTTTGTTGACAAATTTCATCGGATCTTTACAAAATTACCTGTGAAATTCTTGTGTAAATGAAGTATAGATTTTTTAATAAACTGTATTTTCAAGATAATATATCTCTGTTTTAAACATTCTATTTGTCATTATTCCCTTTTTTCTTCTTGACCTTATATTTAGCAGCAAAGTAATTTTTCTATTCTCTAGTCTTTATTTTAATTTTGTATTTCTCTTCTATGCTCAAATGTAAATGGGCAGCCTTATGAATTAGGCTTTATTTTGAGGAAGGGAGAGAGAGCAGCCTTTGTGAATGTTACCAGGACTGCTGCAGATTCTTTTGCAGTGAAGGGGAGGGTGTGCTTTTTCCTGTGCTCACCCCCCCGACCCCCGTCTCCCTCCTTTCTCTGCAAGCAAAAACAGCTCCCTGCCCTCTGCAGCTTCTCCCCCCCCCCCCCCCCCAGTTCACCTCTCCGTGCCGTGTACCTGCTGAGTTCTGTAGTTTAGGTTGTGCAGATTGTTGTGTTAATCCTTAAATCAGTTTTCTAGGTGTGCAGGATGGTTTAGTGTTGATCTGGGTGTATTTCATGGATGCGAGACGCAAAAAAAAAGCTATGCTGTTCCCTCAACAACTTTTTATTCAGTGCCTGCTATGTGTCAGCCAATATCAGGACTGTTACAGATTCTGAAGAATAATGTTCTCATAATTATTCTAATGCATAGTTTACTGAATAAAACTTTTAGATGACTTTAGGGAAGGTATTAAAGACCAAAATGAGCTTATATTCCATCTATTCAGTGTTTATGTTGAAATCTATTCAGTGTAATTAAAGCTAGTATGAATGAGTGTTTAATGTTAGAGTCAGGTGCTAGTTTCAGTACTTTTCTAATAATTTATTTAATCCTTATTTAATCCTTTCTTGAACAGTGCCTAGAACATAGTGAACATTCACATAGCTAGTAAATGATGAATGTTAGTGCAGGCAATAAAATAGAAGTAGAATTATAATGATGAATCTCAACAGACATCATTTGAGGGACAGGTCTTTGGTGATATGAACATGATTGAGAAATATATGGTCATTTAGGCTAGGGAAAAATATAGAAAAAGTACTATTGTTTGATTTTCTTAACATCTTTATTGAGATGTGATTTCCATTACATGCAATTAATTCATCCATTTAAAGTGTATAATTCAGTGATTTTTAATATATTCATAGAGTTGGGCAGCCATCAACACAATAAATTTTAGAATGTTTTTATGACCTCAAAAAGAAACAGTACCCTATTAACTATCACCCTGTTTCCATTCCACCCCTCTATCCTTACCCCATTCCTGTGTTGGTTTGTTTTTAGACAAATTATTGTGTTTACATGGTCACACAAAACAAATAGTAAACAAGTGCTGGTAATTAGTTCTCTGCCCCTAATCCCTTCTCATTCCAGTATTATTTCCCAGAGAAAATTATTTTTAACATTCTTTTAGTTTAGATCATGCCTTACTAAATGATATATACTGGGTTTTCTTTTTTTGTTCTGTTTTGTTTTTTTAAATTTATTTATTGTGAAAGAGAGAGAGTGAGCAGCAGAGGGGCAGAGAGAGGGAGAGAATCCTAGGTAGGCTCCGTGCTGTCAGCACAGAGCCTGATGTGGGACTCAAAGTCATTAATCATGAGATCATGACTTGAGCCTAAATGAAGGGTCAGATGCTTAACCGACCGAGCCACCCTCCCTGGTGCCCTGATATGCCACTGTTTTTAAGAAGTTTTTACTAATAGTAATTTTTAGTGAAAATGAAACCAGTAGCACATTTAAATTTTTAAAAAATGTTTATTTATTTATTTTGAGAGAGACAGAGTGAGAACTGGGGAGGGACAAAGAGAAGGAGAGAGAATCCTAAGCAGACTCCACTCTACGTGGAGCCCATTCAGGGGATAGGGGCGGCTGGATCTCAGAACTGCAGGATTACTACCTGAGCCCAACTGAGCCCCCAGGCACCCTAAAAATTTTTTTTTAATTTTGGACATCAGCTAATGTTTAGTAAGCACTCAATATATATGCCAGACACTGTGGTAAGTGTTTTACTTTGTTCTCTCACTGAATCCTCTGAATTTTATGAAGAAAGTACTATTATGTTCATTACCTAAGAAAGAAACTGACAAGATGAAGTCAGATCACTTGCCCAAGGCACCCATGTATATTGAAGATACTCAGATGCGGGCTTTTTGACTCAAATCAGTGACTTTGAAACTTTAATCAGGGGCTTTGCTGTACCTCTTTTCTCAGAGTTTCTGATTTCAGTACATTCAGTAGATCTGGGATGGGGCTCAAAAATTTGCATTTCTAAGTTCTCAGGTGACAATGATGTTGTTGGTCCACTAACCACACTGGATTTCACCACTGTTTTTAAAACTGTGGACTGTAACCTGTTAATGGATCTGGGAATCAATTTAATGGGTTGTACCAACATTTTGAAAAAATGAAATCGATTTTAATATATGAGGCCATATCATGATACATGTGTCATGTAACTTGCTTTGGATGTACAGTTGTGTACTCATTCACATGTAAAATTTATTTCTTACAGTGAGACTCAGACACAATGATAGCCAATGCTATTTACTATTATCTGGGAAAATAGTCCTAACGGTTAAGAGCACAGACTCTATAGACAGAATGCTTGGGCATTGTTTTCTTGCCTAACAAGTACCTTCTACTCTTATAGTTTTAATGAAAGTAATGCCGCATTTTCATACTTAACTTCATAATTGATTTTAATACCTTTTTAAATATTTGATTCTGTTATGTGAAGTATTTTAATGTGTTTTATTTTAGAGATTAGATGGATCAATAAAAGGGGAGCTGAGAAAACAAGCACTAGATCATTTTAATGCTGAAGGATCAGAGGTATGAATGCTTTTAAAACTAAATAATTTTAGTCATAATTTTAGTAAATTATTTTTGTCATTATTGTTTTTTTAAAAAAAGTCTTGTTAGCTAGTTTTACTTTCTAAATGAGGTTTTAAAATCAGTATTTTATGTTAATCTGAAGAATTTTGCCCTTATCAATACTGTTTCAGCATAGAAGAGTTAATTTGCTTCTAAATAAATTATCCCATTTTCATTTAAAATTCATTGTAGATTTGGTGTTCGTTATTTCCATGTATATTTGTATTTTGGAATCCTGTTGATTGATTTTGCTAGAGGTTTTTGTATTTTATTAGTATTTTTTAAAACTATCTTTCAGTTTTATTGGTAAAATACTTTTAAATTCAAAAAACCAGTTGTAAAATTCTCTTGCTGATTATTCATATTCACGGTTCAGAAGAATTTAAGGTTGAGCCTATTTATAATTTCTTACAGGATTTCTGCTTTTTGCTTTCCACAAGAGCTGGAGGTCTAGGAATTAATTTAGCCTCTGCTGATACTGTTGTTATATTTGATTCTGATTGGAATCCACAAAATGATCTTCAGGCACAGGCTAGAGCTCATCGAATTGGGCAGAAGAAACAGGTATTTTTTATTTTGTTTATTTTGCTTTTAGAATCTTTTTTTATGATTAGTGTTTGGAAGTGATTTTGGTTTATTCTCCTGGAAACCTCATTGGAACACAGTCATGTTGCTCTTTAACATGTAAAATACTAAGGAACTCAGATTTACCAAAATCACTTGTAAGGTTTGACAGAATTGAGGTAACTATGCCAAAATAGGATCATGCCCTCTCTTTTAGTCAAGAGTGTTTACAACTGTAGAGTACAGTGTTTTTCATTCAATACATAAACCTTAAAATGTATTTACTTAATTTTAACTATTGAAAGAGATTTTGCTTAGTATATTACTACCTTTTAGTTAGCCTATATTTTATCCATTTGCCTATAAAATTCTTTATGCAAACAAGCCATTCTAAATTTGTAGTTTTTGTATTGCTGTCAGTAATAGGCCGTGAGAAAAACCATCTGTCATCATTCTGATGTGTTTGTTGTATTTTAATTGATTTACCGCCATCTAGGGCAGTGCTTCTCAAACTTCTTTAATGCAGAAGATATGAACGAGTAGCACAGAAGGACTTCACACATTTATATTAACCTTTAAAAATTTCATATTTTCTATTTAAAAATGTATCCATCATTTTAAACTAAAAAAGTATTTTACCCAAATAATTCTCATAAAGCTATTTCATTGGGAATATAGTACACTTCTTTCTGTAATTTTTTAATACTCTGGAACAATGTTGTGCACCCTTAAGTGAAATCTTGTATTTAGAGTAGTAGTTCTTAACATCATCGGACCCAGTGACCCCTCTTTACAACAACTCTTTTTAGCAGCCCCTCTTCCTTGAACTGGATACATGAATTTGGAAGGTAATTTTAATGCCCTAACACCAATTTAGGTTTAAAAAAAAAACAGAGTTTTTTTAAAATATATATGTCTATATATTTTTTACACTTTTATTAATTTATTATTTATTTATTTATTTTTAAAATTTACATCCAAGTTAGTTAGCTTATAGTGCAACAATGATTTCAGGAGCAGATTCCTTAATACCTTAATACCTTAATAACCTTTTAGCCTACGCCCGCCTCACACCCCTGCAGTAACCCTCTGTTTGTTCTCCGTATTTAAGAGTCTCTTATGTTTTGTACCCCTCCCTATTGTTATATATTTTTGCTTCCCTTCCCTTATGTTCATCTGTTTTGTATCTTAAAGTCCTCAGATGAAGTCACATATTTGTCTTTGACTAATTTCGCTTAGCATAATACCCTCTGGTTCCATCCATGTAGTTACAAATGGCAAGATTTCATTCTTTTTGATTGCCGAGTAACACTCCATTGTGTATATATACCACATCTTCTTTATCCATTCATCCATCAATGGACATTTGGGCTCTTGCCCTACTTTGGCTGTTGTTGATAGTGCTGCTATAAACATTGGGGTGCATGTGCCTCTTCAAAACAGCATACCTGTATCCCTTGGATAAATACCTAGTAGTACAATTGGTGGGTCATGGTAGTTCTATTTTTAATTTTTTGAGGAACCTCCATATTGTTGTCCAGAGTGGCTGCACCAGTTTACATTCCCACCAGCAGTGCAAAAGAGATCCTCTCTCTCTCTGCATCCTCGCCAGCATCTATTGTTGCCTGAGTTGTTAATGTTAGCCATTCTGACAGGTGTGAGATGGTATCTCATTGTGGTTTTGATTTGTATTTCCCTGATGATGAGTGATATTGAGCATTTTTTCATGTGTCGTTTGGCCATCTGGATGTCTTCTTTGAAGAAGTGTCTGTTCATGTCTTCTGCCCATTTCTTCATTGGATTATTTGTTTTTTGGGTGTTGAGTTTGATAAGTTCTTTATATAGATTTTGGATATCAACCCTTTATCTGGTATGTCGTTTGCAAATATCTTTTCCCTATTCCATTGGTTGCCTTTTAGTTTTGCTGATTGTTTCCTTTGCTGTGCAGAGGTTCTTACTTTGATGAGGTTCCAGTAGTTCATTTTTACTTTTGTTTCCCTTGCCTCTGGAGACGCGTTGAGTAAGAAGTTGCTGCGGCCAAGGTCAAAGAGGTTTTTGCCTGCTTTCTCCTCGAGGGTATTCATGACTCCCTGTCTTACATTTAGGTCTTTCATCCATTTTGAGTTTATTTTTGTGTGTGGTGTAGGAAAGTGGTCCAGGTTCATTTTTCTGCATTTCGCCTTCCAGTTTTCCCAGTGCCACTTGTGAAGAGACTATCTTTATTCCATTGGGTATTCTTTCCTGCTTTGTCAAAGGTTAGTTGGCCATGTTTGTAGATCCATTTCTGGGTTCTCTATTCTGTCCTTTGATTGGAGTGTCTGTTTTTGTTACAGTACTGTACTGTCTTGATGATAACAGCTTTGTAATACAGCTTGAAGTCCAGGATTGTGATGCCTCCTGCTTTGGTTTTCTTTTTCAAGATTGCTTTGGCTATTCAGGGTCTTTTCTGGTTGCATACAAATTTTAGGATTGTTTTCTACCTCTGTGAAGAATGCTGGTGTTATTTTGATAGGGGTTGCATTGAATATGTAGATTGCCTTGGGTAGTATTGACATTTTAACAATATTTGTTCTTCCTACCCAGGAGCATGGAATATTTTTCCAATTTTTTGTGTCTTCTTCAATTTCTTTCATAAGCTTTCTATAGTTTTCAGTATATAGATTTTTCACCTCTTTGGTTCGGTTCATTCCTAGGTATTTTATGGGTTTTGTTGGAATTGTAAATGGGTTTAATTCCTTGATTTCTCTTTCTGGTGTTTCATTATTGGTGTATGGGAATGCAGCTGATTTCTGTGCATTGATTTTTACATCCTTCAACTCTCCTGAATTCATGGATCAGTTCTAGCAGTTTTTTTGGTGGAATCCTTTGAGGTTTCCATATAGAGTGTCATGTCATCTGCCAAGAGTGAAAGTTTGACCTCCTCCTGGCCGATTTGGATGCCTTTTATTTCTTTGTGTTGTCTGATTGCTGAGGCTAAGACTTCCAATACTATGCTGAATAACAGTGGTGAGAGTGGACATCCCTGTCTTGTTCTTGACCTTAGGGGGAAAGCTCTCAGTTTTTCCCTCTGAGGATATTAGTGTTGGGTCTTTCATATATGCCTTTTATGATTTTGAGAAAGGATCCTTCTATCGCTACTCTCTTGAGGGTTTTTATCAAGAAAAATGTTGTATTTCGTCAAATGCTTTCTCTCCATCTGTTGAGAGGATCATGTGGTTCTTGTTCTTTCTTCTATTGATGTGATGAATCACATTGATTGTTTTGTGGATATTGAACCAGCCCTGCATCCCAGGTATAAATCCCACTTGATTGTGGTGAATAATTTTTTTAATGTACTGTTAGATCTAGTTGGCCAATTTCTTGTTGAGGATTTTTGCATCCATGTTCATCAGGGAAATTGGTCTATATTTCTCCTTCTTAGTGGGGTCTTTGTGTGGTTTTAGAATCAAGGTAATGCTGGCTTCATAGAAAGATCTTGGAAGTTTTCCTTCCATTTCTATTTTTTGGAACAGCTTCAAGAGAGTAGGTGTTAACTCTTCCTTAAATGTTTGGTAGAATTCCCCTGGGAAGCCGTCTGGCCCCGTACTCTTGTTTTTTGGGGGGAGTTTTTTGATTACTAATTGGATTTCTTTACTGGTTATGGATCTGTTCAAATTTTCTATTTCTTCCTGTTTCAGTTTTGGTAGTTTTTATGTTTCTAGGAATTTGTCCATTTCATCCAGATTGTCCATTTTATTGGCGTATAATTGCTCATAATACTCTTATTATTGTTTGTATTTCTGGTGTGTTGGTTGTGATCTCTCTTTCCATTCTTGATTTTATTTATTTGGGTCCTTTCCTTTTTCTTTGCGATCAAACTGGCTAGGGGTTTATCAATTTCGTTAATTCTTTCAAAGAACCAGCTTCTGGTTTCGTTGGATCTGTTCTAATGTGTCTTTTTGTTTGTTTGTTTGTTTTTTGGTTTCGGTAGCATTGATTTCTGCTCTAATCTTCATTATTTCCCGTCTTCTGCTGGTTTTGGGTTTTATTGGCTGTTCTTTTTCCAGCTCTTTAAGGTGTAAGATTAGGTTGTGTATCTGAGACCTTTCTTCCTTCTTTAGGAAGGCCTGGATTCTACATACTAATAATTTATCTGCACATTATAAGAGAGGGAAACTTGAAGTAGGAATAACATGCCAATGTAAATTACAGATTGTCATAGAGGAGATGGTGAGAAAATAAGGTAATCCCACAAGTGAGCTGGGCCTAATGTAGATGTGAATACTCAAAATAGACCTCTTTTATGAATGAGATGGGGAATAGTGATTAATTGCACTAAATAGCAGATACCTCCTATATCGAAATCCTCGACCATGGCTGAACTCACATTCTGTTTATACTTCTCAAACAACTACTTAAAGACTATTTAAAGGCCACCATATTTTCTAATAGGTGATAGAAAATAGAGGGTATTAGAAGAACCAGTTAGGCAAGATACTGTAGAAAGTTGTGTGGTAGACCTCTGGGAAGAATATCTGAATAAGATGGCAAAATAATGGTAACATGTTATTTCTAACCATTATGTTACAAAACTGTGTAAAAACAGATGTGATATAAATATGGATATGTTTTAAAATATGATTTAATACATTAATTATTGTACATTTGTTTAATACATTATTTAATAACATTTAATATAAATGAATATATAAATACATTTTTATGATTTTGAGATGTTTTTAATTATTTCATTATTGATGCACTATGGTAAGATTCCTGTGCTTTTGTACCTGCTTTTTTGTTTTTTTGTAAATTCCACTTAACATACATTGTATTATTAGTTCCAAGTGTATAATATAGTGTGATTCACCACTTCCATACAGCACCCAGTGCTGATCACAAGTGCACTGCTTAGTTCCCATCACCTATTTAACCCATCTTCCCACCCCTTTCCCCTCTGGTAACCATCACTTTATTCTCTGTAGTTAAGAGTCTGTTTGTTTCTCTCTTTTTTTCCTCAATGATCATTTGTTTTATTTTTTAAATTCCACATATGAGTGAAATCATATGCATGTACCCGCCCTTTTTTTTACTAGTATTTGGTTCTAAATCTGACACAGGTGTTTCATATTTCTTGTTAAATATTTCCATGCAAGAACTACAAAATGACTATAGATGAGCAATACAGGTGAGCTTTATTTGTGACACCAATACTATACACATTTGGAGATGATAACTTTGGTAGAGATCCAAATAAAACAGTATCTAGTTATCTGCTGATTCATGCAATAGTTGCACTGCTGAAAAAAACTATAATGTTCATTTAAACTCTTATTTACATTGAAATAGAGGGTGAATTGAGACTCAAGATAATTTTAAAAGTTTTGAAAAATCATTTGAAAGAAAAGACTCAGGATAGTTTTTCTTTGTGTCTGAATGTACAGTTTAGTGCAGAGGGTCTAGTGTCCCAGGTCACTGTGTTCTTAAGTACTCGTAAGCCCACCTAATCATTGCAAAAGCTACAATGTTCCTATAAATTTTCAAAATATCCCTTTGGGTGCTATTTGATATAGAACTGCTAACCTTGAGAAATAGGGCAAATTACTGCACATCAATTTTTGTGTATTTTGGAAGTCTTCGTTTTATGGCAGGATTTCATCATTAACCTGGGGTATGGTTCATAGAATTTTGAACTGTGTGGAATATGAAACATTAATTAGAATTAAGGAAACAGGTAGAAATTGTTATAAATTTACCACTTTTTTTCCTTCTCAGCTAAAAGATAAAAATTACTGTTATCCCTTTAAAAAAATAAAAAGCAAATAAAATCTGTTCAAAATGCAAGAAGTATACAACCATAAAATACTCTTTAAATTGAAGAAATTTAGCTTTTATATATATTGTTATATATTTTTTAATTTTTGACTAGTGAAAATTTCACATAGTATGAGCTTCACTTTATGTACAGTATTTGGGTATTTCGCATTAGCAAAACAAATCCTTTTTGCTACATTGTATTTTCATTGTGTGTATCTTTACAGGTGAATATTTATCGTCTAGTTACGAAGGGATCAGTTGAAGAGGATATTCTTGAAAGGGCCAAAAAGAAGATGGTTTTAGATCATCTTGTGATTCAGAGAATGGACACAACTGGGAAGACAGTACTACATACAGGTTCTGCCCCGTCAAGGTAGTTACCTTAATATATTTTTAAAAAGTCATTTTATAATCGTACTGTACTCATTTTCCTGAAATGTTACATGCTATAAGCAGATCTTTGAAGCACTATGTTTAGTATTGTGATTTTTTAATTTTTTAAAGCATTGGAGTAATTTCTAGTCAAAGGCACACGTTCATTACTGGTTTTTATCACTCAAATTTTGTTAAGTCTTGGGAGAAATTCCTTTAATTTCCAGGTTTCAAGTACTTTACTTTTAAAATAAGTAAACTAAAAATATTTCACCTAACTCTGTCATATAACTTCCATAGAGTTGACTGTGTCAATAATTAATAAAAGTGCAACAAATGTTAAATTGTTAACTGTTAGTAGTATTAAGCATTTTTGTTTTTCTTGGTTTTAGTTCTACTCCTTTCAATAAAGAAGAATTATCAGCCATCTTAAAGTTTGGTGCTGAGGAACTTTTTAAGGAACCTGAAGGAGAAGAACAAGAGCCCCAGGTTAAAAAAAAAAAAAAATATATATATATATATATATATATGACATTACTTTAAACTATAAGCATAAGGTGTATTTACTTTAAAATATATTAAAGTATACTTAATAAAGATTTCTTTCTAATTACAGGAAATGGATATAGATGAAATCTTGAAGAGGGCTGAAACTCATGAAAATGAACCAGGCCCTTTAACTGTAGGAGATGAATTGCTTTCCCAGTTCAAGGTAGATTTTCTTTCTTTTTTATTTTTCTTTGTAATTATTTCAGTTGATAGTGATTATTTTTTTGTCATTACGTGTTTTCTTAAAACCTCTTTAAGCACAATCAGCAAGTGCTTATTAACATTTTTGTTTTAAAATTTGGTATGGTGTATGAAAACTTTTCTCCCTTATACTGACAAAGCAGTAGCAGCTTGATGTGGAAAGGACCAAATTGTATATGAATAGATACATTTAGTGGAATGAGGAGGGCAGTTATTTCCTAATTAGCATGTAAAAAAATGCTTGGCAAATAGCAGGTCTTCAAATATTTGGGCAAATGAGGGAACGTGGTATCTCTAAATTTAGATTTCTGTGACCAAAGGCTTTTAGCTACTGGAGTAGTTCTGCAGTTTTTGACATTAGATTAAATTAAGCATTATCACAACTAAGAAGATCCAAATTAATCAGTCCAAGTAAGCAATGAGCTCCTGTTAGTACTTATAAATACTCCTGGTTTCATGAGAGCTAAAAAGGTTGCAAGCAGTCCTAAAGCGGCAGAAGTGAACCAACCTCACAGAGTAAGTTGTATGCCACTTTAGTATGAAGAAGCAGTTCCTCTATAGCCATTTTCAACAAATTGAAGTTTTTCAAATGGCGAGGGTTTTTTTTTTGTTTTTTTGTTTGTTTTAATTTCTTTTGTGTGTGTGTGTGTTTATTTTTGAGAGAGAGAGCAGCAAGCAGGGCAGGGTCAGAGAGAGAGAGAGAGAGAGAATCCGAAGCAGGCTCCAGGCTCTGAGCTGTCAGCACAGACCCTGATGTGGGGCTTGAACCCATGGACCATGAGATCATGACCTGAGCCAAAGTCAGACGCTTAACCAACTGAGCCACACAGGCGCCCCCACAAACTGGAGGTTTTAAGGAGCAGTCCAGTTTGTGTCATTTGTTCATTCACCAGTTATTTATTGAGCACCTGTAGTGTGGCATGCACCAGGGACATAGCAATGAATAAAAACTTTTTTAATTTTAGTGAATCACTCTGGCTGCAGTGTGGAGGATATACTATAATGGAACAAGAATTAAAAGCAAGGTGATAAGTTAGAAGACTATTCTTTAATCTTGAGAAATAAACTTTTCTGGAACCAGTACTCATTCTGGTGTGATGAACTCTACATTAAGTTATACTGTTTGGTTTTAATTTGACTAACTGGCAGTCTGAAAAAAATGTCACTGATAAGCTAACCAAAATACAGATTATTTTTACACCAGTGAGTTGATACTCATACTGCTGACTTTAGGATTTTCATCACACTTAAATAATAGACATGAGAAATGAACACTATTTGTGCAGTGTTATTCCTTACACAGGGTGAGCATAAGTTCTTTCATCTAGCTTCTGTAAGTTTTAATGTTCCACTATTGGCAGTTAGCTTTAATGAGTGAGTGCCTTCTGTGTACCAGTCTTCATAGTTCTTTAAATGTATTCTCTCATTTAATCTTCACAGAGTTAGTGAGCTCTTTTTATCCTTTTTTTTAAGAGATGAAGAAACTAGGAACCTAAGTAAGTTTATGGACTCAAAGCTCTTTGTGTTTTGTTAGCTCTTTGTACTATTTATTATGATCCTAAAAATAAGAATATTGTATTGTCTACAGCACTTTGTAATACATGCATTGGTGTGATATTTTCTGCCGAAGATGATTAGCATGTTACTATACATTATTTTGTTATTCTTTTAACTAATTTTGTTGAGCAGCAGGACAAAAGAGAATCATTCATGGAAGAGATTTCTTACAAGTCTTTTGGTTTGATCTACTTTGACCTAATAAAGAAATCATAATAAAGAACTAATAAAGAACTTAGTTTAGCAGGTAATTTTGGTTCAATCCATAGTCATATTCATTATCCTGAGGATATTTAAGTTTTATTGTCTGTTCTGGCATGTCACTTCCTCTTCTCTGAAATGTAAAATGTAATTTAAGGATGAGTTCTTCTTTAATGCTTACTGTTTCTTAAAATTCTGGAATTTAAGGTTGCCAACTTTTCAAATATGGATGAGGATGACATTGAGTTGGAACCAGAAAGAAATTCAAAGAATTGGGAGGAAATAATTCCTGAAGATCAACGAAGACGATTAGAAGAGGAAGAAAGACAAAAGGAACTTGAAGAAATTTATATGCTCCCAAGAATGAGAAACTGTGCAAAACAGGTGACATTTTAATCTAAAATATATGTCTGTTGATGTAAGAGTAGTCATATCTGGGCTGATCTGGTTTTGTTAATAAGGCATACTGGTCCATCCTTTTCTTCTTTTGTAAGTGTTTTCATCTGATTTGATAATTTTTGCCTTATAAAATGAGTTGGGGGGCGCCTGGGTGGCTCGTTGGTTGAGCGTCTGACTTCGGCTCAGGTCATGATCTCACAGTCTGTGGGTTCGAGCCCCGCGTCGGGCTCTGTGCTGACAGCTCAGAGCCTGGAGCCTGCTTCCGATTCTGTGTCTCCCTCTCTCTCTGGCCCTCCCCTGCTCATGTTCTGTCTCTCTCTGTCACAAAAATAAATAAAAACATTAAAAAAAAAATTTAAAAAAAAAAAAAAAAAATAAAATGAGTTGGAAGGTATTCTCTCCTCTTCTGGTTTTGAGAAGAGTTTGTATAGAATTGGTATTCTTCACTAAATGTTTGGCACTATTTGTCAGGGAAACCTGCCTACATCCCAGGCAGAAATGGAGCCAAATAACATGTGTTTGGTTTGAAAGTGCCCATATACAGTTTCTTATTAGTGATTATTTCTGCCAACCCCAAAACGATCTCCTTTTATGGTACATGGGAAGCATAGCATTATATTACATCTTGTCAAAGTATGAAAGGAGGGTAGAATGAGTGAGAACTGTATACCAAGCTTGACTTTGAATTAGCTTCAGCATATTAGGGGTTCAGAATATGCACTGTGACTGTGGAAAGACTCCAAAGACTTATTAGAAAGTATGTTTTGATGTTTCTGTTAAATAATGGATGTTATAAATAAATAGTTACTTTAATTTTCATTTGAAAAAATTAGCAGTGAGGTTCTGTAATTCTGTGTTTATGTTATTTGATTAATTGCTTGTTGATAATTTTTCTCATATTTTTACCGAAGGACAATCTTGTATTTTCCTGCTGATTTATGATAATGTTTTAAAAAAATATTAGGGCTGTTACTAACTCTTTGCCATTAACCTGCCATGTTTTTCTCTGTTTTATTTGCTTTTTAATATTATTTATAGGAAATTTTTGATATACAGACCACATTTGAATTTGTTCTGTTGATCTTTTGTAGTGTTTTCTTTGCTCTTACCATAGAAGCCGCCTTTAAGCTTCGGTAAATTTTTGTTTTCCAATTCCAGATTAGTTTTAATGGAAGTGAAGGGAGGCGCAGTAGAAGTAGGAGATATTCTGGATCTGATAGTGACTCGATCTCAGAAAGGAAAAGGCCAAAGAAACGTGGAAGACCACGGACTATCCCTCGGGAAACTATCAAAGGATTTAGTGATGCAGAAATTCGGCGGTAAGATGGCATAAGACTATTTTACTTCAACTTGATTTTTTTAGAAGGTGAAATAAAATATACAAATCCCATATTTTCAAAGATTAAAATGAAAGTTTTAGAGGAGGCAAATATATGATTGTGCAGGGATTAGATGGTTCTGGTTTTGGGTGTTCATTATAGCTATGAAAAATAAAGTTTGATTATCTAGTCTCTGCATGTTATTTATTGTTAGTCTATTTAGACTGCTACATTTTTTTGCTTTTACTAATCTGGTTCAGAATAGTGGCCCTATTGAATAATGTATATTTTAGTACATTCGATTTGTTTATTAAAATTTCTCACTGCATTTATGATTCCCAGCGTTACTATTTTTATGTGAGAATACTTTAGTTCCATATTTTTCTAGTTTTTTTTAACACTGAGATTTGTCTTTTGAAAGTAACAATGTTAAAAGTATTTCTGATATGTCCAGGTAGGAATTGAGGTAAGATAGTCATGTAGGATAAATTGTAGTTCTCTTTCAAAATATGCGTTTCTTTATACACGTTTATTTAAGGGGAACGGGATAACAGCCAACTTTTGTTTATGTCAATTTTTGCTTATGAAATTTGTGAAAAGGTTGCTCATTGCTGTATTTTGGGAGTTTGTTGTTTCTTTCAAGTCATTGTAACTCTTTTCTTTTAAACCATAGACCTGACTGATAAAGTTCTTCCTCCTTCTTTCTACCAGAAAACTAAATATATTGTTAGATTTTATTAAGAGTACTTTTATGACCACCTGATTTGCTGGACTTTCTGTCTTTAGTTGAAGAACATTTCAGCTTCTACTTTTCCTGGATATTTTCCCTCATCCATCAACCACTTGGGTAGCTTTGTTCTTAAGTAAAATTTTTATTTTCCATTGTTGGTATAATACCATACATCTGAGTTAAAGGTATTATTCAGAAAACAGTACTTGGAATTTGAGGAGGAGTAGTATGATTGATAATTTGGGAGACACTTCCTGTGGTAGCCTTGAACTTGTCTTGTGAAAATAATAAAGTAATTTCTAAAATAAAATTTAGCTTCTATTGTTTTATTTATATTGGTTTCTGAACATCATCCTGGGTGTAAAAATATGTCTTGTCTTACTTGGTATATCTTAATGTTTTAACATTTTTGTCTTTAGCATAGTTTATTCATTTGTGTTGGTAGTAAACAGTACCTTGAATTAATTTTTGAACTAACAAGTATTTTCTTATTTCTGTATATTTACAAATCTATTTTTTAATGGATAGTGAAGCCCACATTTAAACCAAACAATTATTTTCTGTTAGGTTTATCAAGAGTTACAAGAAGTTTGGTGGCCCTCTGGAAAGGTAAACATGTTTGTCATTCTCATAGAATTACATGTGGGTTACATGCCGTCAGCTTTATTTACTTATGCTAATACTCACTTTAGCTACTTTGTTAAATTTGCTTTAAAAGTCATTTACAAAGTCTGTAGAAAGCAAATTTCAAGTAGACTTTTAAAAAGATTTTTATATTCTCAATTCCTTCTAGTCTCTAAAATTTTATCTACAAATGAAGTTTTCTTTAAAATACATAGATCTATAAAATACTCAACATTTTTTTTAATACTCATTGTTTTCATAATTGTACTTTGCATATGCTTTTATCCCTTTTTTTCCATCACAAACATGAAAAGCAGATTTATCCTTCCAGGTGAGCTGCTAATTTCAGTCTTTTGACTTAAAGACCAGTTCTGTTGCCCTACTAGGGAAATTTTCTTAAGTTTCCCTAATTAGAGTTCCTTCTTATACCAGCTATTAAAATTCAGATTATCAGGACAGGTTTTTTTTGTTTTTTTTTTAAGTTAATGGTTAATCTCAGTAATTGTTGGTGATTTGAATATTCTTTGACCTTTGGTTGTGGCTAACCCACTGTCTGAATATACAGTGGCAAAGACTCAAATTGGCTTAGTTCTATTTTTTCTCTCTTAACCTCCATTTTAAAAGTATTTGTTTTGTTTTGAATATTTAGAGTACTATACTGTATTTATCGAAAAAAATCCAGATAACTGGACTGCCCAGTTCAAGCTTGTGTTGTTTAAAGTTCATCTGTATTACAGTGCTTAACTGCTTTTGAATTTAATATTTGATTGGTTATTAAAAGCTTTTACAGAATTATTACATAATCTTCAATTTGAAGCATACCATTCTGTAATGAATTGGTTAACTGTATTATTCTTGAATATATAAATGAATTGTTTCCCTGCCAAATATTTTAACATTTAAAAAAATTTTTTTTTTTTATTGTATTTTTTTTTTAATGTATCTTGTGCCAGTTATCTGAACCAGAATTTGTAGGGCATGGAAAGTGACTTGTAGAGCTTGAGATAAAGTGAAACTTAGTCTCCCTTAAATGGTGCCACTTTATTCTGCATGTTTACCTGAGAATTACATTATTTCATTAACAGATTAGATGCAATTGCTCGGGATGCTGAATTAGTTGATAAGTCAGAGACCGACCTCAGACGACTAGGAGAATTGGTACATAACGGTTGCATTAAAGCTCTAAAGGATAATTCTTCAGGAACAGAACGAACAGGTAATATTAAAGTGAGAATGATTTAAAGGGAGGTAAATAGAAGTTTCAAATTATGCTTTTATTGAGTTTGGTATGTATTATATCTTAGCTACCTATTCATCACTCTTGAAAGATGCTTTAAAAAACAAAGCAGGACCATTCCTGGGTAATAGGAAATGGGTAATAGAATTGTATTACTGAAACCAATAGAGTTTGTCTTTCTGTCTGGTATATTCTAGCTGGTAGGTAGCATTAGGTGTTACTGTATTTTTTGTATATAAATGGCTAGGAAAAGATAGTGTACATGTATAATATTGTTTTGGGGCATAATTACTTTATTATGCTTATTTTGTAATTTACCTAAATGAAAATATTTAGATAAGATTTAGTAATAAAATGTACTGGAAAAAATCATGCTAGAACTCTATTTAGAAGGTGACAGCATTAATAGATTGAAGTATCTTGTGCAATTGATAAAACAATTAAGAAATGCTTTCTGTGAAATGCTTTCTGTGAATTCACATCTGCTATAATGTAAGTACTAGTATGTACTGAAAAATCTTGTAGTGAATTTAGAGTTTGCCAACAAGTGCCCCCTCCCAATAATATAAACAGGTAAAATGAATTGATTAGCTAAATAAGTAATGCTTATTAATATACATCATAGTGTATCTTGCTTAGAATTGTATATTTCATACTTTTTTATGTCTTAAAAAAAATTAAGGTGGTAGACTTGGAAAAGTGAAGGGTCCAACATTCCGAATATCAGGAGTACAGGTGAATGCCAAGCTCGTCATCTCCCATGAAGAAGAATTGATACCATTGCATAAATCCATTCCTTCAGATCCAGAAGAAAGAAAACAGTGAGTTACTTACTATACCCATTATAAAATATTTATTGTTAATAATTCAGCTGTGTATGGATGTTCAAAATGTTTTTTTATGTCACTGGCTAGCTTGAATGAAATGTTTTTAAAGATAAAGCATAGTATTTTGAAGTTCTAATAATTTAAATATGTTTTTCAAAATTTTAATATGGCAGTTATAAACTTGACAGTGGTTATTAACTTTGTTATTAGGTATACTATCCCATGCCATACAAAGGCAGCTCATTTTGATATAGACTGGGGCAAAGAAGATGATTCCAATTTGTTAATTGGTATCTACGAATATGGATATGGAAGCTGGGAAATGATTAAAATGGATCCTGACCTCAGTCTAACACACAAGGTACTTAAATATTTGTTTCTGTTGACCATTGATGTTAGATTTTTGCTTTTAAATTATGTTAGAAATTAATTAGACTGATGGGAAACCAAGGCCCTAACGAGCTGTATGACCTTGGCTTCTTGGTTTTCATGAAGGGGTTGAATTTAAATGATGTGAGATTTTGCTTTACCTCTAAAATTATATACTTGTTACTAAGGCATAGGTATATTTTTCTTCATAGCATTAAGTTTAAACCTCTAATTCCATCATTATCTTATTTTTAGCAAAAAAATGATTCTGAAATATTTTATAATTTTTTGCTAAAATCAAACAATATTTAGGGATTTTGGTGATTTGATACTACCCTAGTAGCTAAAATCATTTCTTTGCCTAAACTGGAAAACAGGGGAAGCATTGCCTTATCTTTTTATCTTATTTAAATTATATTTTTATATTTTACTTTTTCACAGACAGAGGGGAACCTTTTGATATTGGTGCTGTGTCATTTGTTGCCTGTGAGGCCAAACTTAAAATAGTTTAAAATCCCACTGTGGATATTTTCTCAAGGTGCATGCTTTGGGTCACCTTAAATAGATGATAACATTGTTCTAGGACTCTTTGTATACTGTACAGTTAAATGTACTGTTATTGAGAAAGGAAGGATATCTAAGAATACTGTAATGTTTAATAACACTGAATGCTAAATACACTTGTATATTGGAAAAGAAATTTTTAACCTCACACTTTGTATTATTATTTTGAATGTAGGCATTTTTTTTTCATGTATTTATTTAGAATTTATTCCCAGGCAAATTAAATCTTTGCTGTGGCGCAGGTATATAAAAATGTATTTTGCACTCTTAGTTGTTTTTTTAATGCCCATAAATTTTAACAGTTGTAACCTGTCAGTAAATTATATGTATTTCTTTCAATGAGTGAGAATTTTTTAGGCAGTAACATTTTCATGTAATTTATTAAGAACAACCTGAGAAAGTTAATTTCTTTCAGATTCTTCCAGATGATCCTGATAAAAAACCACAAGCAAAGCAGTTGCAGACACGTGCAGACTACCTCATCAAATTACTTAGTAAAGATCTTGCAAGAAAAGAAGCTCAGAGACTTTCTGGTGCAGTAAGTTAAAACTTAGTGCTTGAGAGCAATTTACTTTTCAGTAAGTGTAGTTTAGTGATAGCCCTAGACATCTGAGTCTAATATGACCTTACAAGTGTATTTTTCTATATTTTAGTAGCTTTAATTGTATATGGTGATATTTGCCTTCAGTTGTCTCTGTATTTCTTTTAAAACTGGTAAGTATTTCAGAAGTAGGATCCTGGGTTGTGTGTGTGTGTATGTATGTGTGTGTTTCCTGGTGTTTGGATAGGTGGTGGGGGCAACTTGTTTAGAGAGGAGTAATTTTTGAGAGGTCGGGCCTCTATGACTATTTTATTTGGTGTTATTGGAGAGCTAAAGGTACAGCATTAAAGGTCACAGAGCTTATTTATGAGAGGGGTTCAGAAGAGTAGGAAAAATACACTGAAAGAGAGGTCATTAGAAACAGTCTTTACAATTTACATTATAATCACAATGTGATTATATAATTACATTGTGTAAAATAATTTTTATGTAAAATAATTTTAATGCTATCTCTGTTAGGATCAAATTTAGTTGAAGATAATTGTAAATTAGGAAGGTGAAAAACCTTCCATTTTTTTCAACTTCCACTTTGCTTTAATTCTTTTTTAAAGGAATAATTATAGTTAGTATCAGTTACTCATGATAATATGTACTTGACTCATTAAATTATGTCAGTTTTGTTGACTTTCTAAGATTGGTGTAACTTATTACCAATAGACCAAGGATTGGGTAGGAATATGTATTAACTTTTAAGATTTACTACTTAAGGAATTTTTTAAAATTGAATCTCTGGAGTTGGTTAGAATAAAATAATTATTTTTAGGGAGGTTCAAAGAGGAGAAAAGCAAGAGCTAAGAAGAATAAAGCATTGAAGTCTATAAAAGTGAAAGAAGAAATAAAGAGTGATTCTTCACCCTTGCCCTCAGAGAAGTCTGATGAAGATGATGATAAGGTAAGAATGTGTTTTGGAAGAACAGCCTTTTTGTATTAGAAAGGGAACATAACGTGTTTTAGTATACTTGCCATTTAAAAATTGAACTAAGACCTAAAATTTTACATTTAGGTACTGAAGTTCATTTTGTGTAGTTTATTACATAGTCTCACATGCAGAACAGAATTCTACTTGTCCCATAGAATGTCACTAAGAGGGATAGAGCAAAGGTTCTTCCTTTTCAGAGGTTTGCCATTTAAATGAGGTTCTGTCTCCTTTAATTTTATTTTGAATGGGACTGGCTTACTTTAGTTTTTATAGGAAGGTTGAACATTGCATGTATCATTATTAATGGGATTCTGGGTTATTTCTTTCCGAATCCACATACATGCAATCCATAGTCATACAAAGAAAGAAATTAGTCTTTGTCAAGATTTGGTTAGTAATACATTGGCCATACTTGCACTTTTCAGGATGAGATCACTTCTGTGAAACATCCAAATAAAAAAATTAAAACAGAAAGAGACAGTGAAGAAAGACCTGAGCCAGATGTTTTTATAAAGAAGGAATCAGAAGAAAAGAGGGAAGCAAAAGAAAAAGAGAATAAAAGAGAACTTAAAAGGGAGATAAAAGAAAAAGAGGATAAGAAAGATTTAAAGGAAAAAGATTTTAAAGAGAAAAGAGAAAACAAAGTAAAAGAAGCTATACAGAAAGAAAAAGACATAAAGGAAGAAAAGGTATGCAAATCATAATGTAAAACTTAGAAAGTGACAAAATCAACATATTTACATTTTAGGAAAATAAACTGCCTATCAGCCCAAATTAGCCTGAATAAGGTCTTTAAAAATACATGTGGGTATCTAGAAGAGGAGAAAAATAGGTTTGGATCTGTTTTTTTAAATGCCTTACCTGTAGGGTAATGTTACACAGTAATTTATTTTTGGTTTCCCCAAATAAAATTGGGGAAAGATAAAGAGTATGGAATGTGAACAAGCAATTATAGAATAAAAAGATACATTAATTGTTTTCTGAAAGTGTTAATCATTTCATCTTTGTTGTTGCTGGATTTTTTTCCCCTTTTTCTTTAGTTGAGTGAATCCAAGTCTGATAGCAAGGAAAGATCCAAGAAATCTTCAGTGTCAGATGCTCCAGTTCATATCACAGCAAGTGGTGAACCAGTTCCCATATCTGAAGAATCTGAAGAGCTAGATCAGAAGACATTCAGCATTGTAAGTAGTAGACTTACTGGTTATTAGTAAGAATTCATATAATATTTTATTTTAATTGGCAGTTTTATCTTTTGGAGCTTTTAATTTAGAAATGTATTTGAATTGGGTAGTATTGCAATTCAGATTGATAAAGGCAATAGATTTAAATTTTGAAAGTTATAAATGTACAATTAACTTGGAAAAACTTCTTATTAAAGACTTTAGGGAAAGTCATTTAAGGAACACTTAGAGTGAATTTTTTTCCCTTCAACTTCAGAATTTTAAAGTTTTCAGTTCCTGAACCTTTTATCTATATAAAACAGTGCTTCTTATCTACAGTAAATGACTAGCTATTTTCCCCCCAGTATTTTATAGGCCAGTATTCTTAGAAAGTATAGTTAAAAAAATAATAATAATAATTTCGTTAGAGAAGTGAAAGTAAGGGAAAAATAACACAAAATGTAATAAGCCCACTGGGGCTTACGACAGACATAAAATTGCACTGTCAAATTGATATGAAGGTTTCTAAAATTTCTGTACCTGTCCCCCATTGTGGACTAGTACAAGTTCATAGACCTTGAGTAACACTGGTCTAAAAAATACTGGTTTTACATGGTACCATGCTTTTATGTTCATCAAAGTCAGAGAGGAACTATCTTGGCCTTTTTCCAGATGATTTATTTACTGAATATAATCAGGAAACCAAAATAGTCTCAACTGTGAAATTAACTGTGGTACAAATTTTGAGGAAAACTTTATAGTGAGGTTGCAGTGTGGAAAAACAGTTTGGTATAGTAATTGAATATACTGGCTCTGGAACCAGTTCAAAAAGTAAGTATAATGATTAAATGAGTTAATACATGGAAAGTTTTTCAGCTAGTGCCTTTATTTTAAGAAATTGTTGTAGTGGATGTTGTTATTGAATATAGACATGCCATCAGATTGATAAAGGACTAAAAGAATCCAGATACAGAGCAAAATGAAGAAGGAGTAATACTGTTAGAAAAAAAAGACTGCATGATATGAGACCGGTACAAATTATCCTTGAATAAGAGACATGCTGTTATTGGTAGCACCCAAAGTGAAAATTTATAGTCTGATATATAAATGTATATCTCATTGGGGCACCTGGGTGACTTGGTAAAGCATCTGACTCTTGATCTCGAGGTCTTGATCTCGAGGTTGTGAGTTCAAGCCCTACACTAGGCACATCCCCTGGGCATGGAGCCTCCTCAGAAAGAAAGTATCATATTTATATATAGTTACGGTATGCACAAATACGTGTAAATATATATTCTTATAAGAAAGTATTTCCTCTTTAGGATCCCTAGAATCTGAATCTTTGGCACTGCTAAGGTGTAATCTTAAGTCAGGTTTATCGCTGGTATAAATTAAATGCTAGACTTGAAAGGTGGAAATTTTCACTTCTAAAATCACGTTTTTGTTTTACCTACTGTACCATTCTAGATTCCCCGGGTTAACTTCTTGTCCTGTTTTCTTCTACTTTGTATCCTAACTAGAGAAGGTTGATCAGTGAACCCATTTATTCATTCCTGCTAATTCCATGGCATGCCCTAATAGGGCTTCAAATATTATTCATGCACTTTAAGTATAATAGTTCCTACCATAGGTTTTTCTCCTCCTTATTTTTGGCTGTTCACATCCCTCCAATCCCTAATAATATTGGAGACATTCAGATAAGCTACTCTTGTTCCTGTCTTCCATCTTACTTATTTGTACATATCTCTAGACTTTTCATTTCTGTGTCTTCAGGTTTACAGGCTGGCATTACTTAGCATCTTTTTAAGATTAATCTTTCTGTTTGTGACTTGGTTCTTCTTAACCTAGCGTATCCATTTTCTATTAATTTTTTATTTTAAACCCCTCTCTGTTGGGTAGAAATGGGAAGATAGATGGTGATGTGCTTTTGCTTTTCTGAGGTGAAAATGAACTCTTTGAACTGCTTCCTTTACCTGCTCGTTACTGAGTTTGGTGTAATTGCACCTCTTGCCTCTTTTCTTTGCCCACATTTCCTCCTTGGCTTTCTGACTTGTTCATGTAACTGCCTTAAAGGAAAATTTCCTGTTGTGCCCAATACATGAATTTCTTCTTCACTAACCTTCATAATTGATCTTAAAATCTCTTGTATTATGGAGATGAAGAATGGAATTATTTTAAACATGGACTCTGGAGCCAGAGCTTACATGATTACGATTTTACTACTGTATAAATTTTATTTGGGAATAGCTATAATTATAAATTTAATGGCCTTTTCTCAGTCTTCATTTTCCTTCACATCCTTGCCTAATTTAACATCTTATTTTGTGCCTTATTGATCTGTCTCCTAAATGTGAGTATAATTTAATAGTCAAGAATGAATACAGAGTTCCAGGTCAGACCTGGGTTTGCCAGATGTTATTTCAGTCTGAACTTCAGTTTCTTCAATAAAATAAATAGTATTGCAAAGGCCTACTACTGGAATCAAAAGAGGTGCCTTTTACACAACACACAGCTTCTGATACATAGTAAGTACTTTATAAATATTTATTACCATTGCTCCATTTCCCATCTTCAGGCCCTGGCCTTAACGCATGGATTTCAGTCATGAATTCCTCCTTTTTTCTTATCCCCTCCCCCCGCCCCCCAATCAGTCAATGAACAAATGATACTGGACTAAGCAAATGATATTGGCTCTGCCATACTGCTTCAAGCTACAGCCATCTCTTCCCTGGATTCTTTCAACAGCTTCATAGCTGTTTTCACCATTCCCACTCTATCCCCTGCTATATCCTTTTCGTTCCTCAATTCCTACTCCCCACAGCAACCAGAGTGATAGTGACTATCAGGGAGAATAAAGTCACCCCTCTTATTTTTTACTTAAAATCCTTGAGTGGCTTTCCCTCTCACTCAGTATTAAAAGATTCATAATTATAGGCCAAAAGATGCTGCATCTGATTTATTACTCCCATCATCTCTGCTAGTTCCCTCACTTAGTAGGTCCCAGCCACACTGTCATTTATACTGTTCCTTTGAACATAAAAATTTTAGAACTTCCTCTGCTCAAAATGGCTTACTCCTTCATGTTCTTTAGATGTCTGCTCAAACATCACTCTTCTCTGATACTGTATATGAAGTAGAAACCTCTCTACTTTTTCTTGCTTTCTTTTTCTTTATCACAGTTGTCACCATCCAACACAGTCTATTTATTTATTGGCTGTTTTCTCCTACTAGAGTACAGGTTCCACAAAGGCAAGGTATCTTTTTATTTACTGCTCTGTCTCCTGAGTCTAAGACAATGCTGAGAACAGGGTATGCAGTCGAATGACATACACTGAATGAATCATTTTCTAGCAGAATATAAACTACCAAAATTGAACAAGAAGCAGGAAATGTAGAGAACAGATACAGGAGTAATGCTAAAAATTAGAAAAAGATTTCTTAAAAAAAAAAAAATCAGGCCTGGCTGAGTTCTAATTTTAAGTAAAAAATATTTGATTCTAATGTTATTTAAGTTATTCCTGACAAAAGTTGGATAAGTTCCAAATGATCTGGACAAATAGGTCAGTAAAACAGAATAAAATCCACAGAAACAATTCCACACATAATATAGACAGTTAATTTATAATAAGAGTGGCCCTTCCACAGCAACAATACAAGGATTTTTTTTTTTTTTTAGTGTTTATTTATTTCTGAGAAACAGCACGAGTGGGACAGGGGCAGAGAGAGGGGGAGACAGAGAATCTGATGCAGGCTTTAGGCTCTGAGCTGTCAGCACCAAGCCCGACATGGGCTTGAACTCACTAAATATATTGTCTGTAATTGATCCATCCTTAACATTCCTGAACTAACCCAACTTTACTACTTGTAAATTATTAATTATTAATCATTGTTCATTTTAAATTTGCTTTACATGTTAATATATATTAATATATGTTAATATATGTAAATTAGTTTGCTTTTTTAGTGATATTTTCATTCTACTTTTGGTGTAAGGTTATAGTTTGTTTTGTTTTTTAAATCTTTTATTTATTTTTGAGAGAGAGCGAGATCGAGCAGGGGAGGAAGAGAGAGAGAGACAGAGAGAGAATATGAAACACATTCCAGGCTCTGAGCTGTCGGCACAGAGCCCAAAGTGGGGCTTGAACTCACAAACCTTGAGATTGTGACCTGAGCCAAAGTTGGATGCCCAACCAAATGAGTCACCCAGGCGCCCCTGAGGTTATAGTTTTTATTGCACAAATTGTATTTTAACTGAATCATCAATTTTTGTTATATCCTCTTTTTATTAGCATGCTAGTGATATGTAGGGTAAGGAAAAAGGTTTCTATCAAGTATCCCCAACTCTTTGAGTAGCCAAAATATGGTAAGAGCAAAATTCATTAGTTACTTTGTTTTGTCCCAAAGGTTTAGAAGAATAGACAATTTATACTTATAGGTCAATTGATTTTAATAGTTTGACAGCATATTTTATTTTATAAAAGGTCCTCATATTTTTACATTTTGTTCTACATTAGAGTGAGTCTAGGGTATTAAGTTATAGTCTGAAATATTTTATTTTTTAACATTCTGTGTTTTAAGACTGCTTGATGATGATTGGGGCGCCTGGGTGGCTCAGTCAGATAAGCACCCAAGTCTTGGATTCAGCTCAGGTCATGATCTCAACCTTGTACTGTCAGCATGGAACCTGCTTGGGATTCTCGGTCGGTCGATTGGTCTGTCTGTCTCTCTCTCTCTTTCTCTCGGCCCCTCCCCCACACAAGTGCACATTTTCTGTCTCCTTCTCTCTCGAAATAAACTTTAAAAAAAAAAAAAAAGACTGCTTCATGATGTGTTGCAGTGCAGAAAGTAACCATTTTTACAGAAGGTAAATTAATCCAAAACTTTTACATGCACACAGGTTGAATTTAAATGATAATGAAAAACCTGACTTTCTGAAGATAATCTGAGGGAAAAAAACCCTGATATTTAAGAGCTGTGAGGCGAGCTTTAATGCTTATTTTAACATCAAACAGTGCTATATTTACTCATATAGATATCATTGAAAGAAGTAGATCTTTGTTGAATTCTTGTTTTTAATACATGTTCTTATTTTCCCATTTTAAAGTGTAAAGAAAGAATGAGGCCTGTCAAAGCAGCTTTGAAACAACTTGATAGGCCTGAAAAAGGCCTTTCAGAAAGAGAACAACTGGAGCATACTAGACAGTGTTTAATAAAAATTGGAGACCATATCACAGAATGTCTGAAAGAGTATACAAATCCTGAACAAATCAAGCAGTGGAGAAAGTAAGTGATGTACTTTTCAGGAAATGTTAATTTCCTAAATTGTAATTATGTAACCATCTAATTGTCTCATATTTCAATATATTTTTCCTATTCTGAAGTTTAGATAACAAAATACTATTTAAAGAAGTAATCTGAAGGCGATTGTTTTCACTTTTTCCCTTTAAAGCTTTTTATTTATGAATGATTGCTTAATTCACATCATGATAAGGCACAGGTGGCACCTCTGTCATTAAGAAATAGTCAACATTGTTTCATTAAAATTCAGATTGCATTTTATTTTTAAAAATCTCTGCACTTCACCAAATTCTTCTTAGTAATATCTTTAGTTTGCAGTTCCAAATAAACAAATTTGTTACATAAATTTAGCAATTCATCTTCCAGGTGTGAGTATATAGCCTTGTAAGAATTAATATTCTCAAACAGTGTAAAATGCACACTTTTATTTTCCCTTTTATTTTAGAAGCAGCAGCACAGTTGATCTTAAAATTTTAAGTCTGAGCTGCTGTATTATACAAATCACTTAATGATTACCAGATCAGATCAGTGTTAAGCCAAACTGCAAGACAAGTTAGGAATACTATAAAATGACCATAAACCAGTCCTGTCAGTTTATTAGTCTGCTGATTTCTTGCTTTATGCAGTGCAGCTACATACCAAAGCAAAAAACTGTAATGACATATTTCTGAAGGAGTGATGATTAAAGTTAAAAAAGAAATTCTATCCTTGTCCCCTTTCTCCTTAATGCACATTATCTGATGGTATCTTTACTCAGACTACTAACATAGCTTGTTTCTTTTATACCTAATATAAATCATAATACGAGTCCCTTTTTGACTTGTAAATTTACATATTTTTGGTTTCAATAGGATGGATTACTGCTTTTTTGCTCTAAAAGGCTATAAAATTAAGGGATTTGGAAGAGAACTAAAACAATGTTTGGTTTTATTTGGAGTCTTACCCAAATGGGGACACCAATTTGGCTCAGTGGGTGGAGCATGTGATTCTTGATCTCAGGGTCATGAGTTCAAGCCCCACGTTGGGTGTAGAGATTACTTTAAAAAAAAAAAAAAAGGTTGGTGTCTTAGCCATATAAAGTTTTTATTTTATTTTTTATTTATTTATTTTTGAGAGAGAAAGCACAAACAGGAAGGGGCAGAGAGAAGGAGACACAGAATCTGAAATAGGCTCCAGGTTCTGAGCTGTCAGCACAGAGCCCGATGAGGGGCCCGAATGCCCGCACTGGAGATCATGACCTGAGCCGAAGTCAAAGGTGTAAACAACTGAGCCACCCAGGCACCTCCATATAAAGTTATTTATTTATTTTTTTATTTTTTTTAATTATTGTCAAGTTAGCTAAACATACAGTGTATACACTGTGCTCTTGGTTTTGGGGATATATTCCCATGATTCATCACTTCACATACAAAACGCATTGCTCATCCCAATAAGTGCCCTCCTCAATGCCCATCACCCGTTTTCCCCTCTCCTCCGTACACCACCCCCCCATCAACCCTCAGTTTGTTTTCTGTATTTAAGAGTCTCTTACAGTTTGTAGAAATATACAGTTTGTAGAAATAATCTCTTTAGACTTTGTTCTACGGAAGGCTAAGTATATGTGTATGTGTTTCTACCTAGGGGATAAGGATTCCATGAAAAAGCTAAATATTTTCTACCAGACTGATTACCTGTTCTTTTTCTAGAAACCTGTGGATTTTTGTATCTAAGTTTACGGAGTTTGATGCAAGAAAATTACATAAGTTATATAAGCATGCTATTAAAAAACGGCAGGAATCTCAGGTAAATTGATGCATCATATTTTTCCTTTAATTTATGTTATTAAAACTGAGACATTCTTTCTTGTAGAAGAATTCAATTAATAAATGTAGGAGGAATAAAGGAAATACAGAATCACTGTCAGACCACAATAAAAGTTGCTGCAGGTAGATGTTCTGAAGGAAGCTAAAATTAGTGGCTGAGAAAATAAGATATTGGCATAGTCTAAAAGTATCTCATCTAAGATGTTTATTAATTACAAAGAGAAAAATAATGACTTTATAGAAGAGAAATCTGGTTACACCACCTTAAATGGTGAAGGGTAACATCAGCTAAAATAAGACCTATCAACATCATGAACCATCAGTATAGTGTCCTAATAAGAAAGGTAGATCACTTCTGTGGAATTCTTGGCAAAAATGTATTACCTTAATTTGATCATGTGAAAATACCAGACAAACTCCAATTGAGAGAGGTATTCTACAAAATAACTGTCTTACATTTCAAAAGTGTCAAGGTCATTGAAGACAAAAAAACGTAAAAAGCTATTCATTAGATTAGAGGAAACTAAGAAGATAAGAAAACCCAATGTAATATGGAGTTCCAGATTGGATCCTGGAACAGAAAAGGGATCTTAGTGGAAAAATGTTAAAAATTTGAACACAGTTTCTAGTTCATTTCATAGTATTGTGCCAGTGTTAACACTTAGTTTTGATTATCATACTGTGGTGTTATGTGAGATATTAACATTAGGAAAAGCTGGGTAAACAGCATATGGGAACTTTACTGTTTTTGCAGCTTTTCTGTAACTCTAAAATTATTTCAAGGTCGAATTTTTTAAGAAAGACAGTCTATGTTTAAAAAAAAAATCTGCAAGTGATGCATTTATACATGTGTATGAGAACTTCTTTCAGCATCAGGATTTCCATTTTGGGGTGTTTTTTCTTTTTCCTATTTTGTAAGGGTATTTGAAGCCACTTAAAAGATTCTTACATATGTGCATTTATTTTAGCAAAATAATGACCAGAACAGCAGCCTGAATGCTCAAGTAATTAGAAATCCAGGTAAGTGTTACTAATTGTTTTAGAAAGTAAATTTAAAAACTGTTTTCCTCTTTCAGGTTTGTTTTAGATGACACATACTCAGGTTTTAGTATTGAATCTTTTATCTTAAACAATAACTTTAGCTTATTAACCTTTCCATAAATCAACCTTTTTTGCCAGTTTCAAGAAATGATAGAATAATTGTTAAAATGAATGTATTTTTAAACAATATTTAGAATATAATGTATTCTGTCTGTGCAAGAGTCACAAAAGTATAGTCTGAGAAGGAAATGGTCTCCAAATTGTTTCAGTTGTGGTTTTTCACACTTCAGAATACAGTAACCCTTTATAAGACTTAGCTCTGCCTTTATAGACCGGTTCTAAAGTCTTTAACAGTATTTGGCAACTGATTTTGTTTATCTGGATTTGAAATAAGAGTTCTTGTAATCTAGCAGCAAAGTTACTTTTGTTTACCATGTGTTTTTTTTAAGTCATTAACAAAAGCTGTACTCTTTTATCTAACAGATGTGGAAAGATTAAAAGAGAATACAAATCACGATGATAGCAGCAGGGACAGTTATTCATCTGATAGACACTTATCTCAGTATCATGATCATCATAAAGACCGACATCAGGGAGATTCTTACAAAAAGAGTGACTCTAGGAAAAGACCCTATTCTTCCTTTAGTAATGGTAAAGATCATCGTGACTGGGATCATTACAAGCAAGAAAGCAGGTAAACTGGATGGTTTTGCAGTTTTGCTTATTTGTGTCCTTCTCTTTTTGACCTTTATGTACTCTATTTGACCTTGCCAGCCAATTCATTATTCAGGTAATCAGAACAGATCTTATGTGAAATTAAGGTGTTTGTTTACAAATTAAAAAAAAAAAAACTGATATAGAGTACTTTTTGTTAGTATTAAGAACTGAATTTCTCCAAAAATTTTTTTAGTTATAAAGTGTGCAGTAAGAGATGAAAGTATAGGGAGTTCTGTATAAGTCATAGGATTCATTTTTGTTGGTTTTAGAGGATATTGGCTCAAATACTCTTCAAAATACAATAACAGAGTAAAATTAAAGCTTGATGGAATATGACTGAAATTTGATGGGCAGAATTCTGTGTTCCATTCCACTAAAAAACTCCTAGGGGAAAAATTAATTTATGTGAAAACACCGTACTGAGGATAAACTTAATCATGGCAGTCTGGGGTAGTCCTGAAATCAGGAAGTTTTCTCTGTTTAGTATTGTTTTGTTGTTTTTTGAAGCCTTTAAGTAGTTAAACAATCTGAATATAACAACAGAATACATTTTATTTCATAAAGGAGTATTTTCATCAGTTAGTTATAATTAAAAGCAAAAGAAAAAACTGAGAAGAAAAAAAGATCAGAAATAGAGGAATTAGATTTTCTTCACATTTTAGTTGTGCTTACTGCAATCATTTCTTCTCTATGATAGAAGTGCTGTCACATAATAAGTATCAATTGTAGAATGGCTCTTATAATTAGAAAAGGGCACAAAATGCAAAGCCCTGTTTGTAGCAGTAAATATTTATAATTTCACAGACTTACAGAACATAATTCATATTTTTTTTGTAACAAGGACTTTTCCCCAACCAGTGAAAGTTCTCTTCTACAAATTAGTTCATAGACTGAATTTTAGAGGTTTTTATTTTTTCTGCTTAGAGTTTTATAAAAGGCTCTGATTTCAAGGGTATTCTATATCATTATCCTAACCCCCACTTCCAGATAATTAAGATGCATTAAGACAAATGTCCCATAGAATAAAAATTAACAATCAGTTGAAAAATGGGCATGTGAGCTAATTGAAATAAGTTAGAGAAAGACAAATAGCATAAAATTTCACTTGTATCTGGAATAAAAAACAAACAACAAACAAAAACAGTGGACAAACAGAAAAGCAAAAAAGACTCATAAAGACAAGAGAACAAACTGGTGGTTGCCAGGAGGGAGGGGAATGGAGTCAGGGAGATGGGTGAAATAGGTACAGGAGATTAAGAAGTACAGATTTTCAGTTATAAAATAAGTCATGGGGATATAAAGTACAGCTTAGTAATATTGTAATAACTTTGTATGGTGACAGATGGTAACTATACACTTACCCTGGTGAGCATTTCATGATGTATATAATTTCATATCACTGTGTTATACCCCTGAAACTAATATACTGCATGTCCATTATAGTTTAATTAAAAATAAAATTATATTAAGTAAATAATTAAAAATGGGCATGTAAAATTAGATGGTATCTGAGGTTCTCTGTATGGTTCACTTTAGTTTTGTGAATTGAATGATTTTTCCACAGAGGCATGCAGAGACAGGTCCAGTGACTTAAGCTCACTGAGGAGGTCTTGTTGTGAAACACAGAGCTTCTATACAATTTAAAAGGATGCCTTAAAGTATTTTTCTGTTTTGTTTTTTTAATATTTTTTCTATTTGGAAACATTTAATTTCCATCATTAATTTAATCCCTAATTTCTCTTTCATTAGGTATTATAGTGATAGAGAGAAACACAGAAAACTGGATGATCACAGGAGTAGAGATCACAGGTCAAATTTGGAAGGAAGTTTAAAGGACAGATCTCATTCTGATCATCGTTCTCATTCAGACCATCGGTTGCATTCAGACCATCGGGCAAGTTCTGAATATACACACCATAAATCTTCCAGGGATTATAGGTATCACTCAGATTGGCAGATGGACCACAGAGCTTCCAGTAGTGGCCCCAGATCGCCACTAGATCAGAGGTCTCCTTATGGCTCCAGATCTCCATTTGAACACTCAGTTGAACACAAAAGTACACCTGAGCATACCTGGAGTAGTCGGAAAACATAACAAAAACTGATACTTTTTGTCTTTCTGGACTTTTCTTTTAGCCATATATCATAAACCAACACAGTAATTGCCTTACATGACTTGAAAGATATAAACAGATCTTCTATCAGTAGCAGTATTGTTACTTCTTTCCAGGATGCAAGGTCTATTATCCCAACAGAAGAGAAAATATTTTTATATTTAAGGATTATGCTGCACTGTACTACAAATACTGTAGTACTTTTTTTTTTTTCTTTTTTAAAGAAATGGAAAATGTTTACTATTACAGGGACCTCAACACTGCCCTTCCATATAGGCTGGATAAAACTGTTTTTAAGTCAGTGATTTTAGACTGACCTCCATTTAAATTATGTTTGTATATGAACTTTACTCTGACCTGTGATCATGTTTCAGGAAGGAATGAAAGAGAGTTCTTTTCTTAATAAAGAAAAAACACTCAAGGACTTTGTTCACTTTCCAAAGCTACTTGTTTACATTGTACACTGCGACCACCTTGCCGCTTTTCATCACAAGCTTGAATATTTAAATTCTGTACTTATATCTGTAAAATAGCCAGGAATTTCCTGTTGTGATCTGTTATTATGCCTTTTTACACATACACACACACATGGCTGTAAATTATTGTAAATGGATTAAATGAGCTTTCCTTACTTCCTTTCCCTGCTCAGGCTTTTTTTGACTGTTCCTTTCCCTACCAACTCAGGCCTTCTTATCATTTAAAAAAAATTATCAGTGTAATAACACTTTTTAATGATTTGTCTTGATGGAATCATTGTTTAGAATGTAAAAAATGGGGAAAGGGGCCACTTAATTCCATTAGTCTCTTTTTATATTGACTATTTTATTAGATAAATGTTATTTCTTTCATTTTTTCTTTTTTAGTAAATATTGTGTTTGTAGTAACAAAATGGTGAGATAATATGTAAAATCTAAACTGCATGCTCTGGAAACATTTTTTTCAGATGCATTTGGTTTAAAAGGGTAGGTGTATGAACACTTTTCAGAATCCAAAATGGCCAAAAGTTATTGTAAAATCCATTTGTTTTCCCTTTTCATGTGGGCAATAATGTCAAATGTGCTATGCAGCCAGGTAACATTTTAGATAAACTTGATTGACTTTTAATATAAACTGTTACAATGCACACTGATTGTATATAAAAACCTTATATATGACAAATTAAATTTAAGAAAAAGGATATGTGGGCTCCTGTAATTTTCTGCTGCATTCTTACTCGCTCAAGCACTTAATTTTTTTTTTTTCTTTTTTTTTAAAGTAGTAACGTTTAGCTACCAGGCAAAAGGTATTTTGGTAAGCAGTTGAATATTAAGTGTGTGGCACTACAAAACTAAGTCTATTTTGAAGACTATATGAATCTATGAAGTAAAATTAGATCATAGAAATCTTTGTTGGTTTCCTGCAGATTTTATTTCAGAATGCCTTATATTTATTCACAGATTTTTATTTTGTTATATTCAGTGGGGATTTTTGAACATGTGACACATTCTTGGATGTGCGCTGTGATGTAACAAATTTGAATCTTAACTTTGACAAATATAAGTATATTGGTATATGCCTATAATAGTCTTTAAAGTGTCCCATGTTGATAAACTGTGGGAATAATCTACAGAAATTTGTCCATAGATGGATGTATTTTTTTTAAACATTTTAATTTTCTCCATTAAAGTCTAAAATTTTATGTGAACAAAGCTTCCTTTTTTTTTTTTTTTTTTTTTTTTTTTGGTGATCCCTCTTTTAGTTACCTGAAGAACGATAATCTGTTTTTTCCTGGTATATCAGATAACATAGGAACACTAACTCAATTTTTAAATGTCAATTTATAATTAAATTTAAAAGTGATAAAACATAGTGCCGGTACACATTTTTAAGCTTTTCCACTTTTTCCACATTTAATGTAAATGATTATTCCACAAGATAGCATTTAACACAACAAGATAATGCTTAACGAAGTTATAATATTGACATAGTAAAAAGATCAGGGTTGCATTTTTAATTCATCACTTTGTAGCTGGGATATTTGCATTATATTCTATTATACAAAATATCATAGAAGAACAATATTACATTTTTTGAGGCAATGGAATGGGCTCTTTCTTAACAATGCCATATTTAGTTGAATATATCAATCACCTAATTAGCTGAGTTGAATGGAAAACCTAAAACTGTATGTAACATTAATTGATGGAAAATATGTTCATTATTTGTAAAAAGTCAGCAATCATGTAGAAGAGGAACAAGCCATAAACTTACTAAGACACAATGGAGAAGAACATTGGTACATAGATATAACAGGGAACATTCTCTATAAAATATGCTTAAATTTTGTCTATTACATGCTCATTCTGCTTTGCTATTTATATCCATTTGTGTTTAAATTTTTAAGGGTGAGAGATTATGCATAGTACTGTACCAATTAACCCTCCACTTTAATAATATACAATAAATGATTTCTTATTAAAAGCAATGGCCTGTTTGCTTATAAAGAAAGTATTCTTCAGGGTATGTTAGAAAATAATTTTAGACTGGAAAGCTGTGGAAAACTGGAGTGTGAATGATTTGTTCACTAATTTCAGAGTGAGTGGCTTAATAAAACTGAAATTTTTATAGAAGTTGCATAAGACATGGTAGATTACAAATACAATAATTTCTGTAATTCATTTTTGTAGTTAAATTATGAAAGGGTTGTATAGATACACTGATTTCATTTTCTTGAGATTTATCAAGACTATACAGTGGTATAAATGGCATAATTCCTATCTTCGTTACTCTGTTTCTGACTAGACAATGATCTTTAAGCCATAAATAATAATGTAGGCTTATAGTTGTGATATTTCTTGTCAAGGGCTGTGGTGATTTGAAAGGGGGAGGGGGTTGGAAAAGCAACTAGTTTTTAAATACGGGCTTCATTTAGACTTACCTTGCTTCGTCTGAAATTTTAATGTGAACTCGTAAATGTGGCTTAATTATTAAAATTTTGAGTAGTTCATTACTTAGCAAATAATGGAATAATATTTTTAAATGTTTCTAAATTGATATCTAACATTAATATAAACAACTATCAAACCCATTGCTTAAGTTTAAGACTCGATTTAAAAGTATAGATAAAACTATTACATATGTTGCAGCACCTTATGCAAGATTTATGAGCATGTTTAAGGGGAGGCAACTAGGTGCAAGTACAACAAAAATATCTTGACAATGTCAGAATTTCTGTGTTAAAATTCTCATCTTCTCATTTTAGACATTTAAAACAATTCAATTGAAATTATATTTTCTCCTGACAATGACTGTAGTGAGTAATTTTATAGATGCTTTATGCTAATATTTTTCTTTTTTTTTTTTTTTTTCCTCCAAGAACCTAATAGACTGATTTTATTAGGAAATCTTTGGATTCTTTTATAAAGAAAGACCTAAGGATAGGGATATTAGCTAAGTTAAAGAATGAAAGATAAGATTACTTGGTAAAGTAGGATTAAAAAATACTTTCCAAACTGTTTCCAAGTATCTATACAAATTCTTCAATGGATCTTTATGTGCCACATTTTCTATCCTAAAAGGCTATTGCCATCTTGGCCTTCAGTTAAAAAACAAAAACAAAACTGGGGTGCCTGAGTGGCTCAGTCAGTCAAGCATCAGACTTTGGCTCAGGTCATGGTCTCATAGTTCTTGTGTTTGAGCCCCACATCAGCTTCTATGCTGTCAGCATGGAGCCTGCTTAGGATCCTCTGTCTGCCCTGTCTCTGCCCCTCCCCTGTTCCTGCATGTACTCTCGCTCCCCAAAACAAATAAACATTACAAAAACATAACCAACCTTTATTTGAAACAAGATTGGTAGTTCAAACTGAAAAATGAGTAAGATGCTTTTAATTCTATGTCCCAGTCTACATTTGAGTCTGGATCTAAATATTAAGTTGAAAAGGTATAAATAGCCTCAAAACAAAACCTGAGCTCATAATGCTTCTGTTAAATGAGCTAGGATGATTGCATTGATGTGTTGATTTACATTATCTGGCAGAAATGGGAATTGCATTTTAATTTCATTACTGTAGGCTACTATTAGGTTTCCAGTCTGTAGATGAGCTGTGGAATTAACCTGGCACTCATTGTTTTTTCCTGTTACTACCTTTCAAAACTTTGCTTTGTCTCTGTTCTTCAATTTCACTCTGCTGAGTCTAGGTGTGGTTTTATTTATTTATTTTTGTTCAAGTCTTGTCCCTTGACCAGTTCTTTCTATTTTCTGGAAACCTGGTATCACTATCACAATATTTTTGATTTCTGTCCTCTGTCTTAACAACTTTACTATTTTTCCTTCTCTTTCCATTTCTCTGCTTGGTCTCTTCAGCTTCAGCCATTCCCCTGAACTCGTCTCCACTTAGATATCTAATAGGTATCTACTCTTTTTCTTTATTTTTACTCATTTTAGAGAGCAGGAGCAAGGGAGTGGGTCAGAGGGAAATAGAATCTTAAGCAGACTCCAGGCTAAGCCCTACTGGGGCTTGATCCCACACACCTGGGATCATGACCTGAGCCTAAATCAAGAGTCGGATGCTCAACCAACTGAGCCACGCAGATGCCCCTAATAGATATCTACCATTAAAATACAGAAAACCAGACTCTTCCCCACCAATGACATTAAAAAAAAAAAAAAACTGGCAGGGTGCCTGGGTGGCTCAGTTGGTTGGGCGTCTTACTTTGATTAGGTCACGATCTCATGTCTTGTGAGTTTGAGCGCTGTGTCAGGCTTGGTGCTGACAGCTCAGAGCCTGGAGCCTGCTTCCAATTCTGTGTCTCCCTCTCTCTGCTCCTCTTATGCTTGCGCTCTCTTTCTCTAAAATAAACATTAAAAAAAATTTTTTTAAGAACTGCCAGTGTTCCATAATTTTTGATAAAGGAGTAAACTCAGCATTCACAACTTTTATAATCTATGGCGCTTTATCCCTGTTTTTTTTCTATTTTTTCTGCCTCACTCACACTACCCTCTTATAATGCACCAAAGAATACATATGGATCTTTGTTTCGCTGTTTCCTCTGTCAAGAAAGCCTTTATCCCTGATTTGTACAAAGCTTGTTCCCTCACTTGAATGAGTCCCATCAAGTCTCTAAACTGGTAAACATGCCCCTACCATTTTTGTATCCCTTATCTTGCTTTTTCTTCTAGCACTCACTATTACTTGACTTCATTTTTTTTTTTTGATTTGTCATTCCCTCCTTACTAACATGTAAGTTTCATTAGGGGAGGGACCTTATCTTGTTCACCACTGTATCCCCTAGCACTTTAAACAGTGTCTCAACGTATCAATTGTATTTTTTTCCATTATTTTGGTTCTTTCCCAGAAATGCTATGTCCCATAAGTGGCCAGCATTATTAAACTTTTTGTCTTTCCATTGTTACCTGATCTGTTAATGTTTTTGGAGACATTTGTATCACTTATTATTATCTATATAACTAGAGTCTTTTGCTATCTTTTGTTTTTTAACTCAACTAATAAAAATCACCTGAAACATAGAGAAACACCCAAGTCTCATGTCTAGAAATTAAAATAGGCAGAGAAAGGCCTCAAGTAATATGATTTTAAGAATTTTAATATTCTGTTGACTTGAATAATACAGAGGTTAATTCTCCTGTTATAATTAAAACACTTATGTAATGAAAAACTAGTTTTTGTAACTTAAGGCTATTTAAGAAATATGATACTTTGTGGAGAGATATTCAGAGATGTATGTTAGGAAAATATAAAATATTTTGATTTGTCTTTATCTTTTGATAGGACATATGTTTCTAGGTGGCATGATAGATTGTCTTTTTCTACTCATAAGGAAAGAACACAACTTGTAAAGGCACCATAATACAAGAGAACTATGTTGCATTTCCAATGTTTTTAAAGTGAAATAGAAAAAACATCTCTCTGGTTTTTGATGTTTTTTTCCCATTAAAAAAACTTTAGATCATGTTTATATAAGGTAAATTCATCCTTTTTAGGTGTGCATTGTAATAAGCTTTGACATATTATACAGTTGTTCAACCACCAACATATTTAAGATCTAAAATCTTTCCATCACCCCCAAAAAGTAATCACACGCTGATTTCCCCACATCTAGTCCCTGGCAACCACTGATTTGTCCCTATAGTGTTTACTTTTTCATGTTACTTAAAGGAATCATACAAAATATTGGCTTTGAGCCAGCCTTTCATTTAGTATAATGTTTTTGAGATTCATCTGTTTTTTTGCATTTATCAGTGGCTCGTTACTTTTCATTATGGAGTGATATTCTTTGTATTGAGTGTTTACAATTTGTTTATCCATTCACCAACTGGGTTTCCAGTTATTTGGCCATTTTGTTTAAAGATGTTGCAAACTTTCACATACAAGTCTCTGGGTACATATTCTAAATTTGGGGGGAAGTACTTTGGAGTGGGATTTCTAGATTGTATGCTAAAATATATGTTTTACTTTGTAAAAAACTGCCAAACTATTTTCCAAAGTGGATATACCATTTTATGTTCCCACCAGCTATAGATGAGAATTCTTGTTACTCTTCAACCATGTAAGAGCATTTTGTATTGTAGGGTTTAATTTTTCATGTAACCATTCTGATAGGTGGGTAGTGATAACAATTTGTATTTCCTTAGTGACTACTGATATTCAACATCTTTTTTTTTGTTTTTTTTTGTTTTTTTTTAACGTTTATTTATTTTTGAGACAGAGAGAGACAGAGCATGAACGGGGGAGGGTCAGAGAGAGGGAGACACAGAATCTGAAACAGGCTCCAGGCTCCGAGCTGTCAGCACAGAGCCCGACACGGGGCTCGAACTCATGGACTGTGAGATCATGACCTGAGCCGAAGTCGGCCGCTTAACCGACTGAGCCACCCAGGCGCCCCTCAACATCTTTTAATGTGTTTACTTGCCATTCTTATTTCTAGTATTCAAATTTTTTTTTAATTTTACAAAGTAGATTTGTTGATAAAATTCATGTATCAGATAGATAAACTATGATATGAGTTTAGATAAACTAGTCTATGGCTTATCTTTTTCTTAACAGTATCTTTTGAAATGGAGAATTTAAAAAAATTTTGATAAAATCCAGTGTTTCCATTTTATTTCTACTATGGATGTTTCCTTCTTTGTGTGTAGAAATCTTTGCCTAACTCAAGATCACAAAGATTTTTCTCCTATGTTTTATTTATTAAAAAAAATTTTTTTTAATATTTTGGAGAGAGGGAGAGACAGAGCATGAGCAGGGGAAGGGCAGAGAGAGAGGAAGACAGAATCCGAAGCAGGCTCCAGGCTCTGAGCTGTCAGCACAGAGCCTAATGCGGGGCTCGAGTTCACAACAAGAGATCATGAGCTGAGCTGAAGTCGGATGCTTAACTGACTGAACCACCCAGGCGTCCCTCCTATGTTTTCTTTTAAAAGGATTATTATACCTTTAGGAATTGCATTAAGTCTATGAACCATTTCAAGTTGATTTTTGTATGTAGTGTGGGGTATGAACCAAGCGTTGGGGGGGGGGTTGGTTTTTAGTTTTTGACTTTGTTTTTTGGATATGCATATCTAATTTTTCCAACACCATTTGTTGAAAAGACTATCATTTTCCACTGAATTTCTATTTTACCTTATTGAAAATCAATTGTTCGTATATGGCTGGGCCTCTTTCTGGGCTCCCTATTCTTTCTTAATTTATATTTGTCTATGCCAATAACACGTCTTGATTACTGCACTTGAATTCGTAAATTATGAAATCAGGTAGTCTAAGTTCTAAATTTTATTATTTTTCACAATTGTATGGCCTTCCAAATTCCTTGGCTTTTCCACATACATTTTAGAATCAAATTGTAAATTTCTACCAAAAGCCTGCTGGATTTTGATTGAAATTATATTGAACCTATAATCAATTTGGGGAATATTGTCACTTTAACAAGATTGAGACAGCTGACTTCGGAACACAGTGTTTATCTCCATTATTTAGGTCTTTAATTTTGCTCATCATTGTGATTTTTCAGTGTATAAATCTTGCACATATGTTGTTATATTTACCCCCTTAAAATGCTTTTTTATTTCCATTTTTTTAGTCAGTATTGATTTTTGGACTCAACCTTTTTCCTGTGGACCTTGCTACACTCAACAATTAGTTAAAATAGCTACTTCCAAGTGCTTTAAGATTTTCTACATCAATCTTCTCTGAAAAGAAGTTTTATTTGTATCTTCACAATCTTTTATGCCTTTTGTTCTTGCCTTAATGTACTTCCTAGGACCTCTGTTATACTGTCTGTAAGAATAGGTATCTTATTATAAGAATTGCCTTATTCCCATCTGGGGTGAATTCATTCTTTTCTCCAATGAGTATGGTATTAGCCATAGTTTTTTTGTATGTGACCTTTATCTTGTCAAGGAGATTCCCTTCTAATCTTAATTTTCTGAGTATTAAAAGAAAAAATGATATTTTTTGCATTGTTAATATAACCACAAGTACTTATTCTCGAAATATGTGCACTGTTGTACAACTTCTTAAATCATGGAATCAGATTGGAGTCTGCCACCCTCATTACCTATTCTACATTGATTTTCTCATAATACTTGATTCTTATGAAAGAAACCATCAAAAAACAACTTTGTAATGTAGTGGGATCTAATGATGAAACTGAACTATCTCAAGTGGATAGATAATGTTGTTTTGGACAAATGGACATTATCAATATGTTTCCTTCAAAAACTTAAAATTTCCTGTAGTACCTCTGTTTTTTCTGCTTTTGCAAACTACAGCACTAGCCCACAATCGGCCTTTAAGAGTCCATCAAAAATTAATGGATTGGGGGTGCTTGGGTGGCTCAGTCATTTAAGTATCTGACTCTTGATTTTGGCTCAGATCATGATCTCACAGTCATGAGACTGAGCCCCGTGTCGGGCTCTGCACTGTATTCTCTCCCTCTTTCTCTCTCTCTCTCTGTCCCTCCCTCATGTGTGTGCTCTCACACATACACTTTCTGTCAAAAATAAACATTTAAAAAATGAAGAAAAAAATAACTGATTTATTCTTTTAAGTTTATTTTTGAGTAGTCTCTACACCCAACATGGGACTCGAGCTCATGACCCCAAATCAAGAGTCACATGCTCTTCTGACTGAGCCAGTGAGATGCCTCTAACTTATCCTTAATTGCTTTATGCACTCTTTCTTGTCAATATACAGTTCATTTATATCAGCTCCCCTTGGAGAATCTGGTCACTTTTTAGAATTCAGCTCACTCTGTTGCCTGGTGACCTCTACTCTCTAATGGGTTCAAGTAAGAACTATGATTTTTAGATTAACTGTATTGTTTTCTTGTTAGGATAGGAGGAATGTTCTCTTATGACTATATCCTAAGAAGATGCACTCCAAAATGTGTGTGTGTGTGTATGTGTGTGTGTTTCTTTTTTTAGTCACCTTTATTGAGGCATAATATACCTACAACAAATTGCATGTACTGTACTTGTGCAGTTTGATGAGGTTTGAGAAATGTATATATTAACATAATAATGATACAGAATATTTCCATCACCCTAGAAGTGCTCATTGTCCCCTTCACTGTCAATCCCTACACTTAAAAGATAGCCCAGGAAAGCACTTACTGATTGGCCTTATATTACTTTATATTACTACAGATTACATTTGTCCAACTAGTTTAGTAAGTAAATTAATGAAATCACACACTCTTTTTTTGTCCGGATTCTTTTGCTCAATATAGTGTTTTTAAATTTTTTTTTTTAACGCTTATTTATTTTTGAGACAGAGAGAAACAGAGCATGAACAGGGGAGGGGCAGAGAGAGGGAGACACAGAATCCGAAGCAGGCTCCAGGCTCTGAGCCATCAGCCCAGAGCCCGATGCGGGTCTCGAACTCAGGGACTGCAAGATCGTGACCTGAGTTGAAGTCGGACGCTTAACCGACTGGGCCACCCAGACTCCCCTCAATATAGTGTTTTTAAGATTAGTTAATGTTGCATGTATCTGTAGTTCCTTTTTATTGCTTTATAATACTCCACCGTGTGGCTATACTGTTCACCTAACGAATGGGTTTACAGCTTTTAACTAATATAAATAAAACTTCTATGAACATTCCTTTACACATTGTTTTGTGCATATGTTTTCATTTCTTGGGTAAATATTTTCGAAAATAATTGGCAAATCATATGGTAAACACTTAATGAACTTTTAATGAGGCTGGCAAACTTGTACAATGTAGCTGTAGCATTTTATATGAAAGTTCCAGTTGTTTTGCATCCTTGCCAGCACTAGCTATAGCCTTCTTTTTTAAGCTATTATAATAGTTATGTAATGCAATGACATGGTTTTATTTTGCATGTTACTGGTGACTGATATTAATCTCTTTGTGTGCCTTTGGCTATTTATATGTCTTATGTGAAGTACCTATCAAAACTTCTGCCCATTTTGTAGTTGGATTGTTTGCTTTCTTGTTACAAGTTGTAAGCATTTTTTTCTGTCCCAATTTTTTAATAGATTTTTTTTTATTTTATTAGAGAGAATGCACATGTGAGCGAGGGAGAAGGGCTTAGTGAGACAGAGAGAATCTTAAGCAGACTCCATGCTGAGTGTGGATCCCAACGCAGGGCTGAATCCCACGATCCTGGGATCATGACCTGAGTGGAAATCAAGAGTTGGACGCTCAGCTGACTGAACCACCCAGGCATCACTAGATTTTATTTTTTAAAGCAGTTTTACGTTCATAACAAAATGGAGCAGAAGGTAGAGATTTTGCATCGATCCCCTTCCCTCACACATGCACAGCCTCCTGCATTATCAACATCCTCTCTAAGCATTTTAAATATAAATATTTTATGTAAATATAAATAACATATTTTTAATACTAATCTTTTATCAAATATATGTATTGTAATATGTATTACAATATATTGTATTGTATATGTATATGTACAAATATATGTATTGTATATGTATTCTCCAAACCTAAAAGGTTTTTTTTCTTAACAGTAATTTTTAAAGAGCAAAAGTTTTAAATTTTTATGATGTCCATTTTCTAATTTTTTCCTTAATATTTCATACATTTTGTATCACACCCATATAAGGAGGTTTTGTCTACCCTAAAATCAAAAAAGTTCTTGTGTTTTTCTTAGAAGAGTTATTTAGGTCATTGTTCCATTTCGACTTAATTTTTCTGTATGATGAGAGGAATAGTTGGGGTTCATTTTTCCTCCATGTGGATATCCAGTTTCTCCAGTATCATTTACTGAAAAGAGTAATTTTCCTCATTGAGTTATTTGACTAGTTTATAAAGAAAAAAAATCAGTTGACCACAAATGTGTGTCTATTTCTGAACATTCTATTCTATTGACTATATAGCCATGCCTATGCTAAAATAAAATAGTCTTGATTATGATAGCTTTATATTAAATTCTTGAAGTCAGACAGTAAGGGTGTTTCAACTTTGTACATTTTTCATATTGTTTTGGCTACTAGAAGTCGTTTATGTTTGTTGGCCGTCAAAAAGCCAGCTATTGAGTTTGTTGGGGAATAGCAGAGGAATTGGATTTCAGGACAAGTAAACTATGGTGAACCAGAAGCAAGTCTGGAGAACAGAGATGGGCTTACTTTTACAGAAGAAAGGAGGAAGCTGAGAGGAGTGTTTCACTGAGTTCTCATTAGCTGGGCTGTTGCAGGACAAGGAGAAACTCTTCCTTCCCACTGCTGGAGTATGTAAAGTAAGTTTCCTCTTGGGAAATATCAGGTAGACTTCTTGCAGTGACTGACAGTACATGAAAGATCACCCTTTGGGGCTTCCTGATTCTATTTTAAATGAGGTTTTCTTTTATTTATTTTCACATTTCCCCCTTTTGATTAAGATCTTTCCTCAAAACATTACTGCTCAAGATCAGGGGGTTTGTTTTTTTAATGTTTATTTATTTTTTGAAGAGAGAGCAAGAGAGAGGCAGAGAGAGAGGGAGACAGGGGATTCAAAGTGGGTTCTGCACTGACAGCAGAGAGCTCAGTGTGGGGCTCAAACTCACGAACCATGACCTGAGCTGAAGTCAGATGCTTAACTGACTGAGCCACCCAGGTGCCCCAAGATCAGGTTTCTGATATTCAGTGGTTATGTCCCTTGGTGCCAGAAAGGACATTTACAGGTTGTCCTGTTTCACGTCAGAGGGAAAGTGCACAGATTGCAAACCATTGAGGCCATAGTTGACTAAAAGGAAGGGAATGAGGGCAAAAAAAATCTCAGGTATTTTCCAGCCGAGGTCTATATCTTATCAAGGTTGTAAGCATTGGATATCATCTCTAAGCGCTGAGCTAACACCACCCACCTGGGTGCATCACTTCTGTAGAGATTTGACCACACGCACAACGTTTAAAAATGATTATATAACAGGACAATGACTCCAGTTTGTATGTAGTTCTAAACCAGGAGCAACCAGGTTACTTCAACCTGGTTGAAGGCAACCAGCTAAAGAAGTATGGCTATGGTTAGAGAAAGGTTAAAACAGGCATGAGAACATCTGGCTCTAACAGCATAACTGAATAGGTCTTGCAGATATAATTTTGGGATACTTGCTTACTGATAAGACCAAGGGATCCCTGATATCATGAATAGACTGGAGTTTCTGATAATAGATCCAATAGTCAGAGAGTTTTCCTCTTTTTTGCAATAAATTGGGTCAAGAAAATAAAGAAGGAAACAAGGTAAGCAGCAACAGCAAGAAAAAGGCATACAAGCCTGGTTCTGTCATCCCGGGAAAGCTATCTCCTTGAGCTGCTTCAGTTCCTGGAAATCTTTATTTTCAGGCCACCAGTTGGTGTCAGGGTTTGGTGCCTTCTTTAGATGCAACACATGGATCCAAGAGTCTACTCCTTGGAGTTTGGCTACGTAAGCGTTGGTCAGCAGTAACTGAGAGGGGCCTTTCCAACAGAGGTGCAGTCTTTCTGGAGATATCGCTTCCAATAGACAAAATCTCCAGGCTGCAAGGTGCGATGTTTAAGGTCTTCACCCCCTGGGGTGTGCTGTGTAAAGATTGTTCTACTAAAGCGTGGTTAAACAGGACTTTACAATAACGTCAAAAGGGGTAGACCAGAGATTTAGAAGGATTAATGGCAGTGCCTTTGGCCAAGGTATCTGAAGGGTCTCTGCAAATTTTGCTAATTGGGTCTTAATTATGCAGTTTTTGTGCTTGAGGACTGAGGGTGGTAAGCACAGTGGAAGTATAAAACTGGCCAACCAAACAGCACAGACCTTTACAAGCATTTGCCCAGTGAAGTGAGTTCCCCCATCACTATGAAGTTCCAGGGCGGTTCCTCAGGTGGGGATAATCTTCTAGTAGATCAAGATCTTTTCTTGTTCTGAAGTGAGGGGCCCCGAATATCAAACCCCCTTTAGGGAATGTAAAGTACCTGGGAGCAGTGTGGACAGGTTTTCTTGAATTGCATTTTGGCAGGTGGGGTAGGCAAGCAAAGTAGGCACTTTTTGCAGCCATATTAATATTTCACCACCAGTGTTGATCCATGAAGATTATCATTTTTTTCCCAGTATGCCAATGATTCAATGCATGGATAGCAGTCAGTAATGGAAATTCAGAGTCTCTGGCAAGACTGGATTATTATTTGGCCTAAGCCAGAGTTTTCTTTTTTTAACCAAAAAACAATTAGTAGATTTCCAATATTGGTTTTCCTTTTCTAGATCCAATTGTTGGGCATCTCTGGTCAACATTTCTAGATTATCATTTGGAGGAACATCTCTTGGGCCACGACAGGAGTTTGGTTATTGGCTCCTTTGAGAGCAGTGCTCTTTGTGGCGTTCTAAAGTCATGAGCTACTGCAAAGCATACCTATTGTCCTATAGGAATATGCAGTTTTGTTTTTGGCTAAAATACAGGCCGAAGTAAGACAGTTCAGACTGTTGGGCCGAGGTAACCAAGGGCAGATGACTTCAAAAGGAGTTGATTTAGTATATCCAGGAGTTTCTGGTAAGACATCAGGCAGGGTCAGGGGGGTGATCTATCAAATAGTCCTGAGAGCACCATCCACAGAAGAGGGAGGGAGGGTAGCAGGGTGAAGATTAGTTATGTGGGGAGTGGGTAAGTGTGATGAGAGTTTAGGAGGGAGAGGAAAATAGGAAGTTGGTCATTGGGATGATCAAGAGCAGGGGATTTCTTTAAGCTTTCCTTTAGGGTTTTAAAGGATAAATCATCCTGATCTTCCCAAATGATAGGGTCATATGTGTTGTTTTTTCATACAGTAGCCTGCTTGTCTGAGAAAACCTTGTAAATGGCACTTAATTTTCGGTTTGGACAAGTTGAAGATGCCATGGAAACTATTTGGATCTAAATGTAGCCCTTGTTCTGAAATTGGGTGCCCCAAATAGCAAAGTTTAGTGTAAGCAAATTGCAATTTCTCCATGAAGACTTTGCGTCCCCTTAAGGCTAAAAGTTGTAACAGGTGGATGCTATCTTCCTCTGAAGAGCCCTGAGAAGGAGAGCACAGAAAGCAAGTCGTCTGCAAATGGTCAGAAAACAGAGCCTTCAGGTTAGTAACTCTGTATCATCTAAAACTGCTTTTAAATTTGGGGAGAAGTAGGAAGGACTTTTGGTAAATCCTTGGGCATTACTGTGAAGTTGTAATGTTTTCTGTCCTAAATCAAAGCAAAGAGATATTGGCAGGTCTTATCCCCAGGGCAGAAGTAACGAGGCCCTGAACCTTCTTATAATATTTTATTATAATCTTTTATTATTGGGGTGTGATGCTCTACAGAAGATACAGTAGGGAACAATTGTTAATATCTTTAAAATTAGGTCTAGTGTTTTCAGAGATGGAACAAAGATGATGAAGGGTTATTAGATTCATCTGGTTGCCGATTTTGGATGCTGCTATCATATTCTAGAATTATCTCCCCCTTTCAGGAGAAAGAAATTCTAGCATGATATTTCTCTTAAGAAATCTCAGCCCAAAAAGAATAGAGGTGAAAGAAGTAAGGAGAAAAAGATGAGTATCTCTTAGAGGGCTTAAATAAAAGGGCACTGGTTGAGAGACAGGAATACATTGAGTTTTATTAGAAATGCCTGGTATTTGAACCATTTGAATACTCTGAGGCAGGGGTTATTTAATAACAGTGGGACTGAGCTCCAGTGGTGTAGCCTTGCTGTCAATAAACACAGAAAGAGCATCATTTCCAAACTTAAGCATGTACAATGAACTATAAATATAAATAATTAGAGATTCTCTGATACTCATGTATATAACACAGCTGGGGCCACTCTGTTCGTATCCTGTCTCCTACACCTGCTCTCCAGTAACAGGAGAGACTGCTGTGGTCAGGTTTGCTCTTTGTGACTGTATTAGTCAGGGTTTTCCAGAGAAACAATATCTATCTCTATATCTACCTATCTACCTATCTGTATTTATAGACAGAGAAGGGAAGGGGTCGGAAGGGGAAGGGAGAGAGGGAAAGATTTAACTTTAAGGCCCTGGGCCACATGATTTTGGGGGCTACTGAGTCCCAAATCCTTATAACAAGTCCGAAGGCTGGAAGCTGAGAATTTCTATTCTGCAGACTTGAAACAAAAGTTCTTCTTTGAGAAAACTGTCTTTGCTCTCAAGGCTTATAACTGATTGGATGAGGCTCCCTCAAATTTAGGGGAGGGAGGAGGGAGTTAATCTGCATTACTCAAAGTCTACTGATTTAAATGTTCATCACATCTAAAAAAGCCTTTACAAAGCAGCATATCTACTGGTGTTTGACCAAACAACTGGGCAACATAGCATAGGCAAATTGATGTAAAAATTAACCATCACAGTGACCCTGCCACTCCTTGGCCATAGCTAATTGAGAAAAGATGCACAATTTAAGCTTAGACTAATCCGGTCTCTCTTATGGACATTTATTGAGGGAGCCTAAGAGACTTTTGTGGGTCTTTATTGATCCCTTGACCTAAAAAGTTATATACTGGAAGTATTCAAAGGAGCAGAAGAACGAAGCAGACATGCAGAGACAAGGAGGAGCAAGAGACTAAGTGTACTCAGAGAGGCCCAGTGAATTCTCTTCTAGGGCTTGGCTGTATTTCCTGCCCTTAGATTTTGTGAGACAGTAGAGATTTTTGTTTTTCAGATGAATCTTTGTCTACTTAAGTTACTTTGGGTGAGTTTATATTCTTTACCATCAAATCATCCCTAAGATACCATTTGCATCCGCCATATTTTTTTGCTCATTTGAGCGGTCAACTGTCAGAAGTTGCCAAGGAATCTATTAAGAACAGAGAAGGGTTTATTGGATTTGGTGTCAGAATTAAATTTCTCACCTTGACAAGCCTCAGTCAAGGGGAAGGACATTATTCCATATGGAGTAGATTGAAGAAAGCATATGATAGAAACTGTGAATATAGACAACACTTTCAAGATGTTTAATGATGAAGGGAGCAGAGAAATCAATCATTATCTTCAGGGTTATGTGGAATACAAAGCTTTTTTTTTTTTTTTTTTTTTTTTTTTTTAGTGGGTACAAGTTGTTTGTTTGAAAGAGAAGCAGATATATGAGGATATTTTTCGTTAGAAAGGAAACAAGATGATGCAGAGGAGAATGGGTAATTGCAGTGGTCAAGCCTTCATGAAGGTAAGAGTGGTGGAGTGTCGGAACATGCAAGGAGAGCAGGTCCTCCCCATAGTGAAAGAAGTGAGCATGGCATAGCTGTCGGCGTTTGACTAAGGGCAGGCTGGTAATTGTGGAGGCTGCATCTAGTTTCCTGTTACAAACCACGTTCAATCACCTGAGGAAGGGAGGAGAGTGAGCAAGTTTAATACAGATAGAAAAAAGGTGAAATATTTCTCTCAGAGGGTAGGAAGAAAAACACTAAGGAAGATATATGTGATGGCACTGCTGTGACTGAATAACTCAAAATGACCAAGATACCTGGAGTGATTCCTTGTGACTATATTCTGTGTCCTCCAAATGGAAAGACCTGCTTATCTGTCATGAGTGTAAAATAGCAATAATTACATTTGGTTGCTATTTTTGAGCACCTTATCTGTGTGTTTTTACAGTTGTACATGGCATCCGTGAGGTCGGTTATTTACTGCTGTAGAAACTGTCCAAGAGAATTCTATTAATTCTACCAAGATCACAGTTAGTGATGGGTTGGGTAAAAATTCAGATACTATTCTTTCCGATTTCATTATCCCCTGGTCCGTCTACTATGCCACACTCTCTCCATAATGGATATTGTAGTTGTTGACAGCACCAGGGCATGGGGGGCCCCCGGGGGTAGAGATAGGAGGGAAAGGGCAAGGAAGGAGGAAGTTGTTGCAGAAACTGGAAAGGAGGTAAACTCCACATTTGCACAGGGAACAACCCGAGAGTATGGGCTGATTTTGCATTCAGCTGATGGAGTGTCCACATCATGGGTCTAGACTCTTATGTACAGTCTAGATATCTCTGGAAAGCAAAAATCTTGTTACTTTGTCAATACCAAATCACAATTATTGAATGCAGACAAGCTGGGTTTTTTTGACCCATTTGGTTGTTATATACTAACTTTCAAATCCTTTTACTATATCTTCATTTCATAAAACTAGTATGAGTATGTGAGATGTAGTCATCTCTATGACCAGTTGCTATTTATTCAATGCAACAACAAGGAAGTGCAATTCCTGTGTTTCCAAAATGCCACATGTCCAGGTTTGTACTTCATGTGTTCCACCAGTGAAACCACAAGAGGGCAGTGGAAATCCACCCATTAAAGTGGGCAGGGGTTCTGCAAAATTTTTGCTCTCAGACTTTTAAAAATAATTTCAAAAACTGTGAATCCCCTCAGAGAATTGATAACTAAATTTAAGATATTTAAAATCCATCTTTATTTATATTGGTATCTAAAAATTTTCAAGATGAAGGCATAATTTTTATGTTACAACATGTCATTTCTCATACATTTTTAAATACTGACATTTTGAAATAAAATGTATATAATCTTTTCTATACATCCAAAGGAATATAAACACATGACAATTTGATAGATATCACCATCCATATAAAAGTTAAGATGGTGGGGTACAGAGGAGGGAGGTCCCAAGGGACTGTGCTTTCTATGGGTGGTGGTCCTCTACTCCTGCCCTGCCTGGACTCACCCTTGTATTTAACTAATTTAAAAACAAAAATAAACAAACTTTGTAATCCCTAAAAAATCATAAATTGAAAACAAACAACCTCTGCAATTCCTTAAAAAAGTTATAAGGAAAATCTTCCTTTAAATATTGGAAAATTTGTACTTTTCTACTTCTTATATATAAATTCCACTTCCATCACAACATATATACTTGTAGGGTTTTCTAGATTGCCCTTTCAACTTTTTCCTGCAACAAATAGAAAACTGAAAGAGTTTATATTAAAATAAATCAAGTGACCATAATTATTAGTTATTACTAATATAAAATTAATCATGATAGCATAAATATATTATGAAGGTTGATAATTATTGAACTTAAAAAGTAAAACTGTATTTGAAATGTAGATGTTGATGAGATGGATGAGGAGATATTTATTTTAGAATGATACAGGATTCAGCATCAATTTTATTTCTTCTACTCTGACAAACTTGATCACATAAATATGTAGATAAAAATGGAAAGTGTTTTGCTGAGGCAATAACATGATTCCTTAAACTCTTCCCATGTCATAGGCTGATAATCACAGTGACTGAGCGTCAGAAATATTTTAATGGTCTAGTAGTTTAATGACTGGATTACATACTCCTACTTGGTGGTAAGAAAGAATTGAAAACGACTTGATTTGGAAAATGCTTGTTCCCCATTCATGAGAGTCATTCACTTGTGTAAGTAGTATTTTGACTTGTCCCAGGGCTTGATGCTCCAGAGGTTTTTCAAACCATGGCACTGTCCCTTGGTTAAACGAGGGATGAGTGAAGGATATGCATTTCATTTTGTATATTGGGAGAAAGGCAGTTACGTAGATGGAATGGGCAAGAAAAACCAGCATTGTCTTCAACCCCAAGGATGTCTTCAGGCAGAACAATTTTAGGACATACTACAAAGGAAACAAGCGAATCTGGAAATCATGGGCACAGTGAAAAGTATTAATGTAAGCTAGTTGGAAGTTTGTTGCCTAACTAAAAACAAAATACAAGGCTTTTATCACATCTAGAACTTTGAGGTCAATTGAGTTGAGAACATGTGATGAACACTGAGAATGATGCAAGCCCCATATTTCATTTGTATCTAAATAAACATCCTGTTTATTTCTTCAAGGAAGAAATTTCTTTCTCCAAATCAATATATTTATTAATTAGTACCTTCTTTTTTTTAAGTTTATTTATTTATTTTGAGAGAGAGAGAGAGAGAGAGAGAGCGCGCATGCACTCTGGACAGAAAGAGGGAAAGCATCTCAAGAAGGTTCTGCCCAACGTGGGATTCAAACTATGAGATCATGACCTGAGCCAAAATGAAGAGTCAGAGGCTTAACCAACTGAGCCACCCAGGTGTCCCTATTAGTTCATACCTTCTTTTAATTCTTGTTCATATTACAATAGATATTATTTTGTATTCTGCATTTTAACTGTTTGAAATGTACTTTTTAATTTTTATTGAAATTAAAAATACATATATTATAAAGACCTAGATACCTCCAGAAGCCTATTATGAAAAAGAGTAATCCTCTGTCTGCCCCACTTACCCCTCACATTATTTGCCTGCCTTTTTAGACTCTCCTGCCTGATCCAATGGCTGTAACTAACATATACCTAAATACAATGTGTGTGAGGCTACTTCTCAGTCTTACCATTTTAGGCATTCACTATTAACTTTTCATTTAGAAAGAAGAGGATTTAGTTCAATTTTACTCCATCTTAGCCCCACACAGAGTTGCCATGGTGATCTTTCCTGTATAGATAGAACCTTAATATAAATAATATTCAGTTTTCATATTATGATGACCTAGTGAACACTGTCTGCTGCTGAGTCAAACAAACAGTACATTGTGATTACTCTGTCTCATCTACACAATATTTTGTTTTTCTTGGAATTACATCTTATTTATCATTTACATAGCTTTATGTACTCAATTCACTTCCAAATTCTCCATCAATTGTACAAATCTTCAATTACTGTGTTCCAACACATTAAGTACTCTTCCAATTCCATCTTTAGAAGCCTTTTCCAAGTCTACTGATGTTTCTCATTTGGGATGGGTGGGCCTCTAGCTTCTTGCACAGAGATAGTCTTAGGATCTTCCTTTACCTCATTTTGGGATCCTGTTTGATTCCCTCCTGTGTTGGATGGTTCATGGATCACATATGTCCTTTCTTGGTTTATCCCCTTATTTTGGTGGAGCATATCCTCCAACAGCATTCTGAAAAAGGGTAAATAGGAATTAAGTTTCTGATAGCGTATTTCTAAAAATGTGTTTTTTGAAACCTCCAACTTAATGGATAATAGGGAAGACATCAGAATTCTAGATTGAAAATCCTTTTTGCTTTTTTTGTAATCAATGGGGTTAGTAGAACATGATACATTCCAATCTTTGTCCTTATTTATGGCACATTTCTCCTACTTCTTTTATCCATTATGCCAGAAACACAGTCTTCCATATATTAATTTTTTCACTCCAGGGAACTGGTCTACTCACCACTCACAAATGTACGTGACGTTTCATACTTCTCTGTCTTTTGATTGTATAATTTTCTGGGCCTTGAAACATATCTATTAGCAAAGACTTTGAATTCCTACTTGAGTTCCTATTTGCTTCATGCTATTATTACCATATACTTCTTAAAAAAACTTTATTTTTGAACATTTAATGCAAACTTCCAGTAGCTTTGGGCCACTTTATATGTAAAGCATAGCAACCAATATTTAGGGAGATAACAAAAAACAAGACTTCATCACAACTTTAAAAGGGGAACACTACTTAAACCATGTATGATCTTTGTTTGAAATCGTAGAGACGAATGACAGTATATGGTCTTCATGAAATTAGCATAGTGAAATTCCATATCTGGGGGATTTGTTATCTTCAGCTCAATTTTATTTTAATTAAAAAATCACATTTGTGTATAACTGAGAATGGGAGCGACTGATAACAATTGGGTTTTCATGTTTGAATTGAACAGGAATCTCAAAGTTAAAAGAGATTGCTTACTTTCAATCGCTTCGTTGCACACTATAAGTGGGCCGTCAAACTAAAAACAGCAATAGCAACAATTAACTTTTAACGTTGGTTGCTTTGACATATGCAGTTGAACTTGTAAGTTTCATTTAGATCTGGAGACATTTGGCCCCAAAATAAATTATTTATTACATTTTCCAAAGAATGAAAAAAAAAAAAAACCAAAAACCAAAACCAAGTGTTTGCAGAGTCAAACTCCACAATGCAATAATTTGAATTACAGTTTTGTCTTCCTGTAAACAGTTTTATGCTATTCTCAATACAAAATTTGTGGGGATATGGGTTTTGAGCTGTTAGAAACTGGCTATTCGCTGGAGTGATACAACATTAAACTAAAAATGTTTTGCCTGCTGGCATTTCCAATGGTAGCATCAAGTGTGTTCATGTCATCCCTCCTTTCAAAAACTCACGCAAGCAACTCTCCCTTCAAAGCCAGTTTACTGTAGAATGTAAAAGCAGAGAAACTTACTAGCTCATATTTCTTCACATAGCTTATGGGAAGGAGTTACAGTCATAACCACAGTTTATAGTAATATTTTTCACAATTTCAATTAGTGCTGAATCATGATTGTCATATTCTCTACGTAACTAACTCTTCTCTGTGAATTAAGCAGTGTATAAATTGGTATCAATCTATAGATGATTTCCAATTATGTCTCTTCCTTCTGCATATCAGCTGGAGTGTTTTGAGACACACGTTTAGAGTCTACGGCAGGAGGGTTAGTAAACTTTTTCTCTAAAATGCTGCAGAGTTAATATTTCAGGTTTTACAGGCCCTACATTCTCTGTTGCAACTACTGTTTGTAGCATCAAAGTAGCAAGAAACACTGTATAAAGGAAAGTGCCTGTGTTAAAAACCGTTACGAATGTTGAAATTTTAATTTCACATAATTTTCACATATCAGGAAATTTAGTGTTAATTATTATGAGTATTATTATTTTTTTACCATTTGAAAGTATAAAAGCTTTTGTTAGCTAGGGGGCTCACAAGTGGTTGGTCAGATTTGGCCTGTGGGCCATAGTTTAATACCGCCCCACCCCCACCTATATTATGGCTCAAAAACAAAAACAGAAAAACAAACAAAAACCAGTTACTGGGGGCATCTGGGTGGCTCAGTCGGTTGAGCATCCAACTTCAGCTCACGTCATGTTCTAGTGGTTCGTGAGTTCAAGCCCACATCTGGCTCTCTGCTGTCAGCCGGAGCCTGCTTGGGATCCTCTGTCCCCCTCTCTCCTTGTCTCTCTCTCTCTCTCTCTCCCAGAAATAAACAAACATTTATAAACAAACAAACAAAAAACCAGTTACCAAATGAAAAGTCTATTCTCATATAGTCTGGGGTTTCAGTGATAAACAAAACAAGAATCTATCATCAAATATTTCTACCTTATATGTGTTACATACATAATCTAAATCATCACCTTGATCACCAATGATAAACAATGAAGTAAATTAGCTGCTAGCACACAGAAAAAAATGATTGCTCCTCCACACTGTATGTCCTTTCTATTGTATAACATCTAACCATGTCATCTAAAAAGGGAATTTTACCAGTGGTTTAATTTCTATTTGTTCATTGGCAGGCAGATAAGAATACTTAATGTTTGGTATTCCAGTTTGATAATAAATTTGTTCCATCCCAGCCCAGATGCTTTGATTCTTCTGGTACAAATTATAGCCAAACACATCTTAGTTCAAGCTTAATATTTCCTTAAGAAAGGTGTGTGTTCACGAGAATTCACAAAGGGTGTGTTTAAATCTTGATTCATATCTTTCATCCATTTTAAAAAGTATCTCGCCATTATCTCTTTGAGAATACCACTCTCCCACTCACTCTCACATTTCCTTCTGCAGCTCATACTTCACAAATGATGGAAATCACGTTCTACTTGCCACATTTCTGAAACATTCTTTAGTGTTTTTTCTATGAACTATTTTCATAAAGTAGAGAAATTTTAGAAAATATTATAGCCCACGCCAGTAAGTTAACTTTATCACACAATAGCATTTTGCTATACATGCGTAAGCACACATATTTGGGAGAAAGTCTATAGACATAATGGAATCTCCTGGGTATCTTCTCTGAATCTGTTTCCCTTTTGACCTCTCCCAAGTCAATGATTCATTTTAAAAATATTTTCTGTATGTAAATGTGTTCTAAAATTTCATATCAAAGTTCAAGATTTCAAATTTATCAACCTTTTTCTTTACATAGGTTGCTTTTTAAAAAATTTTGTTTACTAATTTTTATTGGAGTATAGTTGACATACAACATTATGAGTTTCAGATGCACAGCATAGTGATACAACATTTATATACATTACATAGTGATCACCAGGAAAACTAGCTACCCTCTGTGCTATACAAAGTTATTACATATTATTAACTATATTCCCTATGCTGTACATGTACCCTTGTGTCTTATTTATTTTATAATTGGAGGTTTGTACCTTTCATTTTTATTTTTAAATTTTTTAACGTTTTATTAATTATCATTATTATTATTATTATTATTATTTTAATATGAAATTTATTGTCAAATTGGTTTCCATACAACACCCAGTGCTCATCCCAACAGACAGAGAGACAGAGCGTGAGCGGGGTAGGGGCAGAGAGAGAGGGAGACACAGATTCTGAAGCAGACTCCAGGCTCTAAGCTGTCAGCACAGTTTGTACCTTTTAATCTGCTTCACCTATTTTGCCTGTCTCCTCACCCTCTTCTCTGGCAATCACCAGATTGTTGTCTAAATCTAAGAATTTGTTTCTATTTTGTTTTAGTTTTTTTCTGCTCGTTTGTTTTATGTTTTTAGATTCCACATATAAATGAAATCATACATACTTGTCTTTGTCTAATTTATTTCACTTAGCATGCTACCAACTCCTTCACGTCCTCACAAATAACAAGATTTGATTCTTTCTTTTATGGCTAAGTAATATTCCATTGTGTATCTATACCACAGCATCTTGGGTCGCTTCCATATCTTGGCTATTGTAAATAATGCTGCATTAAGCATTGAGATGCATATATTTTAAAAAAATGTTTATTTAACTTTAAGAGAGAGAGAGAGAGCACCAGCGGGGGAGAGGCACAGAAAGAAAGGGAGACCCAGGATCCAAAGCAGGCTCTAGGCTCTGAGTTGTCAGCACAGAGCCCAAAGTGGGCTCTAACTCATGAACTGGGAGATCATAATCTGAGCCCAAGTCAGACGCCCAGCTGACTGAGCTACCCAAGTGCCCTGGGATGCATATATATATTTTTAATTGGTGTGTTCATTGTCTTTGGATAAATACCCACATGTGAAATTGCTAGATCATGTGGTGGTTCTATTTTTAATTTTTTGAACACATTCCATACTGTTTTCCATAGTGGCTCTACCATTTTGCATTTTGACCAGTAGTGCATGAGGTTCCCTTTCTCCACATCCTTATTAATGCTTGTTATTTCTTGTCTTATTGATCATAGCCATTCTAACAGATGTGAAGTGATATCTCATTGTGGTTTTGATTTGCACTTTCCCAGTGATTAGAGATATGGAACACTTTTTTTTTTTTTTTTTTTTTTTTTTGTCTGTTGGCCATCTGTATGTATTTTTTGGAGAAATGTCTATTCAGGTCTTCTGCCCCCCCCCTTTTATTTTAAATTGGATTGTTGGTGTTTTTTGATATTGAGTTGTGTGGATATTAACTCTTTCTTTATTGGTTACATCATTTACAAATAACTTGGTTACCTTTTCATTTTGTTAATGATTTTTATCAGTGTTGAAAAGTATTTTGTTTAATGTGGTGTCATTTATTTATTCTTGTTTTTGTTGTCCTAGCCTGAGGAGGCAGATCCTCACACACACACGCACACACAAAACCATTCATCAGACTGATTATGTCCAAGAGCTTAGTGCTTATGCTTTCTTCTAAGGGTTTAATGGTTTCTGATCTTAGTGCTTATGCTTTCTTCTAAGGGTTTAATGGTTTCTGATCTTACATGTAAGTCTTTAATCCATTCTGAGTTTGTTTTCATATACAGTGTAAGAAAGAGGTCCAGTTTCATTCTTTTCTATGTACCTGTCCAGTTTTCCCAGCACCATTTATTGAAGAGACTGACTTTTCCCCATTATATGTTATTGCATCCTATGTTGAATATTAATTGAGTGTATAAGCATGGGTTTGTTTGTGGACTCTTTGTCCTGTTTCATTGATTGATATGTATGTGCCAGTACCACACTGTTTTGATTATTAAAGCTTTGTAATACAGTTTGATATCAGGAAGTGGATTCCTCCAGCTTTGTTCTTTCTCAAGATTACTTTGGCTATTTTTGGATTATTTGTTCTAATTCTGTGAAAAAATGTCATTAGTATTTTGATAGGAATGGTATTGAATCTGTAGAATGTTTTGGGTAGTATGGACATCTTAACAATATTAATTCTTCTAATCCATGAGCATGGTATATCTTTTCATTTGTATTGTTCTTCCAATTTCTTTCATCAGTGTCTTATAGATTTTAGAGTATTGGTCTTTCACCCCTTTGGTTAATTTATTCCTTAGGTATTTTATTGTTTTGGTGAAATTATGAATGATATTGTTTACTTAGTTTCTCTTTCTGATAGTTTATTATTAGTGTATAGAAATGAAACAGATTTATGCCTATTAATTTTGTATCCTGAAACTTTACTGAATGTATTTATTAGTTTTAGTAATTTTTTGGTGCTCTTCAGGGTTTTCTATGTACATAGTATCATATCATCTGCAAATAGTTTTATTCTTTTCCAATTTGGATGCCTTTTATCTTATTTTATTTTTTAATTTATAATTTTTTTATTTTTTAAAATTGAATTCATTTTGTTTTGTTTTACTTTTCTTTATTTTCTTTATTTTATTTTTTGCCTAATTAATATGGCTAAAACCTCCAATACTATGTTGAATAAAAGTGGCAAGAAAGAGTGGGCATCCTTGTCTTGTTCTTAATCAGAGGAAAAGCTTTCAGGTTTTCACCATTGAGTATAATGTTAGCTGTGGGTTTTTCGTAAATGGTCTTTGTTATGTTGAGGATACATTCACTCTATGTCTACTTTTTTGAGAGTTTTTTTTTTTTAATTGTAAATGGATGTCGAATGTTACCAAATTTTTTGTATGTATTGAGATGATCATAGAATTTTTATACTTCTTTTTGTTAATGTGGTGTATCATGTTGATTGATTTGTGGATATTGAACTATTCTTGCATTCTTAGAATAAATACCACTTAATCATGGTGTGTGATCCTTTTAATGTATTGTTAAGTTCAGTTTGCTAATATTTTGTTAAGAATATTTACATCAATGTTCATCAGGGACATTGGCTTGTAATTTTCTATTTTGTGGTATCTTTTTCTGGTTTGGGTATCAAGGTAACGCTGGTTTCATAGAATGTGTTTGGAAACTTTCCTTCTTCCTCCCCCCCTTCCTTCTCCTCCTCCTCCCCCTCCTCCTCTTTCTTCTCCTCCTCCTCCTCCTCCTCCTCCTCTTCTTCTTCCTCCTCCTCTTCTTCTTCCTCCTCCTCTTCTTCTTCTTCCTCCTCCTCCTCCTCTTCTTCTTCCCCTCCTCCTCCTCCTCCTCCTCCTCCTCCTCCTCCTCCTCCTCCTCCTCCTCTTCCTCCTTCTCCTTCTCCTTCTCCTTCTCCTTCTCCTTCTCCTTCTCCTTCTCCTTCTCCTTCTCCTTCTCCTTCTCCTTCTCCTTCTCCTCTTCTCCTTCTCCTTCTCCTTCTTCTTTTGTTCCTTTGGAACAAAATAGTTTGAGGAAATGTTTGGTAGAATTCATCTTTGAATCCGTTTGGTCCTTGACTTTTGTTTGTTGGGAGTTTTTTGATTACTGATTCAATTTATTACTAGTAATTAGTCTGTTTAGATTTTGTATTTCTTCTTAATTCAGTGTTGAAATGTTGTATGTTTCTAGGAATTTATCCATTTCTTCTAGGCTGTCCCATTTGTTGGCATAGGATTGTTTATAGAAGTCTTGTATGATCTTTTGTATGTCTATAGTATGGTTGAAATTTCTCTTTCACTTCTGATTTAATTATTTGAATCATTTCTCTTTTTTTCATGATTAGTCTGCCTGAAGGTTTATCAGTTGTATTTATCTTTTCAAAGGACCATTTTAGTTTCATTGATCTTTTCTATTGTTTTTAGTCTCTATTTCATTTATTTTTTCTGATCTTTATTATTTCATTCCTTCTACTATGTTCTTTTTCTAGTTCCTTTAGGTGCAAGTTTAAGATTGTTTGAGATTTTTCTTGTTTGTTTACTTGGGCCTATAGTGCTATAAACTTGCCCCTTACAACTAATTTGCTGAGTCCCATAGATTTTGGAAAGCTGTGTTTCCATTTTCATTTGTAAATAGGTATTTCTTCTTATTTCCTCTTAGATTTCTTCATTGACACATTCGTTGTTTAGTAGAATGCTTTTTAGCCTCACATGTTTGTTTTTCCAGTTTTCTTCTTGTAACTGATTTCTGGTTTCATACCCTTGTGGTTGAAAATTTATTTTTTTTAAATTTATTGAGGGTTGTTTTGTGGCCTGACATGTGATCTGTCCTGGAGAATGCCCTGTGTGTACTGGAGAGAATGTGAATTCTGCTGTTTTTGGATGAATGTTCTGTATACATCTATTAAGTCCATCTCGTCTAATGTTGTCATTTAAGACCAATGTTTTCTTATTGACATTCTGCCTGGATAATCTATCCATTAATGTAAGTGGGATATTAAAGTCTTCTACTCTTGTTTTACAGTCAGTTTTTCTGTTTATGTCTGTCAATACTTGCTATATGCATTTAGTAGCCCCTATGTTGGGTGCATAGATATTCATAAGTTGTATATCCCCTACTTAGATTATTACATATGCTCTTTTCTGTCTTTTGTTGCAGTCTTTATTTTAAAGTCTATTTTGGGGCCACTTGGGTGGTTCAGTCAGTTGGGGGTCTGACTTCGGTTCAGGTCATGATCTCACCACTCAAGAGTTCAAGCCCCGCATCAGGCTCTTTGCTAATAGCTCAGAGCCTGGAGCCTGCTTTGGATTCTGTCTCCATCTCTCTGCCCCTCCCCTGCTTGCTCTCTCTCTCTCTCTCTCAAATATAAAAAATAAAACATAAGAAATAATTTTAAAAAAGAGTCTGTTTTGTCTGATGTAAGTATTGGTATCCTGCCTTATGTTTTTGTTTATATTTGAATGAGATAACTTTTCCATCCTTTCACTTTCACTTCACCTTGTGTGTGTTGTTAACTCTGAAATAAATCTCTTGTAGGCAACAGGTATGCACGTCCGTTTTTTTAGCCATTCAGCCACCCTATGTATTTTGATTGGAACATTTAGTCCATTTACATTTAAAGTAATTATTGAGGGGCGCCTGGGTGGTTCAGTCGGTTAAGCATCGACTTCGGCTCAGGTCATGATCTTGCGGTCTGTGAGTTCGAGCCCCGCATCGGGCTCTGTGCTGACAGCTCAGAGCCTGGAGCCTGTTTCAGATTCTGTGTCTCCCTCTGTCTCTGACCCTCCCCTGTTCATGCTCTCTCTCTCTCTGTCTCAAAAATAAATAAATGTCAAAAAAATTTAAAAAAAATAAAAAATAAAAAAATAAAGTAATTATTGATAGATACATACTTATTGCCATTTTGTTGATTGCTTTCTTGTGGTTTTGTAGTTCTTCTCTGTTCTTTTATCCTTCTTTTGTTCTCTTTCCTTGTGATTTGGTGAGTTTCTTTAGTGTTATTCTTGGACTCCTTCCTCTTTATTTTTTGTGTATCAAAGGTATTTGGTTTGTGGTTAGCATGAGGTTCATATATAACATCTTATGTATATAGCAGTCTAATTTGATGGTCACTTAAGTTCATGCATTGTAAAAGTACTACATTTCTGGGGGGCACCTGGGTAGCTCAGTCGGTTGAACATCTGACTTTGGCTCAGGTCATGATCTCACTGATTGTGAATTCACGCCCCATGTCAGGCTCTGTGCTGACACCTCAGAGACTGGAGCCTGCTTTGGATTCTGTGTCTCTCTCTTTCTCTGCCCCTTCCCTGGTCTCTCTCTCTCTCTCTCAAATATAAAAATACATACATACATACAGTACATTTTTACTCTCCCTCACCATATTTTATGTTTTTGATGTTATAATTTGCATCTTATTATTTTGCGTATCCCTTGACTAATTACTTTAGGTCTAGATGATTTTACTATTTTATTCTTTTAATCTCCATACTAGTTATATAGGTGGTTGATCTATTACTTTTACTATATGTTTATCTTTGCCAGTGAGATATTTTTTCCTTCATAATTTTCTTCTTTCTAGTTAGGACCTTTTCTTTTTCATTTTAAGAAGTCCCTTGAACATTTTTTGTAAGACCGGTTTGGTGTTGACAATCTTTAGCTTTTGTTTGTTGGAGAATCTCCTTATCCCTTCTTCAATTTTGTGTGATGACTTTGTCCCGTAGAATATTCTTGGTGGTATTTTTTTCCTTTCAGTACTTTTTTTTTTTATGTTTATTTTTGAAGGAGAGAGAAACAGAGTGCCAGCGGGGGCGGGGCAGAGAGGAAGGGGGACACAGAATCTGAAGCAGGCTCCAGGCTCCGAGCTGTCAGCACAGAGCCTTATGCGGGGCTCAAACTCACAAACCATGAGATCATGACCTGAGCCGAAGTTGGACACTTAACCTACTGAGCCACCCAGGTGTTCCCCTTTCAGTACTCTTTAAACTTTTTATTTTTTGAGAGAGAGAGGGCACACACAAGCAGGGGATGGGCAGAGGGAGAGGGACAGAGAGAATCCCAAGACTGATGTAAGGTTCAGTCTCATGACCATGAAATCATGACCTGATCCAAAATCAAGAGTTGGATGCTTAATTGAGCAACACATGTGCCCTCTTTTCAGCATTTCTAATATATTATGCCACTCCTTCTGGTCTATGAATTTTCTGCTGAAAAATCAGCTAATATTCTTCTGGAAGTTTCCTTATTAATAACTACTTGTTTTTCTCTTGGTGCTTTTAAGATTCTCTCTTTATCTTTAACTGTTGATTCTTTGATTATAATGAGTCTTAGTGTGGGTCTCTTTGGGTTCGTTTTATTTGGGACTGTTAGTGCTTTCTGGATTTGGATGTCTCTTTCTTTTTTCTTTTCCTTAAGATTTTATTTTTAAGTAATCTCTATACCCAACATAGTGTTCGAACTTACAACCCCAAGATTAAGAGTTGCTTCTTCCATGGACTGAGCCAGCCAGGTGCCCCTGGATATCTGTTTTTTTCACCAAATTAGGGAAGTTTTCATCCAATATTGCCTCATCTAGTTTTCCTCAGCCTTTTTCTCTCCCGTTTTCTGGGACCGCTACTATGTGAATGTTATTATGCTAGATGTTCTCCCAGAGTTTCCTTAAGCTATCTTTTTTTCCCCCTCTTCTTTTTCTTTTTGTTGTTTTGGCTGGGTGATTTTCATCATCCCATCTTTCAGATCACTGATTGATTCTTCTGTGTCATCTGATCTGCTATTGATTGCCTCTAGTGTATTTTTCATTTCAGTTTTTGTATTCTTCACCTCTGATTGGTTCTTTTTTGTAGTTCCTATCACTGTTATCACTGTGTTCATTAATTATTTTGCTGAGTTCAGTGAATATCTTTATGATTATTACTTTGAATTCTTAATGTGACAGATAGCTTTGTTTTAATTCTTTTTCTAAGGTGTTTTTCTTGCTCTTTTCTTGAGAACATATCCCTCTGTCTCCTCATTTCGCCTAACTTCCTGTTTCTTTGTGTTAGGTAGATCATTTATGTCTCCCCATCATAAAGGAGTGGCTTTGTGCAGAAGGAGTCCTATGGGTAACCTTGGTAACCTGAGCCAGCTGCCCTAGAAGTACCCCCTGTGTGGGCTGCATGTACCTTCCTTTTGTGGTTAGGTTGTGATTGGTGCAGACTCACTGTTTTGCAGGACTGTCCCCCCGGTGCATCTGTCTGTGAGGTCTTGTTGTGACTGCTGTTGGCATACCAGTAATCAGGGCTGGCCCCTGGCTTCTCTCACTGAGAGGCCTGGATATGACTGTTATGGGCCCACTGGGTGTGCTGTCAATTCTTGGTATAGCTGGCTACAGGCTTGGCTGTGACAGTGATAGCATACCGATGGGCAAGATAGGCCTCCAGTGAGACTTGCTGTGAGGTCTGGCTGCAACTTTTGTAGATGTTTTAGTGTACTGGGCTGATCCCCTCAGACAGAGGTGCCCAGGAAGAATTCTGGTGTTGGCTGAGGCCACCTGTTGGGAGTGGTGGGGGTGGTGAGCCCCTTGAAAAGGGCTCTGGTGATGGCCATGGGGGCCTGTCAGGTGTGGCAGGGTGGTGAGCTGTTTGGAAGGGGCTCTGGGCCACGTGGGTGGCATGGGCCATTGAGTCTGCAGGAAATGCTGGAGTGAGTAAGTAGATGGAGAGAGTATCAGAGCTCCATGAGAGCCAGGCCAGCTAGGTAGAAGGGAAGGGCCAAAAAAACGGTGCCTGCTAGTGCTTTCATCCTTGGAAAACTTTCAACAGATCCCCATAATATATCAAGTTCCTATGTATGCTTAGGTCAACTTCTTACCTCTTTTCTGTTCACTGGCTTATTTTTCTCATTCTGAGGCAGTATCACATTGTTTTATTGTTTTGATGTTATATAAATTATTGATACATGGTAAGACATGTTGTTTGAAGATGTTTTTCTTGAAACATATAACAAGAAAACAAGACATTGTTTTTGATATAACAAGACGTTGACCTTTTTTGGGTTTTTTTTTATTTTTTTATTTTTTTATTTTTTTAAATTTTTTTAACATTTATTTATTTTTGAGACAGAGAGAGAGAGAGCATGAACAGGGGAGGGTCAGAGGAAGAGGGAGACATAGAATCTGAAACAGGCTCCAGGCTCTGAGCTGTCAGCACAGAGCCTGACGCGGGGCTCGAACCCACAGACTGCGAGATCATGACCTGAGCTGAAGCGCTTAACCGACTGAGCCACCCAGGCACCCCCTTTTTTGGTTTTTAAATCTTCACAGCTATAAAGGGTAGCAGGTGTATAAATACTAGTATGTAGTTTGGTCATTCATCTGCTCTCAGAAAAAAAATTTAAGCAACTGTATATTGAATAACATTATTTTGCATAGTTTTACAAAAATGTGATTAAGTTTACAAGAATAGTCACTATGCATAAGACCCTCTAGGGCTATATGCTACTGTAGACAAGTATTTTAACAGATAATGCACTAGGGCTGGAGGCAGTGGATCAATTTTCCAATAAAGTTCATTTATCTTATATTTTTCACTGTATATAATTTTCTTTATTGGTTGCTTGTGGAATAGCATTACATGTTTAGATTTTCTTGCTTTCACTTATGCAGATTCACTTTCTATATTTATACTGATGTTTTGCACCCTATTTATTTTTCTGCTTTTATTATGAGTCACAGTATGTACATTACCATTTTCGTCACTCCTTTTAATCTTTAGTGAACTACTTTATACTATGGATATATTTTCTTTAAATTTGGACGATGAAAAATGCATATTTAACAAATTGAAATGACAGTATTCAGTAGACTTGAAAACACTGTGAACAGACAGTATTTTCATATAGTTGAATGTTATACAAGATTTTGTGATGAGTACAGTGCAAAAAGCACATGTACAACTCTAAAAGCTTAGACATTGTTAAGATCTAATGAGATCTTAGCAAAAATTAAAATTCACCTTAAGTGTCAAATTTATGAAATAAATGGGAAAAAAATGTAACATTAAAAAAAAAAGGTTACAATTGCCAGACTGAGGATCCTTCGTAGACTATGAGGAACCATCCAGGGACTGAGGAAAACACTTTGAAACACACTGTCCTAAAGCATTTACTTCACAGTTTAAAAGCTCTATACTGTGTTCAGAAAAGTAAAACTCAAACAACCTAAAGACCTGTGAGTTGACAAGAGACTTGTACTAACAGCTTCAAATGCAGCCAGACTTATATTCTAGCAAGTATTACCTTAAATTTCATCTTGTTACCCAGGAAATCCCCTATGATAGATCATCATACTGTCCATATGCTTCCAGTGAACATAGTTATTTATCAAAGGATAGTCATTTTTGTGATCTGGAAAGTTTATGTAGATGTTGTAATTGTATTTTTAATTCTTTATGGTAATCATGCCCCAGATTAAAAAATTTTTAAGTATGGGGCCATCTGGGTGGCTCAGTCAGTTGAGTGTCCAACTCTTGACTTTGGCTTAGGTCTTGATATCACGGTTCTTCATGGGATCGAGCAGCATGTTGGGCTCTACACTGACAGCGTGGAACCTGCTTGGGATTCTGTCTCCCCCTCTCTCTGCCCCTCCCATGCTTACATGCATTCTCTCTCTCTCTCAGAATAAAATTTAAAAAACTTAAGTATGAAAAGGCTTTAAAAAACCCCATACAGTATCCATGTCCCTCACCTCCAAATCCCACTCTTTAAAAGCAAGCACTTTAGGCAGACGCTGACGCCCTGGAATCACCCGTGCGGCTCAGCCATGGTCAACCCCACCATGTTCTTTGACATAGCCGTGGACGGCGAGCCTTTGGGCCACGTCTCCTTCGACTTGTTTGAAGACAAAGTCCCCCAAACAGCAGAGAACTTCCGTGCTCTGAGCACTGGGGAGAAAGGATTTGGTTACAGAGTTCCTGCTTTCACAGGATCATCTCGGGATTTATGTGCCAAGGTGGTGACTTCACACGCCATAATGGCACCGGAGGCAAGTCCATCTACGGGGAGAAGTTTGACGATGAGAATTTCATCCTGAACCACACAGGTCCTGGCATCCTGTCCATGGCATGACCCAACACGAACGGTTCCCAGTTTTTCATCTGCACCACCAAGACCGAGTGTTTGGACGGCAAGCACGTGGTGTTTGGCAAGGTGAAGGAGGGCACAAACATCGTGGAAGCCGTGGAGCCCTTTGAGTCCCGGAATGGCAAGACCAGCAGGAAGATCACCAATGCTGACTGTGGACAAATCCAATAAATTTGACTCGTGTTTTATCTTAACTACCAGACCATTCCTTCTGTAGCTCGGGAGTGCGCCCCTCCGCCCCCATGTGCTCGAAATCTAGAGTCGCTGTGCTCCCGCCGCAGTTCTATGGGTCCCGTGTCCTCCTTACTCCCCTCTAAGTTTAGCTGGATTGCAGAGTGAAGTTTATGATCATGAAATAAAGGCTAAACAACAACAACAAAGCAACCACTTTAAATTGTTAGATTTTGTCCTCTGTATTTACCTTTGTATCTCTATATATTTATTGCTTTCTCTTAATTCATCAATTCTAAGAATTTTCTGTGTTTATAGCAAATAATAATTTTTGCCCTCTTACATAGTTTGTCCACCTCTTTTTTTCAATATGGTACAACCACAACATAATTTTTTAGTTAAATTCATGTAGTATTTCCGTTAGTATATTCAAGTATTTTTCTTCAGTGGACCAAGTAGTGCCCCACTCCCCCACCAGGAGTTGTTTCATGGTTTCATTTGCTTGTCATTCTTCAATCCTCTTTGTCTTTTCCAAATGATTTTTTAGTTCAATCTTTCTGCAACTCTCAAGAGTCAATGTTCACATCCAGGTTTGATACTCAAAACCAAACCAAACAAACCTTTTCTCTCCTCTTGTTCATTACTTAGTTTTTCTGTCCTACCTTCTTAGAGATTTCCTAGACTTATTTTCCATGTCTCCTAGGGGTATCTTTAATTCTGCTATAATATTTTTAGTCTTCCAGAATTCCTCATTTGTTCTCAAGATTTAAAAAAAATAGGATCCAATTCTTTGGTTGTGGTTGTGAAATCTTGTACATCTGAAAATCTCTTCTCTGCAGTTTGTTTTTCCCCTGCTTCTCCCCCTTCCCTGACACCTTTTAAGCTCATGGCAGGGCTGGGTGGGTTAGAGGTGAGGGTTTTTTCTCATTCAGGAAGGGGTGTCCCTTGACCTCTTGGTGACCCTAGGTTTCCCATTCATGTGTAAGCATGGACATTCAGAGGCTCACTGAAAACTCCCTGTGAGTAGTGGGTCTTACTGACCCACTTACTGACAAGCTTCACTGTAGGTCAGTAGTGTGTTCATTTGTCACTCTTTATTGGTCTCCTCCAGGAGTAGTTATCTACAGGTTGTTTCTCTGGACCAGTTTTTCAGGGGAGACCTGGATTCTTATTGCGTTCACTTCTGGAATCACCCATACCTTTCTTGGTACCTGGTATCTCCTTTTCCTGAGGTTTTCAGAAATGATTCAGGGCAAATTGACTTGTTTTCCACTGGTATCTACCTTTACCTGCATTGGGTGTTTCTTTGTCTGGTAAATGCATTCCCATTCCCCTATTCACTTCTGATTTAAACATGGTTTAGGGAATGTGGATTTATTTTAGGATCATCTAAAATTGACTTTCTTTTATTCCCATTTTTGGGCTGATTTTAAAGTGAATAAGGGATCAAAAGGTATTTTCTTTGCCATTTTGTTCTTGGTAGTGGGATTAGTCTTGTCTGAACTGTTAATTCCTCCTTCAGCTGCTGAATTGTCCACAGCCAAAGTCAAGGGCATAATATCAACCCAGGAGGAGAAGAGCACTGTGCTTTGGAAGTAAAAGACTCATTCAGATTTGCCCTGCTAATTAATCCAGATGTCCCATGATTCTTAATAATTCAAGAAAGTATTCATAGCATGTTGCACTAAAATCCTCAAAAAGAATCCTTAAAATACTCACGGAAATCCTGTTCCCAAGTTCTCAGGATTTTTGAAGATGTGGAATACTTAGTTTCAGGCAGCTAACAGGACTTAATTGCTTAATTGCTTAATAAAGCAATAAGATGAATGACGGAGGACATTCACTAGAGCACTTATAGATACTATAGATTTCTAAATAAGGAAACATATCTCTCAGAAGTCCAGGAAGAAGTATACTCTGAAACATCAAATCACTGATGTTTCACTAATCTTTCAGTACCTCAGTTTTTAATCACCTCTAAGTGGATATAACAGGTACTACTACATGGCATAATTATGAGAAATCATTGAGTTAATATTTGTAAAGTGCTTAGAACAGTGTCCAGCACATGGCAAATCCCATACAAGTTTTTAAAAATAAAACAACATAACAAAAAAAAGATATAAAGTCAAAATAAGTGAGGAGGATGAGACATATGGAAAACAAAAGGTTTGAAGACAAAATGCAGTGCACAAAAACATGCCCATGAAATCCTTTACGTTAATAGGAAGCAGAATCACAGTCTTAGCTTTGAGCTTTATGCTTCCAAGAGAAAATAGAAAGGCAATCAGTTATATGATTCATAGAGCCCATAACTTACAAACAAGAGCTAGTATTGTTCCTTATATGAAGAGCAGAGATAAATACATCCCTGGGTCCTAATATCTATTGTTTCCCCAAAGTTTCTTGCAGTTATTGAAGCAACAGGTTTTATTGGCCTATGTGTCATTATCCTTTTCAGTCACATCATAAATATACCATTGAGAGCAATCTGGGTCTGCAGCAAACTACAGAAGGTGGACCGCTGGGTTGGTTACAGACTATCTTTATGGCCTGGCTTAGTCTAGGACTGACTTGGAGAATGTCCTTAGGAAGGCAGCTTATCTTCCAGGACTCAGTTACCTAAAATTAAAAACAAAAGGCAGCGTTGGGAGCAGAGCCTGGCACATGATAAACACTCAAAATCCACTTAATGAGTAATTTCAGCCATTTTATTGAAAAACATTATATAATGGGTGATACACATTTTGCCTTCTTATTTGGGTAAATTCAAAATATAACTTAACCTCTTTCGGATGACTCAGTTCCACCACAGTGAACATCACCAATGGCCTCGGGGGGTGGTGAGATGCACAAGCTTGTCTGCTCCTGCACTCTGCTTCACAATGATGTATCTTTTATTCTGATGTATGTTTTGAAGTTCTCACTTCTGCATCCAAAGTAGTTGTCCGGTTTCTTTTTTATTACTGTGTGTGTGCCGCTTCTCTTAGCCTTCTCTTTTCCCTTTGTATATCTGTTATTTTCCTTCTGATGGTGAATAAGAAGTTGGCTTATTGGGATGTAAGAATTGTACCTAACATAGAAGTAAATAAGCCCTGAGCGATGACCAGAGGGTGGGTAAAATGCACAATTTTGTGTACATGCTCTGTAAGATTCCTTTTTTGGCTCACCTGACCTCTTGTCTTCCTATTTAATCATGGTTGTGTTCTGGATAGCAGAGTTTTGCAGATAACTGATCCTCAGACAAATGCAATATTAATCTACACAGGATACAGTATTATGCTGAGTAAGGGGTCAAAGGGAGAGCTTTCATGTAAAATATTGCATGAGGAGGAGGTTGTAGAAGTGTTTCTGGGAAAGTCCTCTTATTGTACATAATAGATTAGTTAAGCAAGAGCTCCAGGTGAGTGGAGACTAGATAAACCAGACTGTAGCATTGAGTCATCTAACGTAGGAGACAGAAGTGTTGAAGGCTCAGGGCTTGGAAATTGAATGTCCTAGATATCCATCTGTACCCATTTGAAACATCGCTTGCCTGTCCTTGGAGCAAGAGTTTGGGGTTAGTCATTGCCTCTCTTCATCGTTTTCATATTTTGTGGGTAGAGTAAAAAGAATGTTCCTTTATTCTCTGAATGTTTTGCATATTGTATCTAATTTTCATTAAGTGATTTAATTGTTTTACCAAAATTATTTTTAGTAACCTAGATATATTTGAGAATGGCACAACAAAATGCATGGACAATATAACACAATATGACCTTAAGGAATTCATTTTTAGCATCATGAACAAGGATAACTGAAATCAGTTTAGTTTTATAAGTGGATCAATATAGTTCAGTACACTTGAGAAGTGAAGTAAGATTCTCCAGATAATAAGGGATATATAGTCTGTAATGAAGAAATAAATCCTTGACATTTTTTTTTTTTTTTGGCCAAAAAAAGTGTTACCCAACATATTACTTGCACCGTCAGTGAAGAATTTATTAAGAGTATTTTAAAATGTTACAAAATTTAGACCACTCTTCCCACCTCTTTGGGCGTATTATTTTCCCATTTTAATAATTTACAATTGAGCTTGTTGATGCTCCTGCCAAGTTGATTAATGAAATGGAGTGTTTGGAACCCTGACGTATTTATTCCTCAGAAAACAAACCGTTTATGTTTGTTTCTGAAATTTTTCCCCACGCTTCTACCATCTTGGTCCCTATCAAGTTCTATCCAAGAGATAAATGCATCTTTCTTGTAAAAAATGGGCTTCATAATGGGTGATTATTGCATTGTTAATGGGCTTCTTCAATTTACTTTGAGGTCATATAATCACTACATTGTCCCAACTATAAATAAATTGCTTAAATTGAGGTCAAAGGTAGCCTAAGGAAGAAACCTTCTTCAGTGAGCCACCTGAGCCCACTCCCAGAATTCATTGACTTGCATACCCAACACATGCTGGGTATTGATTCAACATGCCCTCCAGTGAATCAGCCGCCTTCTACTTCTTTCTAACCTCATCATTCAGAGAGCTTGGAAGCTATCAAGACTGTCTTCACTGATAAATGGCTGCAAGGCTTACACTGGGGATGAGAGCTAGGAAAGAGGACTGAATTTTTGCTCATGGAGAACATGAGGTGAAAGAAAGACTTCTCTCCGCTGTACCAAAAGGTGAGGGAGGAGGTGGTTCTTCTCAGAAAAACTGCAATATTTTAATATACTTTTCTTTCTTCTGGCCATGGAAGAACCTATATATTTACCATCTGGGATTTTCTAAGTTTCCACTTAAGTAAGTTGTCTTTATAAGAAGACTAAAATATGTAGAGAACTAGGAAGACATTTTTAAGCAGGGGGATATTTTTGGGTTTTCCATGCCTATCTAATGACCCTATTCAAAAATGAAGAGTTGATAGAAGTTTCACCAAATTTATGATTCACATTTCTATTTTATACAGAGCATTATAGGAAAAATTTTGAGACTTTTACAGTGATCTCATGTCTATTGATGAGCAAGAAGAGATGCTTGAACCTGTTTCAAAATTAATGTAGGTTAAGAGGCAGTTCACTCAATTCTGTATTTTGTGTAACTTTTTTTGGTAGCCATTGGGGGTGGGGGGAAAGAGCCAAAAACCAAACACTCAGTAATAGACACATTAACCATTGTTAAGACTCTTCATGAAGGAGAGAGAGCATTTTTCTCCTCTTGGACATAGGTTGTAAATGCCAAGAAGACATGATTATATATTCTAAAACATGTAACAGTATCATATAGATGATTTCAATAGATTAATTTCAGTTTGAATTGATGAAGAGCTGAAAAGATACAACACTCTAAGATAAGCACTTAGATTCATTATCAGTGAAGGTTGTGTTTGGATTTATTATCTTGCCCTGCGTATTAAAGACTTGTTTTTGTTCTATGTGGGGTGTGTGTGTGTGATACACATGTTAGACACAAACTAGTATTATCTTACTATTTGTAGGGGGTTCTTTCCCTAAATGAGGCATTTCTTTCTTTCTTTCCCTCAGGAAAGTATAGATAGGATAATTTCATTTGTTAGATAGATAGTAATTTACTGCATACAAAGTTTTAATAGTAAGTTAAAATGATTTGAAATAAATCATTTGCCAAAACAATGCTTTTGTATCTGTGTCAGATGGTGTTTTCCAAAGATGTCTAAAGATAACTCTAGTCCTACATTATCTTCTACAATATTATTTTTATACTTTCTTACCAAGAGGTGGTTTATTTCTCTATTTTCTTATACAGTATTTGGATAAGCCCTGTGATTGCTCTGACATATGGTATACAGTGGAAGTGACACTGTGCTAGTCCTGGTATAGCCATTAACTCCATTTTATTTATCTTCTCTGCTTTTATACTATCTCCCTCTTAGAGCTGCCATGCTATGTATGTAAGCCCAAGGCAAAGTCAACATAGAAAAGCCATGTGCAGGTACTCTAGTTAGCAGCCCCAGCTGATCCCCCAGTGAAGTTGCTATCAGCCATTTGAGTGTGCCATCTTGGATGTCCAGCCCAAGTGAGCATTTAGATCACAGTATCCTCAGTTGATCTCTAACTACCACCGAATGAGAGATCCCAAGGAAGAACCACCCCACTGAACCCAGCTAATCCATAGAACCATGAGACAAGGTACTTTACTTTATTGAAACCGTGGATACACATCATAGAAATGTGTATCCTAGATTGTAAGTTTCTCTAGGTAAGGAAATAAGACTATTTAGCTTTAAAAAAAAGACTATTTAGCTTTGACTCTCTAGCATTCAACAGTGTTTTGTATTTAGTAGGTATTCAACAAACATTTGTTAACTGAATAACTCTTCCCTTTAATATTACCTTCAATCCAATTCTTCTACTCATTAATATATGTCTTCAATTGCAGTGAGTTATTTTATATAGTGAATTTATAGTCCTATCCCATGATTGCCAAAGAATGTGATTCTGATGAGTTGACAAGTTCCAGCACATTTTTGTGAGGTGATTAGTAATGTTGATATTTATATAAGATTTTATTGATGTTATATACATGCACATGAGTTTATATCAGTATTTATATATAAAGCAGTCTAAATATTTAAAATTTTTTAACCCTATTGATTCAAACAGGATGGTGAAGTTCATTTTTTATAGTAACTAAATAAAGTATTTAAGATTATGGGTGTGTGATTTATCTTCTTATGATAATATTCTCAAATATTTTAGATGCATTGTTAACTAACAAAATGATAATTTGTAGTATTTACTAATTCATAAAAAATGATAATAGACTGTCTTAGCATTTTCTTTCAGGTAGGTAACTATACTTTAAATCATATACAACAACAAAACATTATTGGACTCAGCATGGTTTTACATGGCAAGCATTGACTTGATAATCTCAGTGAACCTGGATGCTAATGTAAACAAGCTCCACCCCTTACTGCTTGGTGATCACACCCTAATTAGTCAACCTCTCTGCTCATTTTCTTCAAATCTCCTAGAGTTTGCAAAGTGCCTGCATTGACATGATAGATGATCAAAAAAATCCCTTTGCTTCCCTCTGTTGGTGTAGGATCAGTCCAGTTCTAGTATTTTTCCCTTTCACACAGCCTCCATGTTGGTATTCTTAATAGGTTAGGGTCAAAAAAAAAAGTGGCTACCACGAGCTTGGAGTCTTTACAATGATCTCAGTTACATCTGTCAACTTATTCTTGACTCTTTCCTTCTTTGTTTCTTCTAATTTCAGTCCTAGTTCTACTCTTGTGGCATTACTAAGTTGAATTATTCCTTCCTCCCTTCCTTCCTCTCAGAAACTGAATAAAGTGGGCAACACCAAAGTTGTAGAGCACCAAAGTGACAAAATTTCATGAAGGTCTGTGGTGAAGTGAGGGAGAGGCTCACTGCCCATTTTGTGTTATGTTCACCTAACAAAGAGATTGCTCCCAAGAATGTAAACTCTCTGCAGGTAGTTGGAACCACAGGTGGCCACGTTCCAGTAAGAGTTCCTGTGAAGTAGAGAAACCGGCTTGCAGAGTGAGAGAATAAAAAGTACTTGTAGAATCAAAAGCAGAAATGAGACCCTAACAGCTTTCCAGGCAGTTTCCAGCCTTGTGGGTCTGGCTCCATTCCTGCCCTTGGGGTTGCATAAGATATTTCTGAAACCTTACAATAAATCCCTCGTGCTTTTGTGCTTGAGGTAGTTCAAATTGGATTGTGTTGAGGACATCATAGAGTCTTGATCAGTTATTATCCCTTCCAATGCCTAAGAGATGTATAATAAATTTTAAAAGCAAATATATGAAAGGAGGATGTGATGTTTAATTTCATATGTCAATTTGAGTGGACTAAAGATGTCCAGACTGTACAACATTACTTCTGGATATGTCTGTGTGAGTGTATCTGGAAGAAATTAGTATTGGATTCAGTAGAATGAGTAGAGATCTGTCCTCACCGATGTGTGTAGGCTTTATCTAATCTACTGGGGACCTGAACAGAATGAAAAGGTGGAGGAAGGGTGAATTCTCTCTCTCTTCAAGAGCTGAGACATTCATCTTCTCCTGCCCTTGCATATTGGGGCTGCTGCTTCTTAGGCCTTCAGAGTCTTGGACTTATACCAGCTGTTCCCCATTTCTCAGACCTTTGGACTCAGACTAAATTCCACCACTGGCTCTCCTAGTTTTCTAGCTTGCAGATGGCAGATTGTGGGCCTTTCAAACTCCATAACTGCATGAGCAAATTTCTATTACAAATTCCCTTCCCTCACCCCACATCCCTGACATTTGAACAACATGGGGCCTGGAGGTCCCAACTGCCAACACAGTAAAAAATCCACATATAACTTTGCCCCAAAACTTAACTACTAATAGCTTACTATTGACTGAAAGCTTTGCTAATAACATAGGCAGTTGTGAACACATATTTTGTATATGTATTATATTCCATTTTCTTAAAGTAAGCTAGATAAAATATTAAGAAAATCCTAAGTAGACCCAAGTACTACTGTGTTCAAACCTGTGTTGTTTAAAGGTCAACTGTTGTGTTTTTACATATACATCTACATATATATGTGTGTATACACAGACACATGTATATACATACACATTTGGTTATATACACATTGTATCTGTACCTATCTATATTTATATATGTACATGTTGTTATATATTATATATTCCATTGGTTCTATTTCAGGGAGAACCTTGACTGATACAGAGGATATGGGATTACTCTATGCCACTACTTTTTTTCGTAAATATCTCCAGTATTGCCCTGCATTTTTATAACTCCATTCTGTGTTTTTATTAGCTATGTACAATTTTTTTCACTTGTCCCTCCTTCACTGTTTACTTCTTTGTCACTTTCTTCTTCCCAGTTCTGTTATTTTTATAGTCCTTTTCAACATCTTTTCATTAACTTTTGTCCATGTTGCTTTTTTATTGAGCGTCTGTGTGCAATTTCTCACATTTGTCTCCTCTCACTTATTACCTTTGAAAAAATTGTAAGATCAGAGAGTGGAAAGACTTGTTCAACCACCAGGCTAGGCTGCCTTCCTTTTGCCATTTTCTACTGCAAGCAGTTCTGAAGAGTTCAAAATGCTATCCCTGGCCTAGTCTGAACAATTGGAAGGGATCTGCAGACAAGAGCTAAGGTTACGTTGTAAGCACTGCAGGGACCTGTCTCCAAACACTCTATGTGCAACCCAGTCAATGAAAACATTTTAGAGTGTCCTTTCCCAAAGCTGGATACTCTACTGGGACTCTTACTTGCTGAAGTGCATAATACACGACCAGAAATCTGCAATAATTTCTCTGGTAGCAGCTTTTCTTCAGAGTTCTTCCTGTCCCCAGGCCACTCTTCATCCCTAAGGTTCTGTCCAGGGCAAATAGTTGTTTGCAGGTCATCATTACTCTCAGTTAGGGCCTTACAGAGTTTATGCTGAGATTTCTGGGGCATTACCATCAGGAGGCAAGCAGGAGTCATGTGGTATGCGCAACTTTTGCATTTGGTCTCACTCATTTTTCTAGAAGCCCTGGTACCAAGTTCATCCCCCTTATGGATATGTCTAACTTAGGTGTCTTTGGAACTTTGACCCAGACCTAGATTCTGGAACGTTCATAGGGGCATAAATGCAAATTTAGTTCTAGGAATAGCTCAAGGGTTTGCCACTTCCCCAAAATGAACATATCTTCCTTTCCTCCCAGCTCCCCAAATAAACTTTCACCTATTTCCCAACCTCCAAATGTCAACCAAATTTCCAATTTGACAGAAAACTCAGAATCTTATATTTTGTGCCATCCCAAGTTATTTGACTACTCTTTCCTTTTTATTCCCAAGATGGAGGATGAACATTCATGGCTCAGAATGTATCCCTTGTACTTAGAATGAGCAAATGAATAGATCTCTCCATAGTCCTTACTGCACAAATCACCAACAATGTATTAATGGCATTGTTATTTGACAGCTCAGAAGAAAATCTTGCTAGAAAATAAATTTATTGTCCTTGGCAGTGGTTACTACCTTGCTGCTTCCTGTGTAAAGGCTTTGAAAGCCTTTTGTGCCATCAAGTAGCACTATTTCCCTTGGCATTGCCAAATTATTTTATTTTTTATTGATGTATAATTGACATATAATATTCTATTAGTTTGAGGTGTGCATGATAGCGATTCAAAATTTTTACATTATGAAATGATCCCCATAAGTCTAGTTACCATCTCTCACCATATAAAGTTATTACAGTATTATTGACTATATTCCCTATGCTGTATATTTCATCCCTATGACTCTTTTACTTTGTGACTCTCAATCTCCCTCACCTATTTTGCCTGCCCTCCCAGCCCCTTCCCCTCTCTGGTAACCAACAGTTAGTTTCCTGTATCTGTAAGTCTGATTTTATTTTGTATTTTAGTTTCCATGTAAGAAATCATATGATATTTGTCTTTCTCTACGTGACTTATTTCATTTAGCATAATAACCACTAGGTTCATACATGCTGTCACAAATCACAAGATTTCATTCTTTGTATGACTAAGTAATGCTCCCTTGTATGTATGTATATACCACATTCTACTTGATCTGCTCATTTATTGATGAGCACTTGGGTTGCTTCCACGTCATTGCTATTGTAAATAATGGTGCACTGAACATAGGGGTGCATATATCTCTTTGAATTGTTGTTTTTGTTTTTGTTCAGATAAATAGAAGTGGAATTTCTGGATCTTGTGGTGGTTCTATTTTCAATTATTTTTTTTCATTTTATTTATTTTAGAGAAAGATAGATTTGGAGGAGAAGGGCAGAGAGAGAGAGAGAGAGAGGATCTTAAACAGGATCCATGCTCAATATGGCACCTGACGTGGGGCTCATCCTACTACTATGGGATTATGACCTGAGCCAAAACTAAGTGTCAGACACTTAACTGACTGAGCCACTCAGAAACCACTTTAATTTTTTTGAGGAACTTCTATATTGTTTTCCATAGTGGCTGCACCAATTTATATTCCCACCAATAGTGTATAAAGGTTCCCTTTTCTGTACATCTTGGTCAACACTTTTTTTTTTTTTTTTTTGCAACAGCCAGTTTGATAGGTGCAATGCTGTATCTCGTGGTGGTTTTCATTTACATTTTTATGATGGTCAGTGATGTTGAGCACTTTTCATGTACCTCTTGGTCATCTATATGTCTTCTTTGAAAAAGTTTTCTGTTCATTTTTATTTTTTTTTAGGGGGTCCTGGGTGACTCGGTTGGGCATCAGACTCTTGGTTTCAGCTCAGGTCATGATACCAAGGTTTGTGAGTTTAAGCCCCCGTATCTGGCTCTGCGCTGACAGTGTGGGGCTTTCTTGGGATTCTGTCTCTCTCTCCCTCTCTCTCTGCTCCTCTTCACTCACTCTTTATCTCTCTCAAAAAAATAAACTTAAAACAATTTAAAAAAATTAAATATTAAGATGAGTGAGTTATTTCTGTATTTTGGATATTAACTCTTTATCAGGTGTATTATTTGCAAAAGTCTTCTCCTATTTAGTGGGTTGCCTTTTTGTTTTATTCATGGTGTCTTTTGCTATGCAAAAATTTTTTAATTTGATGTACTTCCATTTCTTCATTTTAGCGTTGGTTGTCTTTGAGGATACTTGTCCAAAAAAATACTGCTAAGACAGATGTCAAAGAGAAAGGGGGAAACTCTTACACTGTTAGTGGAATGCAAACTGGTGCAGCCACTCTGGAAAACATTATGGAGATTCCTCAAAAAGTTAAAAATAGAGATACTCTAAGATCCAGCAATTGCACTATTAAGTATTTACCCAAAGGATACAGAAATACAGATTTGAAGGGGTACATGCACCTGATGTTTATAGCAGCATTATCAACAATAGCCAAACTATGGAAAGAGCCCAAATGTACATGAACTGATGAATGGATAAAGAAGATGTGGTGTAAGTAGATATATATATACACACACACAATGGAATATTACTCAGTCATCAAAAAGAACGAAATCTTGCCATTTGCAATGATGTGGATGGAGCTAGAGGTGCTAAACCAAATAAGTCAGATGATAAATACCATATAATTTCACTCATATGTAGAATTTAAAAAACAAAACAGATGAATATAAGGGAAGGGGGACAAAGAGAGAGGGAAGCAAACCATGAGACTCAACTGTAGAGAACAAACTGAGGGTTGATGGAGGGAGGTTGGTGGGAGATAGGCTAAATGGCTGAAGGGTATTAAGGAGGGCACTTATTATGATGAGCACTGGGTGTATATGTAAGTGATGAATCACTAAATTCTCCTGAAGCTAAAATAATATTATATGTTAACTAAGTAGAATTTAAATAAAAATTTGGGAGGAAAAAAAAAAGCTCTCCTCACAGAACTTACTGCCTAGGTTTTCTTCTAGGAGTGTTATGGCTTCAGGTGTTAAATTAGTAGTCTTTAATCTATTTTGGTATTATTTTTCTCTATGCTTTAAGATAGTGTCCTAATTCTTTTTTTTTTTTTTTTTTTTTTTTGGCATATAGGTGTTTAGTTTTCTCAACATCATTTATTGGAGAGACTCTTTCTCCCCCATTGTATATTTTTGCTTCACTTCTCACAGATTAATTGACCCTACATGCATGGGTTTGTTTTGGGGCTCTCTAATTTGTTCCATTGATCCGTGGGTCTACTTTTATGCCAATACCACACTGTTTTGATCACTATAGCTTTGTATTATAGTTTGAAATCAGGGATTGTGATATCTCCAGGTTTGTTCTTCTTCTCCAAGATTGCTTTGGATATTTGGGGTGTTGTGTGGTTCCGTACATGTTTTAAGATTATTTGTTCTAGTTTTGTGAAAATTGCCACTGATAAATTGCTTTAAAATGCATTGAATCTGTAGATTGCTTTGGTTAGGATGAATGTTTAACAATATCCTTTCAGTCCATGAACACAGAATATCTTTCTATTTATCTGTGTTGTCCTTCAACTGCTCTCATCAATGTCTTACAGTTTTTAGCATATAAGACTTTCAAGTTTGTGGTTTAATTTGTTACGAGGTTCATCTTTATTTTTTGGTAGCTCATGTTTTATTTTAAGTACAATTAACAGTTTTATATCAGTTTCATGTGTACAGCATAATGAATCAATAATTCTATACATTAGTTCTCACCACAATAAGAGTGTTGACATCTGTCACCATACAATGTTATTACAATATCATTGACTATATTCTTGATGCTGTACTTTTCATCTCTGTGATCTCCTTATTTGATAACTGGAAGTTTGCACCTCTGAAACCTCTTTATTTCACCCATCCTGCCACCTGTCTCCCCTCCTGTGACAACCAGTTTTTTTCTTTTATTTAAGAGTCTGGTGTTTTTTTATTTTGTTTTGTTTGCCTCTTTCTTCTTTGTTTTGTTTCATATATTCCATGTGTGAGTGAAGCCATATGGTATTTGTCTTTCTCTGACTTATTTCATTTAGAATAATAGCTGCTAGGTTCATCCATGTTGTTGTGAAATGTGAAGATCTCATTCTTTTTTACAGCTGAGTAATACTCTATTGTGTATATATACCACATATTCTTTATTCATCTGTGGATGAACACTTGGGTCACTTCCATATTGTGGCTATTGTAAATAAATAATGCTGCAATAAACCTAGCAGTGCATCTATCTTTTTGAATTAGTGTTGTTTCTATCTTTAGGTAAATACTCAGTAGTGGAATTATCGGATCATGTGGTATTTCCGTTTTTAATTTTTTTTTCCCATTTAAAAATTTTTGAGAAACCTCCATACTGTTTTCCATAGAGGCTTAATCAACTTACATTCTTACCAGTGGTGCATGAGAGTTCCTTTTTCTTTACTACCTTACCAAAACTTATAATTTCTTGTCTTTTGAGTTTAGTCATTAAGATAGGTGTAATGTGATATCTCTGTGATTTTGATTTGCTTTTCTTTCATGGTTAGTGATGTTAAGCATCTTTTCATGCATCTGTTGGCCATCTGGGTGCCTTCTTTAGAAAAACATCTATTCAGGTCCTCTGCCTGTTTTCTTTTGCCCTAGAGCCTACTGTGGCTTAATCCTGTGGCAGCCACCAATATTTTAAGATAAGTTGGTCTCCAGGTTTATTACTGAAACACCATGGCAATATCAGTAAATTGCCAGAGTGGATTTCCCTGCGGTCACACATTTATTTAGTCAAACAAATCGCGTTGGTTCCAGTAAGTAGCAGATGTTATCAGTTGTGGGATTTTTAATTGGATTATTTGTTTTTTTGTGTGTGTGTTGAGCTGTATTAGTTCTTTACATATTTTGGATATTAATCTCTTATTGAATATATCATCTGCACCTATCTTCTCCCATTTGGTAAGTTGCCTTTACATTTTTTCAATTGTTCACATCGTTATGCAAAACCTTTTTATTATGGTATAGTCCCAGTAGTTTATTTTTGCTTTTGTTTCCTTTGCCTGAGGAGGGATATCTAGAAAAATATTGTTATGGCCAATGTCAAAGAAGTGTTTTCTTCTAGGAGTTTTATAGTTTCCAGTTTCACATTTAGCTCTTTAGTCCATTTTGAATTTATTTTTGTGCATGGTGTAAGAAAGTGGTCCAGTTTCATTCTTTTGCATGCAGCTCTACAGTTTTTCTGGCACCATTTGTTGAAGAGCCTTTGTCCTATTGTATATTGCTGCCTCCTTTGTTGTAGATTAATTGACCACATTAAGTGTGGATTTCTTATTAAGGCTTTGTATTCTGTTCTTTGGTTCTGTGTGTCCATTAAAAATTTTTTTTTTTTAAATTTTTTAACGTTTATTTATTTTTGAAACAGAGAGAGACAGAGCATGAACGGGGAAAGGTCAGAGAGAGAGGGAGACACGGAATCTGAAGCAGGCTCCAGGCTCTGAGCTGTCAGCACAGAGCCCAACGCGGGGCTCAAACTCACAGACCGCGAGATCATGACCTGAGCTGAAGTCAGATGCCTAACCAACTGAGCCACCCAGGCGCCCCTAAAAAAATTTTTTTTAATGTTTATTTACATGAGAGAGAGAGAGAGAGAGAGAGAGAGAGAGAAAGAGAGAGAGAAAGAGAAAGGCAGTGCGTGAGCAGGGGAGGGGCAGAGAGACAAAGACAGAATCTGAAGCAGGTTCCAGGCTCTGAGCCAACAGCCCAGAGCCCCACACGGGGCTTATACTCAGGAGCCGTGAGATCATGATCTAAGCCGAAGCCAGACACTTAACAGCTGAGTCACCCCGGCGCCCCCTATGTGTCTCTTTTTGTGACAGTGCCATACAGTTTTGATTACTAGCTTTGCAGTATATCTTGAAATCAGGGATGGTGAGACCTCTAGATTTGTTTTTCTTCCTCAAGATTGCTTTGGCTATTCAGGATCTTTTGTGGTTTCATACACATTTCAGAATCATGTGTTCTAGTTCTGTGAAACGTGCGTTGGTATTTTGATAGTGAGTGCATTGACTCCATAGATTGCTTTAGATGGCATGCACATTTTAACAATAGTCTTCCTATCCAGGAGCATGGAATATCTTTCCATTATTTTGTGTGTCATCTTCAATATCTTTCATTGTTGTTTTATAGTTTTCAGATTACAGGTCTTTCACTTCCTTGGTTAAGTTTATTCCTAGATTTTTTATTCTTTTTGGTGGAATTGTAAATGGGATTTTCTTAATTTTTTTTTTTCTGATAGCTCATTATTAGTGTATAGAAATGCAGCCAATTTCTGTTTGTCCATTTTTTTCCTGTGACTTTACTGGATTTGTTTTTTCTAATAGTTTTTTTTTTTTTTTTTTTTTGGTGGGGTCTTTAGTGTTTCCTGTATATATTATCATGTCATCTGTAAATAGTGGTACTTTTTCTTTTTCCTTGCCAATTTTCCTTTTATTTCTTTTTCTTGATTAATTGCTATGGCTAGAATGAAAGTTCCTGATCTTAGAGGAAAAGATTTCAGCTTTTTATTATTTAGTATGATGTTAGCTATAGGTTTCTCATAAATGGCCTTCATTTTGTTGAGGTACATTACTTTTATAACAACTTTGTTGAGAGTATTTATCACAAATGAATGTTGAATTTTGAAACATTTTTTTCTGCATCTATTGAGATGGTCATAGAATTTTTATTCTTTTTGTTATTGTGGAGTATCATGTTGATTTGCAGATGTTGAACCATCCTTGCATCCCTGAGATAAATCCCACTTGATCATGGTATATGACTCTTTTAATGTATCGTTGAATTTGGTTTAGTAATATTTTGTTCGGTATTTTACATCTATGTTCATCAGGAATATTGTCCTACAGTTTTCTATTTTGTGGTGTCTTTGCCTGGTTTTGGTATCAGGATAATGCTAGTCTTGCAAAATGAGTTTGGGAGCATTTTTCCCTATTCACTTTTTTTTTGGGAATAATTTGAGAATGATAGGTACTAACACTTACTTAAATATTTGGTAGAATTCACCTGTGAAGCTGTCTGGTCCTAAAATGTTATTTTTTAGGAGTTTTATTTCTATTTTTTTTTAGAAGCAGAGAAAGCATGAGTGGGGGAGAGGGGCATGAGGTAGGAGGCAGAGAGAGAGATAAAAAGAGAGAGAGAGAGAGAGAGAGAGAGACAGAGACAGAGAATCCTAAGCAGGCTCCATACCCATTGCAGAGCCTGACATGTGGTTTGACCTCATGACCATGAGATCATGACCTAAGCTGAAATTAAGAGTCAGATTTCTCAACTGACTGAGCCATCCAGGTGCCCCAGAAGTTTTAAAAGTAGTGATTTAATTTCATTTCTTGCATGAGTTTATTCCTATTTTTTTGTGATTCATTCTTGGAAGTTTTGTAGAAATGAACCATTTGTTTCTAGATTTTCCAGTTTTCTGGTATGTAATTAATAATTGTAGTAATCTTTCATGATCCTCTGTATCAGTTGTAACTTCTTTCATTTTTATTTTATTTATTTGGGCCCTCTCTTTTTTTCTTGATGAGTCTGGCTAGAGGTTTATCAATTTTGTTTATCTTTTCAATGAACGAGCTTTTAGTTTCATTGATATTTCTATTTTTTAAATCTATATTTTATTTATTTCCACTCTGATCTTTATGATTTCCTTTTTTTAAAGTTTTTTTTTTTTTTTAAATTAGTGTTTATTTATTTTGAGAGAGAGACAGAGAGCAAGTAGTGGAGGGACGGAGAGAGAGGGAGACACAGAATCCAAAGCAGGTTGTAGGCTCCACGCTCTGAGCTGTTAGCACAGAGCTCAACGTGGGGCTCAAACCCACAAACTGTGAGGTCATGGCCTGAGCAGAAGTCGAACGCTTAACTGACTGAGCCACCCAGGCGCCCCTATGATTTCCTTCCTTTTACTAACTTTGAGCTTTACTCTTTTCCTAGTTCCTTTAGGTATAAAGTTAGATAATTTGAGATTTTTCTTGATTGTTGGGTGGGCCTGTATTACTATGAACTTAGAATTGCTTTTACTACATTCCATAGATTTTGGTAAGTTGTTTCCATTTTCATTTATCTCAAGGTATCAATTTCCTCTTTGATTTCTTCACTGACACTTTGGTTGTTCAGTTACACGTTCAATATCCATGTATTTGTGTTTTTTGCCAGTTTCTATCTTGTAATTGATTTCTGGTTTCATACTGTTATGGTCAGAAAAGATTCTTGACATGATTTCAATCTTCTTGAATGCATTGAGACTTGTTTTGTGGCCTAACATGTAATCTTTTCATGGCGTGTTCCACATGCACTTGAAAAGTACCGTCTATTCTGCAGTTTGGGATGCAATGTTCTATATGTATCAGTTAAATTCATCTGGTCAAATGTGTCATTTAAGGCCAATATTTCCTTACTAATTTCCTGTCTGGGTGATTTATCCATTGATGTAAGTGGGTATTAAAGTCCCCTAATATTACTATACTACTGTCAAGTTTCCATTGACATCTGTTAATATTTGCTTTATATATTTAGGTGCAAGGGCTACATTAGTGATTGAGATAATCATGTTTTAAAAATTAGGTCATTTATGGCAAGTGCAATTCCTACTTGATTAATTTGTGTATGGTTCGGTCTTGTGTATTCCATTTGGTAGCAGTGCTTACTTTTTTTTCTTTTTCTGTAGTTGGACTTTTCATTACTGTAATAATAATAATAAGTGTCATAGAACTGTCATCCATGATGAGCTGTCAGTTAGAAAACTTGGCCCTGTTGCTTTCTTCTTGCTGGAGTTTGGTATACTGACTGTAATATATTTTAGCTGACCAGCCTGGTGGGTTCACTTGGTTTGAACAACACTGTAACCAGGCAGGGTGCACATTCCATCTGTGTTGGATCTGTTAGTGTATTTCCTAGGCTGTGGCTGCCCCACTCTGTTTATAAATATACACACTGCTCACAAGAGAGAGGAAACACAAACTTCTGCACTCCCAGCACATACTTCATATTTTGGGTACAAAGGACTAAATATTTAGTTGATACTATTTAGTTGATGTTATTTAGTTGATAGTGTCAAACATTTGCTTATTTGGTGAAGGTAGAGTAATAAGTTCAGAGACAAATATTCTTGAAATAATAATATTGTGATATGGCTTATCCGTTTGGAAGACAGAAAGGGAATGGAAGGAGAAAAATATGGTGAGCTTAGGCAGTCAAGTAATAACGAACTGTGAACTGCTTCCTCTTTTTTTTTAATGTCTTAGATTCTCTGAGGCAGGGAGATAGTCCTTAAGACACATACAAAGAAACTGCTAGATTTTTTCTTGCTGTTCCCCTAAAGTATATTTGCTCAGAAAGGACCGCAGCAATCCAAGACTCTGGTATTCCAGCTGATCTCAGGCAATAGAATACTAAATGTGGCTACAAAAACAAACAAACCCCCAAAAGACAACAAAATTCCAGTAACTAACAGGATGCTTAATGTTTGTTAAAGTCACGGTTTCCTGTGTAAAACAATAAAGACCTCCTTGTTAGGTTTTTGGACAGTTCCTTAAATTTCAATTCCTGAAAAGCTGGGGGTCTGGATTTAGAGTATACAGAAAGAGAAATTTTGACTTGTAAGTATAGACTTCATTGTGATGTGGTTTATTTCTTAGTGTTCATTTAGTGTAGGCTTATGTATTAGGTTCTCAGTGGCTGTATCACAGTCATCTTATTTTGTGTTTCAGAGGATTTTTGTTGTTGTTCTGAACTACACTTAAACACTATGTATAAGGATTGAGTCTTCTATTTAAGAAATGATTATGTAGGTTTCCCTGAGTTGGAATTTGTCCCATTTAGTATTTGACTTAGTAATTGATTTCCTTTGCTTTCAGTTTGGGTTTAATTTCTTTTTCAAGTTTTTCTACCCTTCGGCATGTTTCTTGAACAAAGAACAAGTTGAGATCTTGTGATCTCTTTTTAGAACATCCAAGAAATAGGGATTTACAAGTTCCCAAAGCCAAAAAATCCTGCCCCCAAGTCCTTCCCACCAGAAGTTCCCATCCATGCTATCTTAAAAGCACCACAGGGCAGGTCCCATGTCTGCCAAGGGACCAAAACTATTACTAAAGACAGACCTTTAGGATCATACCAGTGGCCTAGTTTTACAGATTCTTACTTGAAATTGCTTAAAATTGAAAAATGAAAAGCTACAGTAAAGATGTAGTTTAGAAAACACGCAAGTTTGTGGACAGTTTTGGATTGTCAGTAATCAGAGGATTTTGCACAAACACCCCCTCACTCCCTTTCTTCCCCTCCTGTGTTCTGCAGCTCTTCCAGCAGGTGTCACTATAATCACAGAACAAACATTCCACAGCATGGTATGTAACTTTATTTTTCTAGCATAATAATTTAAAGTATTTACACACTGCACACTCACTGTTTTACACAGATACTTATCCATATACCTATGAACCACATCTAAAGGTTTCTTTGCAAAGACTCGACACACTGTGGGAATTTCCAAGCATTAACAAAGGGAAGAAAAGGACAAAAAAATGTTTTGAGTCTTTTAAAGACAGCCATGTGGAGCATCTGTGAAAACCAGTGTTTTCCCTCAAGTTTTAACCTCCCCCAGGAGACCTTTGAATAGCTACATCTTATCCATGTGGTGGGATCACCTGAAACTCTTGGTTAAGGAAGATTCCAAGAACCAAAATGTACAAGTACTATTTTCTCTAAAAGTCCTAGAAAAGAAATGGAAAATAAGCTGGCCCTTCTCTAGAGAAGCATCTGTATTTCTTAGTCATCTGTGGGGACTGTAAATGTTGTAGGAGGACACTGATTATAAAGGGAAAATAGCCAAACACACTGGCACAAATGCTAGTGAAACAGAATGCTTAGAGGCATCCTTCCCAGCTAGGATATGGCAGAGCAACCTGTTTCTTTCCCCAACTATTAGTAGAGGTGGTGATTTTGCTTTCCCTAAAGAGGACAAAGGTAATATGAACCATATACACTCTAAAGCCAGACACTGTAGAAACTTCTATTGCTTTTACCTTTTATACTGTTCACACAAGAATAGTGGTTATACTCTAAATATTTTTCCTCCTTTGTTCTACTCAATTACCTAACAAAATTACTAGCTAACTATAGCTTCTGAACTGGTACATGTTCTGTAGGTGAACAGAAATAGCCACAGTTCAGAGCTCATGGTAGGTAGGCCCCCGCGTCTTTATAGAAGGGTAACAAGTTCAGTTTCACTTCTCTGGTATTGCGTCTTTTTATCAAGTAAGAAGTAGGGTGCCTTTGTGATTTTCCCAGACTTCCCAAGACTATCCTCTCCTAGATCAGAAAAAGAGCGGTTTCCCACCTCTAGATGAACCCACAGCTCCATGCTGTAATTGGATCATCAGTTCACTAAGAAACAGAATTTCACGAACCAAAATCCTCTTCTCCTGCCAGTTTGGGCCTCTGGCCATGACCCTAATCAATGGGGCATGGCAAAAGGCAGGCCCCAGGTTTAGATACCTGGCTATCTAAAATTCAGCACAAGTTGGATCCTAATTGCTATGGTATATAAAATTAACTTTCTTCTTGCATTTATGTAAATCTGAGTAAGGTAAGGTACAAATTATTTCGTTTCTCCTTGGAACCAAACATTTACATAGATACAATAGAAATCCACCTGCCCTAGGTAGAACTCACTTCCTCATTGTTCTTGCATTTTGTGGGTGGTGCTTTCCTTTTGCAAGGGCGTGCCAACAGGTGAAATGGAAGGAGGTATTTTACTTTATAGGAATTTTACCAAGTTACATGAGCACTCACTAGTATATTATCACTATAGATGTTACAAAGGAGCATATCTAATTAAAGAAAGAGAGACCACCTGCGAAGCAACGTTGCTCAGTGAGAAGGTCTGGGTTCACCAGAGCCCATTTTGCCACTTACTGGCTCAGGCCCTCAAAGTTTTCCTGTCATTTAACACCCTATCCTTTCCCTCATGCATACAGACACGTCAGCGCCAGCGACTGTGAAGGCCACGGTGTGGGCGGCAAGGAAGAGTGGCACACCTTGTGATGGGATCTGGGCCTCGACATGAAGAGAGAATCTAACAAGGCCTAGTCTCTGGGTTCATCAGGTGAGGTTGAGGAGGGTTTACGGGGGGGGGTGGAGACAGGGAGCAGTGTGTCTCTGGGCATAAACAGCCAAGGAAAGAAGGCTTAGAACTTGGGCTTGCACAAATGATACAGAGAAGAGCAAGGCGTGATACGGTTTAAACAGGAACACGGGAGGAGGAAATGTCTGAGAGCTCCTGGCGTCTAGTAAAATGCCTGGTATTTATCTATGAAATTGCCATCACCAGCCCCTTCTGACCTAATAGAAACAGCAGTTTCATATGGCTCAACCTCACATTCCCTAAGTGCTCAGAACAATCCTAATTAATGAAACCTGTAGTAATACACTCCCTGCCCTTTGAAAAAGTGACAGTTGTGAAGGAGGGCGAGGGTTTCTTAGAGATGCGTGTTTCACAAGAGCCAAAGTGCCTGTCGGGGAGTTAGTTAGCTGTCCTTCCACACGGAGTGAGAGTAAGGACCTCCTCGCTCAAGGGACGCAGCTCCGCCAGCAGGAGGCCAGTGAAAGCTGCGCACCCAACGTGGCAGATCAGTAGCAAAGGGAGAAGGCAGGGACGGACAGCCAGGGACAGCCACGAGCACCGTCACTGGTCCTCTTCAGCGGGAACGCTGCGATGGCGTCTGTGTATATGTACTATACGTACTAACCAGGTACACACATAAATATTTAATATATAAAAAATAAAGTGCTTTCTAACAGGTCCCCCGGCAGGGACATTATAAAATATTTCACAAAACTGCAAAACAAAATCAATACAGTCGAAGAACACTACATCCAACATACTTGGAACAGTCACGCACATTATGTACAGTCTGGTGGGTGCCCCGGGACAAACATCCTGTCATATACATGGTATATACATATATACTCTTTTACTCAATATATTATGACAATATATATTTTAAAATTCTGTTATAGACAAAAAATAAAAAAACAAAAGACAATCCCTACAAAAACACAGTAAAGATCAAGCATGTGAGTCCCAGACTGACAGACAAATGGCCGCCTCCACGGGGTGTCCCGTGGCTACTGCTCGGGAAGATGTGCCAGCGTTCCTTCCTCGGGTGCAGCGCCTCCACGTCCTCCAAGGCACTGTGAGCAGCGGCGGTGAAGTTGGCATCCCCAGTGGTGAGCAGGTCGAAGACACAGGACTGGAAGTAGATGTCCTTCACTGGCATCTTCTCGTGGCACTGAGCATTGGCAGCCTCCAGTGTGTAGCCAGGCCAGGCCTGCGCCAATGAGGTGCGAGGCACGCTGTGCCCCAGGATGGCAGACACCTGGCCCTGCCCATCATCAATGCGCTCGCTCAGGGGGCAGCCATTCACACACAGCTGCAGGTCCTGGCTTTCCTCATAGGACATGGCCAGGTCTTCAGGCATGCGGATGGCGAGGGTCAGGTAGCGACCCAGCTGCCGCACAAATACCGTGGTCCCTATGTAGCGGGCGTGCATTTCCACGTAGCGGCCGCTCTCCCTCTCCACGATAAGCAGGCTCTTGGTGTCGCCATCCCCACCGCTGGTGCTGCCATCCACAAAGGCGGACGGCAGGTCATCTGTCACAGCTTGGTACACTTTCTGATCTGTGCACTCACGGTGAGCTTTGAAGATGATGGTTATCTGTGGGGAGGAACGCATACAAATTTAAACAGGGTGGAAGGGAAACAGAAGTGTTCTCTTCTAGGCTGGAGTTGAATGGCTGGAGACAGGATCTCCAGACTCAGGCCCAAGTGCTCCTGCCTCACAAATGAAAGGTGCCACTGTTAAGGGGGAGAAAAAGTCCTCTAGGCTTAAGTAGAAAAATTTAATGCAAATCCAGGAAATGTGCATCAAGAAAAACTTTACTTTCCTCAGACAGAACCATGTTGCTGTTCGGATACAGGTAATTTTTTCTGATAACTTGGTATCTTCTTCCCCAAACAGCTGACTGGTGGTATAGCTCTGAGAAAAAAAAGACTCCTTTCTAAGTTATGTAGAAACTTATGGGGCTTAATTAATAATATACCCACCAGAACTTTGATTTCTAAAAAGATTCCTCACTGGATCATAAATCCAGCCCCCATGGCTCATCATTACAAACATTCTTACAAACACTCAAGAGACAAAGCAGAGTTGAGGATGGGGCCATCCTGCCAAGAGCCACCAATCGTGCCTCAGCTAAGATTTCTTTAAGTCTCTTAATCAAATGTTTCACATGACTGGCTAATCCCTGGGACTGGGAAATCACTTGGCAAACACAGGTCCCGGGCACTGGCAGAGAATAAATACCCTCAACCTAGTTACAGCAAATGTTTTCCCCAAACAGCACAATGGCCCTTGAACTTCTCAGAAATTTTTTCTGGAGCCAAGTCTAAATTCTCCATATTAAGCAGACAAAATGGATAATACAAAAGCTTTCCTTTAGTAAACCCATTTTCCTTCCTTATTTAGAACAATTACAAGACACTGAACCTTCACCTCCAACACACTCAGCATGTCTGGTACACGTGGTGTAAGAAGAGGACTATCAAGAGAGACAGGGCCTTCTGGGTCACACAAGGTAGGAAAAGCTTCCTGAAGAAAAGGAAAGACAATAGCCTGCCATTTCTGTTGTCAGGACCTGAAGTAATGGCGTATTTTTCTTTCTTCTTGAAGAAGAAAACACAAACAAAAACAGGTGACCTCAGTCCAGGAGGAAGGTAGACCGGCCACACTACAAACTTCTCTGGAGAGAGGAAAACTCCCCTCTCCTGCAAGGGAGCTAATGCAAACAACAGACCCTTGTTACAAGGGCCAGAAAATGCCCTGCTTGCCCCCCTCCCCACCTCTCTTCTACACATCCTCACCACCACCCTCTAGTTTGTCTGAATTTTTTTTCCTCAACCTGGCCAGCATTTACTCACACTATTTAATTCCACATGTTCCCACTGGTGTTACTTGACTGGAATTTTCCAGCCATTTCATTTTACTTCAGCCAGTTAGTTATAAAGCCAGACCTGAACCATCTGCACCGTAGCAACTGGTTAAACTCATATCCGTTGTTTGCAGCTGCAACTAAAAGCCAGACAATGTACTATGAAAATGCTTGGTGTTCTCCCTTCCTAATTACCCTGACCCACAATTTAATTTCACTACCGGCCTTCTCACATTTCAACACCTTCTTAACAACCCAAAGGAGGTGTACCAGAGAGGACTGCAGGAAATTTGTTGTGCATCCAACCATAGGACCTTCCAGAGTGAATGGGATTCTGAGCTAGATATCTAATGGGACTATAAAATAGATTTATTTGGTGGCTCTGAAGACAGTTTGACAAGTGCCTTTTTTAACACAAGCCAGGATCCTTTGGAGGTGAAAAGATTAATTCAAGTAAATTCTGCACCTCACAGAGTTGAAAGCTAATACAGATGGCTCCAATAAGGGTGAGTAAAACTTTTCATATAATCACTGTCCTCATTTTTACCCGGAGCATTCACACACTCAAGGACTAAACCAATGATTCTACAAGAGCTAAGTAATTTGTCTTTCTAGTCTAACCAACCTCAAATTTAAGTGAACATTATTTGCAAGAATCAAGTACCATTTTGTTCATCTTAGGAAAAACAAAGAGGAATTAGTTTTGTTGAGACAATCAGAGACCCAATTCCAGTCAAGTTCCTAAACGGGCAAGCAAGAGTCAACATTAAGAGGAGTGGAATAGTTCCACATGTCTTACCAAGCCTAGTGTTTTCTTTAAGCACACCAATTCCAACTCAGGAGTCATTTCAAACACCTCATGCAGTATTGTCCTCTGCTATGCCTGCTCCACTAACAGTAACTCCCATAACCCTAGATCAAATAACACTCAAGCTTGACTTCTGCACTAAGATCTACATTTACCAAATATCCCAGTCTTTCTAACAGATTTTTGTCCAATTTTCTAGGAGTCATTTTCTCTATGAGACAGCAAAACATATTTCTCTTTTGGGCAAAATAATTCTCACAGCGCAAATGTACAGAATTAGCCCTTGAATCAAAATCTTGGGACTCCTGGGTGGCTCGGTCAGTTGAACATCCGACTTTTGATTTCGGCTCAGGTCATGATCCTGGGGTTGTGGGATTGAGACCCATAATCAGTGTGGGCCCTGCTGAAGATTCATTCTCTTTCTCCTTCTGCCCCTCTCCCCAGCTCACATTCTCTCGCTCTCTAGAGGGGTTTCCTGAGTGGTTCCCTGTAGTTTGAGTATGTACTGAAGAGGTACCTAGAGATATAATCAACGTGAGTGAAGAAAACACCAGGCAACAGTTGTACGTGACTTATATTTTGTAATGTAACTTCATTCCTTATACAATTACAACTCAAGCTCTTAAAAAAGGCACTCAGCTGTAAGAAGCCAGAAATTAATTTTCAGATTCTATCTTGTTTTTAGAAAAACAAAATTTTTTTATTCTTATTTTTTAAAAATATTTTTAATGTTTACTTTTGAGAGAGACAGAGTGTGGGCAGGGAAGTGTCAGAGAGAGAGACAGGGAGACACAGAATTTGGAGCAGGCTCCAGGCTCTGAGCTATGAGCACAGAGCCTGACATGGGGCTCGAACTCATGGACTGCAAGATCATGACCTGAGCCCAAGTCGGACACTAAACTGACTGAGCCACCCAGGCACCCAATTCTTATTCTTAAAAAAAAAAACAAAAAAACAAAACAAAAAAAACCAAACACCTCAGAATTTTTGGACATTCCAAATGTTTTCAACTGCCAACTAGCAGCTATTAGAGGGTGAAAACAGGATATTCAAAACTGTATTCTAAAGCTCTCAAACAGAGAATTTAAAAACACCAGCTATAGTGCTTACTTTTCCCCATCCATGAACTGATCCATATGCTGTAATAACTCAATTTGGCACATCTATTCTACGCCACACCATTTATTATTGATGGATGACATTTCTGTGCATTTAAAACATCAATGCCTTTTGTTAAACCTTTCCCACCAAGTCCCTCTCAACCCCTACCTCAGACAAACTACTCCAGTACTCCTCATTCATTTTTAATGTTGCACTCCCTAAGATCTTTACCACCCACAAGGTCTATTAGGAAGACAGAGATAGCAGCTACAAATCAACCTTTCTACATGTGATATACGGATTTAAGGTTTGCTGTGAAAAATCGAACTTTAGGGGCACCTGCCTCTCTTTTCCACCACGAAAAGAAAATGCATTAAAAGAAAATGAGGTAACCAACAAAGGAAAACCCAGGCCCAGCTTTGCCAAGATAGAGAAAGAGCTCCACCAGGCTCAACAGCTTTGCGAAGTGCTGTGCATAGGTTTTCAAACAGCAGAATTCCCTTAAGGCTGTACACTTAACTACTTGTGCTTATTGTATTTTGGAAGAAACAACCATCAGCGTTTAGTCAGGCTATTCAGCACTGTAAGTGCAGGACCTTACCAGAATCTTCAAATTCCAGAACTGGACTCTCAGATCAAGGGACTCCTATCTCTTGGATTAAGATGGGCCAACAAACGAAACTGAAATAGTCCCAGAAATTAGGAAAGAACACAGAGAAACACAATTTTGATAAGTACCTGGTTAAAATTCTGTTTGTGTTAAAGGAAGCTAAGATTAATTCTATTTCGCATCATCAGCTGATATGTCTGCTTCATTAGATCCTCTGGGTGCAATTATAGGTTGGAAAAAAAAAGGCACCTATAAGGGAGGATAAGAGAACCACTGCTCACATCCCCTTTTACCCTTACTTAGATAAACTGGCACACAGCCTCTACATTAAGTCCTCTGGTGTGAGCAAAAATAAACCACTCCAATAAGGGTACATGCTTCAAAGGAAAACATTCACAAGCTCTATCTCTAGGTCCAAAATATCTACTCTTTATTTCTCAGGGTCAATTTCCTCTCAGATCAGGAATAAAATAAGGATGTCCACTCTTGCCACAGCAATCAGACAAGAAAGATAAGTCATTCTTAATTCGTAAGGTGGAAGTAAAACTGTCACTATTTGCAGATGACAATACTATGTATAGAAAACCCTAAGGATCTCACGAAAAACCTATTAGAATAATTAAATCCAATAAAGTTGCAGGATACAAAATTAATATACAGAGATCCATTGCCTTTGTATATACTACTAAGAAGCTCTCAAAATGAGAAATTAAGAAAACTATCCCATTTGTAATTGCATCAAAATTAATAAAATACCTAGGAATAAATTTAATCGAGTAAGTGACACACCTCTATTCTGAAAACTGTAAAACAATGATGAAAGAAATTGAAGACAACAAGTAAATACACAGTAAGATATACTATGCTCATGGAGTAGAAGAATACTGTTAACATGTCTATACTACCCAAAGCAATCTACAGATTAAATGGAATCTCTACCAAAATACCAACAGCATTTTACACAGAATTAGGATTAAAATCTGTATGAAATCACAAAAGACCCTGGGTAGCTAAAGCAGTCTTGAAAAAGAACAAAGTTGGAGGCATCACAATCCCGGATTTCAAACTATAACACAGAGCTGTAGTAATCAAAACAGTATGGCACTGGCACAAAAACAGACACACAAATAAATCGAACAGAAAAAAAAGTTCAGAAAGAAACCCATGCTTATATGGACAATTAATGTATAACAAAGTGGCACAAGAACATACAATGGAAAAAACAGTCTCTCCAATAAATGGTGTTGGGAAGAGCGGACCACTTTTTACACCATTGAAGACCTACATGTGAGCCTGGAAACCATTAAAGCTCCTAGAAGAAAACATAGACCACAATCTCTTGAATGTTGGCCTTAGCAACATTTTTCTCCGTAGGTCTTCTTGGGCAAGGGAAACAAAACCAAAATAAACTATTGGGACTCCATCGAACTAAAAAGGTTTTCCACAGTGAAGGAAACCAACAAAATGAAAAGGCAATCTACTGTAAGGGAAAAGATATTTGCAAACAGTGTTTCTAGTAAGAGAATAATTTTCAAAAACATATAAAGAACTTATAGAAGTCAATACCAAAAACAAAATCCTATTAAAAAATGGGCAGACGACCTGAATACGCATTTTTCCAAAGACGACGTACAGATGGCCAACTGACACATAACAAGATGCTCAACATCACTAATCATCAGGCAAATGCAAATGAAAACCACAATCAGAGATTACCTTACACCAGGTAGAATGGCTAGTATCACAAAGACAGAGCTAACAAGTATTAGTGAGTAGGAGAGAAAAGGGTGGGAACGTAAACTGGTGGAGCCAGGTGCCACAGCCACTGTGGAAAAACGGTATAAAGGTTCCTCAAAAAATTAAAAATAAAAGATTATACCATCTGGTAATTCCACTGCTGGGTATTTACTCCAGAAAAATGGAAACTAATTTAAAGAGATACATGCACCCCTATGTTTACTGCAGCATTGTTTACAATAAACAAGATTTGGAAGTGACCCAAGTGTCTACTGAAAGTAGAATGGATAAAGAGGGTGTTACCCTAAGTCAGATAAGTCAGAGAAAGAAACACTGGATAACTTCACTTATACCTGTAATATAAGAAACAAACAGACTCAAAATACAAAGAACAAACTGGTGGTTGCTGGGGGCGGGGTGGTGGTAGCAGTGGAAGGATGGGTGAAATATAAAGGAGATTAAGAGGTATAAACTTCCAGTTATAAAATAAGTAACTCATGGAGATGAAAAGTACAACAAAGAGATTACAGTCAATAAGGATGTAATAACGTCGTACAGTTACAGATAGTGACTATACTTATCGTGGTGAGCACTGTATAATGTATAGAGTTGTCAAATCACTATGTTGTATACCTGAAAGCAATATGACATTGTATGTGAAGTATACTTGAATTAAAAAAGACACAGTAGAGTATTATATACAGTATTTAGAGGAAACTGTTGAGATGGTCAGTAACTGATATGTAATTCTAAAATGACGACTTAACCTATACATCAAGTATCTACATACAAGAAAGCTGAACCTAAGACCTACAAAAGTGTATTTTTTTAGGTACTAGCAGAAAGACAGTATACATGTGTAAGAGGAGGGTGGCGGACTCCTCTTTTAGGGCTGGAATGAGGCCTCTTACCTTCAAAAGAGGTATCAAAATAGGTTTCTCTACCCTCAGAATCTCTTTCCACAGAGCTCTGTTCTAGGCGCACTTCCAGGATTCCAGAGAAATGGAATGGATCAGACTTATTTATTCTTCAGTGTTGCCCCAGGTAATACATGCAGGAACAAGGGCTGCCTTGGCTGCTGGAGGGGTTCTTGGCAGCGGATGGAGAAAGAAGAAACCAAACCAGAGGCGAAGGACACCCACAGCTGAGGCTGCTAGGGTGGTCCAGGGGAGAAGCGTTAATCTCAGTGGCTGGAAAGAATACGCAAGAGTGAAAGGGAAGCAGGCCCAGGGATGACACATAAGAGGCACAAAAATGTAGACTTCCAAAGAGTAACTTCTGTGTACTTAAAACAAGGAAGGCTCTAAGTATAAATAGGCTCCTAGACAGTGAAATAGGCCAGCTTCCTGGTACAGAGCAGAGCAAGGCTAGGCTGGGCATGAGGAGGGAGGGCATCTAGTCCTCAAGTCTTAGCCACTCAGAGGACTCAACATGGCACTTGTTGGTTGCTGTATTCAGATTTTGCATTATGATGAGGCCACCAAGTGTAAGAAGTCATGTTTCTAGATGTGAAGTTAAGCATGTGTGGACAGTGTTACAGGCCTCCACTGCCACTGTGCTACAGACCAGAGGCCAGAAGTATTCTGAAAGGTGAGAGCCAGGGCTGGAGGCGTAACTCTAGGGGCAGGAATCTGCCCTAGCAGGTCTTGCCTTTGGGGATTGCCCTCCAAAGAGGCGGAGGGGGCAGTGCCATAGATCCTGAGGCCCTAGAGCAGAACCTCTGGCCAATGCCCTAGGCCTTGGTTCAGCAGAGTTATTGCCCAAACCTATGGGGATTAGGAAATCACAGCTTCCGATCATTTTTCACTTCTGAGAAATGATTTGAAAACTAAAAGGGTCTGAAGGTCTTTATAATACACTCACTCTCTACCACTTCTAGGTTCAATTTCAAGTTCCCAGGGCTATTAAAAAAAAGAAAGAAAAAGCCCATTCACGAAAGAGGTGGCTGGAGGTGATGACCATGTATTTCAAGAAGTCAGTTAACTGAAATGCTACAAGCAATAGCCTTGGTCTTCATGTGCGTGAGGCAGGAGAGAGGAAGTCAGCAACACCACTGAGCGCAAACTTGGACACGCGGGCACACTTGAACGTACCTTTAGGTATAAAGATTAAACCCTGACCCCTCATTTCAGGAGGAAATGCAGAGCTGAGGAGCATTTAGTGTTTAAATGCCATCATTATCAATCTACCGTAGCACACATGCAACGTTCTAACACTCACAGAACCCCACCAGAATTAGCCATTCTTTTAGCTTCAACTCTTAAAATAACCGGCTCACTAGGACACAAAGAACTCGTCTTGCCAGAGACCCAGTTTCACCAAAAGCTCTTTCTACAATCAACAGCACTGTGTTTTCACTGGAAGCCTGTCCAGTTCAGTTCTGTACCTCAGATGTGTGCTGCTATGCTTGTTAGTTATCGCTTAAGTTGAGCATTTTACAAAGTCCTGAAGTTACCCCACCCAGGAGAACACAAAATTCAAAACAGTGGAAGAGCAAGTTCTACTGCAGTCAAAACAAATAAAGACAAGATGGGTAAGGTAGATTTTTCATTGTTCGGCACTGTAGAGTAACTCTTTTTATGTGCCACATTCCACATAGGCAGAAACTGTTTGGGTAGCATTAATTGAAGCCAACAAAAAAGTACCAACCATCCGGTGTTTCCTTCTCGCCCCTTCCTCTCAAAATGTTGACCCAAAGAAAATTTAACAGAGCAGCTAGAAATGTGACAGTAAAAGAAGTTCTGTCAGTTGTGTATCAGACTTGGCCTCTCGTTTAAGTTGTGGAGGATCGTGGATCTGTTTGAAAGGAGCAGAGGCCCATAAGCAGTGCAGGGAGTCCTGCCCAGCTAGCACAGGACTTGTGTTCATCTCATTTACAAATGGAGGATATTTTGAAGGTCTGCTCCTCCTAAACCACAGCTGGGACAGAGGGAGGGGCACAGAGAAGGATGACTCAAAATACAGGGCTTAATAGATATGCAGGTACAAACTTTATACAATTTTAGATGGTTTCTACTAACATCTTCTAAGTCTCTTCATTCTACAGAACAGAGATGGTAAAAGATTAGGGCCCAGAGGATTTTAATGCACAGAACAATAGGATGATGTAGCTTGTATGGCAAGAATGGCATAAAGAACCACCAAGGCAGGCCCATTCATCTTACAGAATGATCTTTTACACTAAAAGATAAACCATACAGCTAATAATTTCTTCTCCTTCTTCTTTTCCCCCTTACATATATTTGGAAATCCGTTTCCCTCCAAGAAATTCGCTGAACCCGTATGAAGCAAAGTTGAGTAGCTCCTGGGCCTAAGACCTTATAATCCAGTACAAACAGGAGCTAGGCAGGAAACAGAAAAGGACAAAGGAAGAACACAACCACCTGGAATTATAGCTGACTTCTCTTCTAAAAACTATTTACTGTTTTCATCTTCTTAAAAAAAAAAAAAAAAGTTTATTTTGAGATGGAGAGCAAGACAGGGGCAGAGAGAAAGAGAGAGGGAGGGAGGGAGGGAGGGAGGGAGGGGATCCCAAGCAGGCTCCACACTATCAGCACAGAGCCCGATGCAGGGCTTGAATTCATGAACCGTGAGATCATGACCTGAGCCCAAATCAAGAATAAGACATCTAACTGACAGCCAGGCACCCTGTTTATTGTTTCAATCTTGTTTCTACAAGTAGTAAATAAAGTCAGGGAGGAGAAGGTTATCTAAGATATGCTTTCATGGGTCTTAAAGAGGAGATGGGACCCAGAAAAATGAATTTAAGAATTGGTGACTCTGATGTCAAATTCTGGAAAGCTATTAAAAAAACTCTGGAAAGTTATTTTGGTTATTAAAGACCAACAACCTTCAAAAGTGGCAGCCAGGGTTCTAGATCCTTCTAGGGTATAAGGGAATAAGGAAATGCAGGTTCAAGAGAGGGGCCACGTTGACCATAGTGGGTGGAAAGGGAGACTGTGCCAAATACCAGGAGTAGAACCGGTGACCTGTGACAGTGACCAGGGGAAGGGGTATGCCCTGGGTACAGCGAGCAGCCCACCTCTCTGGCCCTTCTTGACACCTGTGACAACTTGCTAAGTAGGAACATCTGCAACCAGCTTATGAATGTGGGCCACTGATGTTCTAGAAAGAAACCCTGAGTGGCTAGTTCTACACCCAAGCCCCACAATTCTCCACCAACGGCTGATGTGCTATGTGCTTACACCCAGACAGAGACTGATACCACTTCTGCATCTCCCTCACCACCCCATGGTAGGCCCCGTAAAGCTCGGTGGTTCAAATGCAGCGCCAAGTTAATCATACACTTTAGGAGAGAAATGATTACACTGAGCAGGGAGCTACAACTGCAAACTTCTTTCCCATCTGTTCCCCAATATGCTTCAATCACTCTTACTTCCCCCCCCCCCACCCCCAGCATTTCTGCAAATGCTAGGACAAGGAGCAATCTTAAAGAGATGGCAAGAATTACCTGCATAAAAGATAATCACAACAAAATAAAGAGCAATTTCAGCCTTTAAAAGTTAGTCACCTGCAAGAAAGTTTCTGATCTCTGGAAGCAAAGGCTTCTATATTCTCAAAGAAAATGCCACTGTCCCCTCTAATAATGCAGCCAGCATGCAAGAACAGTGTCCATATATTCAAAATACAATCCTGCCTATGGGAGTATGAGGCATCTTCCTTAGTCAATAAAAATAAGAATGATCATTATTGTTTAGCTCAGACTATCTCTGTAAAGATACTAAAAACATAATGGGGTGGGGTCGGGGGCAAAAACTTGGCTACAAAGATGTACTAGGCCTGGGTTCAAAAGAGGACAGTCTTCCTGACCTTGATCCAGAAATATGTTTAACATGACAGTTGAAAGCCTTTGAAATGCAGGCACATCTCGCTTTGATTTTGTAACCAACAGAAAATGATCCAGAACACTGGTTTACGTGCCCACGTACTGCTGTGCAACAACAGCTACATGTGAATGGGCGTCAGAGAGGAGGAGAGGACCCAAACCATGCTCTAGGGCCCCACAAGCAAGTATGTTTTACCTCAATGATGCACCTTGGGTTATAGTTTGAAGGAGACAGAAAGCAAGAATGAACCCAACAATCTAAGTCTTCCTATATCTCTAGTATCATCAACCAGTGGAAGTTTTTAGGAATTTCCCAGAAAGTAGCTGGAATTTGAGAATTAGGGATAATTATGGACTTTAATAAATAAGTAGCTGCTGGGCATGGCCTCTTCCTCTCATGCTTTGGATAGGCTCTAAGTACTACTGCCAACAGGATTACCAGGAGCTGGAAGCCCACGGAACGTACAAGGCACCTCAGGGTGCTCACCCACCTGGCCAACAGTCACCTGGCTTGGCCAAGACGAAGAACATACCTCTTTCCCAAATGCAAACACCTTAAGGTAAACTGCCTTCTCTCACTAAAGGAGGAAGCATGGAAAATTCTGTAGCAGTCTATAAAGGCACTTGCCGTCATCCCCAATCTCCCCTCCTACTTACAATTTTGTTTTATTGAGACTGAAGGACAGGATGACAAAGCCAGAGTGATGCACAAAGACAAGATTACATTAAAATAAATTGAAAAATAGAGCTAAGGTATCCAAAGTACTTGTAAGAAATCATTTAAAAAAGTATTCCCATTGTTTAGGCTACTAGGAATACATTTGTAAAGTAAAGAATCTTTTCATCAAATTTACTCCAAAATTGCCTTCTGTAACCATGGCACAAAGCTTAAGTCCACTTAAACAGAGACACACAGATACACAGAGTGAAGTGAACAGGAGATGAAGGAGCTGGCAAAGAGAATGGGCAAGAGATGGTACTGAACAGAATTCTCTCCAGATGATCCGGCGTATTTGTCTGAGGCCCAGGAGAGCTATGCACATGTGTCCTTTTTGGAGCCTAAATAGTGTGGCCGCCTTTTCCCCCAAAACAAAAACTGCTTCCCCCCCCCCTCCCTATTTAGCCAATTCTGCCAGTTCTAAGCCTGTCCCTCTCATCTCTCTTCTCCAGGGCCTGCAGGCCTGAAGCCGCCTCTCACAGCCAAAGGTGGGAAAGACAGCTCTGAGCTGGTGTGGATCTCAGCCAAGGCATGCAGCTGTGCCAGAAACCCCTCAAGCCCCTGGGTGGGGATAAAAAGCTAGCCCTGGCCTCCCCTTTAGCGACACACACCTACCTGGCAAGGTAGCGACCGCACAAGACTCCTCTGAAGAGAGGGAGACGGGCTGGTGGAGGGCCTAACAAGACTGGCCTGGAGGAGGCATATCTGTGCCCATCATGATCAACCGGAAAACCACGCTAAGTTTCCCAGGGAAGGAGGACAGAAAGTAGATGACGGTGGATGAGGCCACATTGTTGAGTACTGCAAGTCTAGCTGCCCTAAACTCAATGCTTGCTATGTGGACAAAGAAAAAGGCTTAGCTAATAAATGACCCCTTGAATAGAGATGACTTCACTTTCACTGCGTTTAGATTTTTTCCCCCTACATTTTGTCTTTCTGTGAGGATGGAAAGGTACTAAGGGGCAGGTAGAGATCACAAAGATGACTACCAGATGGCTTGCTCAAGAAGCCAGGTTCCCAGGACTGAGGAAATTATCTCTAGGCCCTCACTGAGCATAACACTGGGGTCAGTGCTTCAGTTCATAGCTGAAGACAGTGAAATGAATGAGTGCTTACATACAACAATTTCAGCAGCACAGTTGGCTAGCCTCTACCATAGCATTGGTCAGCGGTTAAATCTAGTGACACTGTGCACATACGTCATTAAAAATGCTTGACCCCAAGGATGATACAGTAACTCCAATGTGCAGTGCTAAGTTATTAAGGAGCTGGTCTATGTACCTCTTTGAGGTCTCAGTAAAGCTGAGACTCATGCAAAAAAATCTTCTGAAAGATTTTTTAAGAAAGTATTACAGTAGACATCAGGAAAAAAAAACAATCAGATCTTTTTTGGAACTTATTTCCTACGTTCTTTTTGCTTCAGAGCATTTTTATTTTTATTACCATCATTTTTTCGTTGCTTAAAAATTTTTAAAGGTTTTATTTTGGCCCTGGGTAGGTAAAAGGAAATTGTGCTGCAAAATTTTAGGCCCTTCGTTGTGTTTCACCAGCACAGATCATATCAGTATTGAGACAGATCTTCAGCAGTAACCTTCCAGATATTTTGGGGGGCTTTGCAGAGAGTTGAAAAAAGTAGAAGGGAAACAAAACAAAACAACACAACAGAACTACCAGAGGTCGCAAAGCCATGGAGTCATCTGCTGCTGAAAAGCATGGTCACCAGATGTGGGGAACTACTTTCCAGCAGTGCACGTAAAGACCACACGTTCTCACTGCCTGCTTGAATTTAAGTCAGAGGATGGTTTTTCTCCTACATCCTTTTTGGAATGGGTGAAACTTCTGATCATTACAAAACTGAGGGAGAAAGCAAAGTTGTACTTTTTATTTATTTGCTAAAAACTATGACAGATTCAATCACAACTGAAATGGAATGACCTAAAATACTTCAGTGTCAATTGTTCCATTTATGTAATATTAATACTCATAACAAAATTCATTGTCCCCAAATATTTCACCACAATCAGTAAAAAGTATAGAATTTTGAAAGGCTAAGTAACAAGTAGACGTGACACGTGATTGGATGGAAGGCATGGAAAATTAAATTTAGGGCTTGTGAAAAGAACCAATATTTTCTTGTGCACAAAGCACTTACTAATCTCAAAGGTATTGTGAAGGCCCTCTAAACCCTCAATTATCTACACGATCAATGATGACTCTCTCCATTCCCAGTGGAAGTGCCTTCTTGAATCTTCAGCCTCATATTTTCCCAAAGACTATCCCCAGGTTTTATGCACTATGACTCTGCAGCAATGATGGATTTTTGGCCATGATTTGTGTTATAAGTTCATAATTGTGTACCTGTCTACCATAACTTACAGCATTTTAATATATAGACAAGAAAAATTATTTGCATGCTTATAAAAACCAGAGGAGGTAAAGTTTACTTGCAGGATTTGGAAAGGCAAGCCTGGGCTTTTATTGGGAGTTAAAGCATAAACATTTTTGAGTCCACCTAAAATGTTTGGACTAATGTAACAGACTTCTTTGTTCAGAGCAATGACTTCTAATCTTAGATTTGTGACACCCCTGGGTGTCTCCAGCTATCTCTGGAGGGGTTGTAAAATTACCTCCACAAAATGCCAAGTAAAATCATTTAAATTCACTTAAATATACGCCACACGTGTTTAGAGGCAAGGGAGGGTGTCCTGGAATCAAAAGAGCCGTCATAACTATTACAAAAGCTTGATCCTTGTCAACTATCTTTCAGTCCAAACCAACTGATGAACAGATAAAGGAAAATGAACAAGATGAGAGAGCCTGTATGTGTGATTCTGTAGTTGGGAGAGACAGGGAAGGAGCTGGTTATTTGGGACAGTCTTTTTTTCTGGAAAACCTTTTTTGACCTCTGTATTTACTTACTAATGCCTGAATTAGCACTGACTGCCAACTGGGAATCCAGTTCATAGCCCTTTACCTAGTTGCACTGACAGTGGTGCCTTAAAGTTGGTTCAGATGATCTCCATTTGGCATTAGCTTCTTTAACGCAAGTACACACGCACACACGCACGCGCGCGCACGCACACACACACAAACACAGACAAGGGCAGCTATGCAGGGTAAGCTTAACTTAATTTTGTCAGTTTTCCCCTCAGCTTAATTAAAATGTTATCCTGAGATTACGACAGGGATTATACATCACTGCTCCACAATAGCCAATTCTAAAATTCCTTGGTCACGGCAACATTAATAACTAAAACACAATTGTGGCTTTGCCACTGGGAAGCTGGCTTATAGCCATTACATTTTACTATAGCTTCCAAATTTCCAATAAAATATGTTTCCTGATGGGTTATTGCCCCAGGTTTGATAGCTTTCTTTACTTGGAACACCCACTTTGGTCATCTGATAAATAGGAACATGGATTTCTTCAACAAGAGTCACACTCAAAAGACTTCACAGAAAAAAAAAAGTATACATTTTCCCATTAAACAGGCCTGCCTTTTCTATAGAGAACTCAACTTCGGTGTTTTTTGTTTTTGTTTTGTTTTTTGCATATCACTGCTTAGTTGTACTAAGACCCACATTTTACATAAGCCTAGAATTCCAGAGAAATTCTTTACTAAATGATTTTCATTTAATCTTTCATTCACCCTGTTAATTGCATGCCAAGAACAAGAAAACGTTCCTTTTAAACTGTCTTTTGTATCATACTTCAAAAATTGTCTGAAGAATCAAACATCTGCAAGTTATAAGAAAGAAAAAAGTATACTTGCCTTATTTGTAGCAGTAGCACTGGATCCAGGGACCACGGGCACATTTGTCACTTGAACTGAAAGATAATTATTATCTATGAGTGGCCAGGCTCCTTCCACTTTGCATGTCTGAAAGTGATCCTTGAAAGTTCTAAGGTGAGGATCTCCGAACAAGCCACAAAAAAGGTAACTGGGAGGGTTCAGGTCCCCTCCCCTGTGTTCTCTGGCTCCTGCATGGCTGTGATAGTTACAAGGGTCATGGGTCACTTCGGGGTTGGTAGAAGATGTGGGTCCATCCTTAGAACAGTTCCTCTGGCTCATGAGGTCACTGATACCCAACACAGCAGAATGGTACACCAGGTTACCACGGCAGGCTTTTGAAGTTCGCTGGGTGCAGCCAGCATAGGCACGCAGGGCCTTGCAAAACTCAGAGTCAAAGCCGTCAATGGCAGAGTTCAGGTGTGAAGTGAGGGACACAAAGTCCGTGGTACATTTCTGGATTCGACATTGGGCTGGCTGTTGGCAGTCACCTATGAGAAAAAAGATAACACCAAACGTCTTTTAAACGCTTCACAACTTCCTGAGCTACATGAGAAAATGACACTGTCCTTTGGGAACAGTTCTATTCCATACACTCCTATTTTAAGAAAGCCTTCAGAACTAGGGTTGCTTTGTGCTTCTTTTTCCCTCACAAATTAAGCCACCGGGAGAAAAATTGCACGCAATCAGTTACCTTAAAACTTTAAATCATGAACCACTATTAGGGAACATGAGTCTGAGCCCAGTATTCTCATGTTAAAATTGAACGGAGTATTTGATCACTTTGCTATTGTTTATAGATTTTGAGAAAGATTCCTCTGCTCTAAGGCCAAGTTAAAGATGTGAACTTTGTTTTGATTTTGCTAAGTGTATAACTCATTCGCTTTGGAAAGCACAAAACCATGATTAAGGTTCCACACATTAGGTAGGGATCCCTAAATTTATAGCATTAGTTAAAACACCTTTACTTGATTCTAGTACAGCTATAGGGTAAGAATATCAAGAGAAAATCCAGGTACTAAGTTATTCTGCATTTCCTTAAGGATGTTTATTGACAAACTGTATATAAACCTACAATCTCCTGGATGCTACAAAGTGTAAATGTTCTCTTAAAAAAAATAAAGTCAAGGGGCACCAGAGTGACTCAGTCAGTTGAGCATTCGACTTTGGCTCAGGTCATGATCTCACGGTCAGGGAGTTCTAGCCCCTGAGTTCGAGCCCTGCATCGGGCTGTGTGCTGACAGCTCAGAGCCTGGAGCCTGCTTTGGATTCTGTGTCTCCCTTTCTTCTCTGCTCCTCCCCCACTTGTGCTGTCTCTGTCTCTCAAAAATGAATAAATGTTAAAATAAATAAATAAATAAATAAATAAATAAATAAATAAATAAAGTTGATCGTTTAACCAAGCTGCAGATTTACTTCTCCCTTAACACCCGTCACCATTGGATCCCAGATCCCAAGCAGCTCATCAGGAAGGGTACACTGAATCAAAAAGGACACCACACTGAAATCATGCTGCACAGGCAGATGACTGCACCAAGTGTGTTTTATCAGAACCAAGGAAACATAGCACACAGAATTCTTAGAACATACATAAACGACTTTTTTCCTTAGGTCGACAGTTCCAATATACCTAATGACTTAGGCAAAGTTAAAATGAAGTAATGAAAAACCACCTACTACTGCCCTACTATTTGACAGTTTTCAAATGATGTTTTGCCACTAGCTTCTCATATAAAAAAATAAAAACCTCTCAAAGCATAAAAAGATGTAAGAATTGCCAATACTAGGTCAGTTGTATGTGCCAAACAGTTTAATATTCTGGTCCTTAAAGTGGGAACTCTAGAATTACTGAAAAGGAAAGTACTTTTCTTAAATCATCCACCTCAAGTTTTATGGAAACTAACTAAGACATATTTTGTGTTACTTCCACATTCTTTTTAGGTCATTGCACTGGAGGAAGTTTCAATCCTTTCAAGTCTTAGGTACCTCAGCTGAGAAATGAGGAGACTGTTCTAAAAAGAACTTCATGATCTTTTACAGGCATAAAATATTTTACAATTCCTATTCTAGATGTGGGGGGGAAAAAAGAGTATCATTAAGTATATAATTATTTTAAGACGTGGACACAAACTTCAGGATACTATCAAGATTTAGGACTTCATCTGATGAAGACTTAAAACTAACCCTAGTAACGTTCCAGAAAGATACTTTAATCTTTTCAGTATTAAAGTACTTTTAAGCCTGAATGAAACAGCCTGTAATCTGTTTCTAGCTTGAATTCAGCAGAAAAGACTGCAAGATGACAACCTCTCAAGCCACCTCCCCACCATTTTTAAATTTCAAAGACCAAGAAGAGAAAAATGTAGTCTAGATAGGGCATTTACTTTAACCTGAATTAAAAAAAACAAAACAAACACAGTATTTTAATATTTTGGAGCTATGGACTTACAGCTATCACTAAATCACACTCAAAAAAAAAAAAATCACAAGCACACCTTCATGTGTTTGGCATATTTCATGTTTACTCATTCCAGAGTTGGTAAAAAGCAGCTCCTGTATTTATACATTTCCTCTCTCCAAAGTAGATCAGGTCAAGTCATTTTCAACTGTTTTTACTCAAAAAAACCCAATCAACTCAAAAGCATTAGGAAATTACAGTTAGGAAATTCAGGACAAAGGGAAACTACAGGCCTTGTCCTGGCTGGATCACAAATGGGTAGAGCAAAGCCCAGGGCGCAATGCCTTTCCTCAAATCCCGTTTTCGTTCCTCATATCACATCTCCTCCACATTCCTGAGTCTCACACAACAGTAGCTGATGGCTTAAAGACTTGAGCAACTACTGTATCAATTATGTTTTTCTTTTTAAATCAGAGTCATAGCAAGCAGAAAGCAAGGAAATGAAAACTGGGCCAAGATCACTCAATAATGAAGAGCTCCTGGACTACAATTTAAATGACAGCACAAGAACTTTCCGCTAAACTTCCAGTGCCTATTTGTTCTTTTTATGGTCTATAAAATCTATCCGAGCATACACTTACTTATAATTATTTCAAATAGTCATAAAATATTCCAAAGTAAGAGCATGAAATGCAAATGCAACTGTTCAGAAAATAATTTAGATTCCCACCTCCTTTTTCCTTCCTCCCCCAGGCCGCCCACCCCCCACTCCTTCCCTTTTTTATAGCAGGCAGGTGCTGATTCTTTTGAGAAATGACACATAAAACAGAACTCCTTGGGTTCTTTTGTTTGGGATGAGGTTTCTAACAGCCTTTCAAATAGAGATGATGGGAAAGAGGAGGGCTAACTAGAGAGTGCATCTGGGTCAGCAGTTTCAGCCCCACTGCAGGCTCCCGTATAATGACTAATTTGCAGCATACACCCAGAAATATCCAGGCTTCATGAATTTATAATGACAGTGCACACTTTGCCTGTTATAGGAGGTAAAGTAAGCTTCCTGTCAAAATGCCAAGAAAATGCAGAGCAGAAACAATCTCAAGGATGTAGCCAACAAGGCCATGAAGTGTATGAGTAAGCAAGTAACTCCCATATTGGATCTCCATTCAGGAATTGTAGAGATTTGCTTAAAGTGGGGGATGGGGGGGGGGAGGTAGGGAGCAAAGTATAAAAGTTCTTTTTTCATTTCCTAAGGGCAGAAATCAAAACCTGCAGTTACAGATCTCTTCATTTTTGGAGCCAGGTCATCTATGATTGGTGTGGTACTATTTTCATTCCAGTTAATGAAAGTGCTAAAGGATTTGTGGGTCTAGCGCTCTGATTAATGATTCAAAGACTTCACCATTCAAGACCCATTTCCTTGATGCCAGGACTGCACGTGTGAACTTGCCACACAATCACCAGTTTATAATAAAAGAAATAAGATATGCTGAAGCTGAATTAAGTAAAATGCAGGGACATATGGGGTGCTGTGGCAAATTATATGGATCCAGGCATAAAACATATGGTAGCCCATCTGCAAAGAGCACTCGGCTAGGCTCCCTTCTCTGAGAAACAATCCTTGTATGATCAAGAGAAAAATGCTTCAAAGCTATCTTTCAAAAGGAGCCCTTTCTTCCATAACCAAATTAATCACCCAACCCCAACAAGTTGTCCATAGATATCACTCACCACAGAAACTCTAGGTAGAATATAGCAGTGACTTTAAGTGAGGGCACATTAAGATACTGAGAGGAGTTTCACATTCCAAGTTTTTGAAATAAGGCACCTTAATTTTCAAAAACATTAAAACAACTTCTTAGGGCTTTCATTATTGGCCAGAAAAATCTTCAAGGACCACATTCCAGTTCTGTAATAGAACTCTCTGGCAACTAAGGGAAACAATATTCCAAGCAGTCAAGAGGGACACACAGTCCTACCCAGTACTTCAATTTCCATTTCAAGAAACCTACACTTTGACATTATGAACATATAGTCTTCACACAAAACACTTATGAATGTAACTTTTGACACATCATGAAAATTTTCTTGGAACCATAAGCAGATTGACATTATTTTCTAAGGTTCTAAAGTCAGTCATTTAAAGCCTTAATCATTGTAAAACTTACTATTACACTCTATGTTTCCCCAAGTGAGTGTTAAAATGCAGCTGTTCCATCACAATGCAAAGTTACCAAAAGTAAATTAAGTCTCCTCAAATGCCACATTTTTTTTTTCCATTACTTAAAAGACCTCCCAGATTTTTAGAAAGGCTGGTATGACTTAATAAATAAATACTACTCCACACAGTTGGGTGGCATTACAGTTCACGATTCTCCAGATCACAGCGTTGAGACTGCTGTCATAAAATACAGGACAAAAAGATCTCAAAGGAAAACTTATCTAATGCTCTAGTTGGTTCTCAAATTAAGAGAATTTAGCTTCAATTTGGCACTAAAGAAATTTTTTAGACAAACTCCTAGACGTAGCACTTATTTATAAAGAGCATCCTAGATACCCCCTCCCTTGAGATACAAACGACATAACACTCTATTAGTGAAACTTATTTCACAACAAAAATAACTATCACCTGCTAGAAGGCTCATCTGTAGGTCTACCTGGCTAAGGACAGAGAACTCACTCCGCTTCCACAGGGGAAGCGCCGACCTCCAGAAAGCAAGGAGATGTGTCAACCCCTCCGGGAACCCGAAAACACGCGGCTTAACCACAAAGCACCAGTTTTTCCACAGAGGTTGAAAACTGAACTAAAAGCAGTTTTGGCAAATACGAAGAAATCCCTGTTTAAAGACGTTTAAGTTACTTCGAGATTAACCCCCCAGGTTTTCAAATTCCGGTGAAAATCTTTACATCTGGTGCGATTTCTTCCCCTCGTCGCCACCCCCAACTCCAGAGAAGCAGCACAAGGCTCCTTGTCTCGCTTCGAAGGGGGCGGCGGCGGTGGAAACCTGATCCCAGCCTGACTTTCAGTAAACACCAATGCAGCGAGCAATAAAGCATCCGGAACGTTTGTCTCGGGGGCGCAGCCCCCGCCGCCCCCGCCCGCTAAATCTTCGATAAGCGACTGTTGGGAAGATTTATCAACGGTCCGAGCCGAAGGCGGGGAAACGCGAGAGGGAGGGGGAGGAGGCCTCTCCTCTGCGCCCTGGGCGCGCCGCACGACCTGCGGGTGCGTTCCTGCCGCTGCGCCGTGAGCCCGGCAGAGGTGCAGGGCTGGAGCCCATGAGGCCTCTACCGTCTCACCACGCCACGCCGCCCTTCTGCCCCAACGTGTGCCTTCGGGAGTGTTTGGGAACAAAGCACTTGGACCTGCAGCTGGTTACCCTCGCGCGCGCGCCTCATACCTGCGTGGAGCAGCCCGAGGCTGAGCAGCAGCAGCAGCAGCAACGCCAGGGGCGGCGGGCAGAGCTGGGGGCGGTGGCGCTGCTCAGCCCCGGCGGCAGCGGCGGAGGCGGCGGCGGCGGCGCAGGAAGGTGCTGCTCTCAAGCCCATGCCCGTCCATGCAGGTCTCGTGGGCTCCGGCGAGGGCGGCGGCACGGGCGCCGTGGCGGGTTCGGGGCCGTGGCTGCGGCATGGACCGGGGGACGTGCCTCGCTTTCTCTTCTTCCTCCTTCAGGCCCGCGTCGGATACGGGCCGCCGCCACCGCCGCAGCGAAAAGCGCGCCGCGGGCGGAGCGAGGCGGCGGCGGCGGCGGCAACGGGGCGCAGCGGCATCGCGGCGGCAGGCGGGGCAGAGGGGGCGGGAGAAAAGACACAAAGACGGTGAGCTTAGTGCCGAGCCCGGCCCCCAAAGCGCGGGCGCCCTGGTCCCGGCCAGCGTGGGTTCAGCGGGCGTGGACCCACTGGAGGCGCGCCCAGCCCTAGCGAGCAGCCGCCTGAAGCCCGGATATCTCTGTGCCGCGACCCCGCGGTCAATCAATCTCAGCCTTGCACTGCCGCCCCGCCCTCCTCACGCGCGCCAATCCGCGTCGTCTCCACCCCCGACCTAGCCCCTCCCTCTCACCCCATTGGCTGCAAGCGCTGGTCCACTGGGCTCAGCTGGCCACTCGCAGGGGACAAAGCGCCCGCCCCCGCTCCTGCTCCCACCCTCAGATTGCTCATTGTAATTTGAGTTCCGCGTCCGCCTGTTGAGAGTCCTGTCCGCCGCGCCCGGGCCCAACCTCCTTCGCGCTCCCTCCTCTTCTATTCCCTTCACCCCTTTCCGCGATTTACTGTTTCCTCCTGTCCTACAGAAATTGGCAACGGCTACTCTCTCTTGCCGGCGTTACAAAGGAAGCGGCCTTTGACTTTCCTTTTAATTAATGTGATTGGGTTCGGCTTCCCTGTAAGGTGTTGTGTGCGTATGTGTTTTAAATCACCCCCAGTCTGTCACTCCCGCTCCAGCTCCTGCTCCTGAGAGGAAGTGGGCGCTTTTACCAGGCGCCTGGCGGCAGGTCTCTTCGCAGCCAATCACCTCTGCGGAACCGTGTTCCGAGCCCTTTCCGGACGTTTGGTAAAACTAGCACCCCACCGCGTTGAAAATCCGATTGTAACTCGCGGTCCGGAACAGATCGGATGGGCTGGGAAGGTACCCACCAGCTCCCGGTTGAATTCGCTAGCAGCTGTTCGAGGCTCTGGCGTTATTGTTCCTCTGACATTTCCCTTCCTGAATGCAGCGGGGAGGAGTCTGAGAGTGGGCGAACTTCAACGTGTTGTTACAGTGTAATTAGATTAATGAGGATAGTGAGTTTTTAATGCAGTGTAGAGTAATTATGCCATGATTTCTTGTTGCTTGGTGGCTTTTCCACACATTTTCGTGGTCTTAGTATATTAATTTAATGGCAGATCGGTTTCCACTTTTGCCACTTGGATGTATCCATAAATGAGGAAGAAACCCCAACTGTGTGCCACAAAAGAGGTTGGCAAGTGGAGACACAGGAAAGCATGTTGTGAGGTTGATGATAGGTTCCAATCTGTTATCAGTAGGTGTGAAGTGGTATCTAATCTAAAAGATGGCTTCAAAGGCTCGGAGTTACTTCGACTGCCCTTGCCTTTGCCTTTCCTCCAAAGGGCTCAGGGCTGCCATTTTAAATTCACTTATAGTCAAATTGTAGCTTGCAATTCTACCCTCTCGCTACTCATAATCTCTAATTGGTAATTTCGTATCAACCACGGACACGTTAATATTCCACATGTTACAATGTGCTAATCAATGGACTAGGATAATTGAGGGCAAACCTTACATCATTCCGGCTTACTCATTAGACACATTATGAACTGTACAAACCACTAGGTCCCTAAAGAAGAATGCCTATTTTTACTGTAACTTTTCATTACTTATTACATACTATGATGACTCAAGTGGTAAACACACCTTTCACTGCCCAAGATATAATCCAAGCCTTGTGTATATCCATAATATGCTTAATAATAGCTTCAGAGTTGCCTGGAGAAATGACTTTTTTTGCAGGAGGAGTTATCTGATACGATTTTTAGATAATATTATGGAGTAAATACTATGGGACTAAAAATTTACTCCCTTGCAATTACTACATAAATCAAAGAACTAAAGTTAATGAAATACTGGTCAACATATTTTTTTTAAAGTAATCAAATGTGAACAGTTTTGCAAAATATGTTGCCAACAAAGACTACTAACAGTAAGATGGTTCTTTTTCCTTAACCCAAGATTTAATTTGACCCTTATGAAAAAAGCATGGCAATTTATTCACCATACTTCAGAACACATAACCAAAAGTTAGGGATCAAATTCAGTTTAGTTGGGGTCTTTTCGCTGTCATTACTTGCTATGATTCCACCCTGCCCCCAGCCTCCACTTTCCCCACCTCCATATCCTGTTCCTTAGACACACACTGCTCTAAACTATCTTATCAATAGAGGGCGTCCTCGAGTCACCACAAATTCGGCATCGGAATGGAACTGTTCTTTAGAGGGAAAACTTCATTTTCTCTAAGGTGCTTTATTGCTCATCTGTTGTAAAATTTGACAAGCTCAAGATTTATACGCCTAACAATTCATTTTTTATTACCACATAAGTGTTCAGCCGGCTAGAGTAAAATGTTAATTTTCACAATTAAACCGCAAGGTGGTTCCTGTTTTCAAGACTTAAGGTCAGTTGACACACTCGCAGGGTTAATTCGGACTGGTTAGCAAGATCCCCCGAATTGGCTTGGAAAGTAAGAGCGTGGTGAATGGTCGCTTATAGCGCATCCACTCCTCCAGCTCGAATGCTGCAAGTTAGGAGAATTTTAAGATTACACAAAGAAAAATCTGGGTATTCCCCCCCTCCCCCGTAAAATCAATGACTTATAAAAGTTTTACATTTTAATCAGGAAAAAAAATCGTGAAGTGACAGCTCGCACAACTCACAAACGCACCCTATTCCTTTCCATCTCTAGTCTTTCTCCCTTCATCTTTTTCAGGAAGAAAAGATGAGACCAGAACAGCACAATTAGGGGTCACAGCAAAACGTCCCATGGTATGAACGTGCGAATGGATAGAATTAAAACACATGCCAGCAACATTAATGGGTTCTAAATAAGAATTACAGGTTTATTTACCTGAACCCATACATGATGTCTTAACTATTCCCATTAATATATCTCCATTTCCATAAACCTAACACGAGGGTCTCTCTGCTTAACAGATCACCTAGGACAGAGGAGCTACCAGGGTAGCCATTTGTTCAACCCATTCTAGAGTAAAGGCCCCCTCGCTGCTCCCCAGTCCAGGGTGGACGCAAAGCTGGGGCTAAAATAGCCCTGAGTCCCACAGCCCAGCAGAAAGCAGCTAGTGGATTGTACTTACATCATTCTTAACCCTTCCGCTCCTGGAGGGGGCTTGGCGGGATCAGGGGGCCCTTGAGCTCCTGAGCACGCAGGACCTGGGTGTGAGAGAAGACCCCAAAGCCTGGCGTGAGCGCTGCGCCCCCGGAAGGAGAGGGCCCGGGGCCTGAGTGGGGCTCATCACCCGAGCGTACACAACCGGCCCCCACGATCCCTGCGGGCTCTGCAGCGGATCGCACCGCTCAAAGCGGCAGGTGCAAAAAGCATTTGGTAGCCGCTTGCCAGCGCGCGGAGGTAATGCGCTTCCTGTCCATTTATCTCAGGAAACCAGCGCAGCCTTCCCTTCCAAACAAAATTAACCTCTCATTAGCCAGCCACTCACTCCGGAGAAGGCCTTAAAAGCTTTACCAGCTCGCTAATGTATTTAGGCTTTTCTTCCAGGCAAACGCAGCCGCGGTGGTGACTGTCATCATCAGCCCTGGGGGATTCCTCTGGGCTCCCCTGGGAGCCAAGCGCTTACCGACCCCCAGCCTCAAGTCTGGGAAACTCTGGCCAACCTGGATCTGTTTGCGGTACTAGTAGACCCGACACGCCTGAACGGACTTCGTGCCATAAGTAGCCCAAACAAGTTCCCACTAGTTTGAAGAGCGCCCCTCCTATTAAACAGCTCTCCTATCCTCAAGAAATGGGGAGGGGTACCCGGGAAGAACTTCTACGGCCAGCTGTCCCTGGGCCATGGGCGCTGACCGTCCTTTACAGCGCAAGCCCTGTCCGCAGCGGGTACGTGAAGCAGTGATTAGAGGTATGGGGCGTAGTGTAAGCTAGGATCTAGCCGATTCCAGGAGTGGAAAATTCAAATGTAGTTCTGGGTCTGCAAGTGGCAAAAAGAGGCCTTTTGGAGCCCTGGGGTTTTCTCACCCTGGCCCCCTGCCGCCCTGAGGCTGGCAGATTTATACCACACAGGTGGAGCAAGACCTAAACAAAATAGTCCCGGCTGCTGCCTGCCGCTCGCCCCCCACGTCCCCCTGGCCCACCGCAAACTTCGACAAAATAAACAACTCACCACAGGCATTCCCTTGTCTGCAGCGCGACGCTTGCCAGCTGGGAAAATAAGCCGCAAGCCACGCGGCGGAGGCGCAGAGGGAGGGCAGCGCGGCGCCCGCCTCTCTCCCCCAGGTCGGGGCAGCGATACCCGGGGGCAGGAGGGAGGCTCCGCCTCGGGGGCCGCTCTCTTGCCTCCTAGACTGCGGAGTGAGCGCCCGGAGAGGGGATGCACCCTTCCAGCCAGCGCGATGTCTCCGCCACCCAGGGGAGGGGGCGGGGAGACAAATCTCTCAATTCCGTCCCGCTTTCTCCAAGCGTCTCTCTCCCCTCTCAGGTCTCAAAGAAGACCAAACCCGGGGGCCTTCACCTCACCCCCTCCGGTGTCACACCGCCCCCTGCTGGCACTACCCGGATCTTTCCAGCGCGGCTGAGGAGTGGCGGGTGGCGGCGTCCCCGAGCCCCAGCCTCCAGGCCCGGGCTCAGCTCTCGCCGTTCTCACCGCCTCCTCACCCCAAGTCCCGCACAAAGAGGCCTTTCATGCCGCCAGCGCCACCCTCCGCGCCGCCCTCCACCGGGTCGTGTTGCCTTTGCCCACCCTCGGCACCAACCGATTCCCGGTTGGCGATCGTGCCAGCCGTCTCGGGGCCGGGCGGCAGCGGACACGTGCAGGCTGTTCCCGCTCTGCGCCTCGGCACAGGCACGGATGCGGTCCCGCGCCCGCCTTTCCAGGATTTTCGGTAACTGTGCACCAGCAGCCACAAAAATGCACCCCTTCTTCTCCATAAATGATCTCTGAGGGTCTTCCTAGCGTGTATAAATAGTGGGTATGTGTGGGGGCGGGGGCGGGGGTTGGTGTAAGGCGTTGGGGTAGTGGCAGGAACGGCCCTCTGGAATTTCGCTGAAATAAGGAATCTAGAGATCTTTCCTGTCCACCTGAGGTGCCAAAGTGGCAAAGTTTACAGCTTACGAATACCCAGGATAATGATTTGCGAATTGTGAGGGGACGGAGAATTTAAAGAGGCACCTAAGACACAGGTGAGGACTTGTGTTATAGAGAACAAGCCCACAAAGATGTTTGAGGAAGGACAGTTACTTGAATCCCAGTAGAAGGTGTGGAGGGCAAGAGGGAAGCGATTAGCTTTCTTCCCCTAGGCTGATCTTCCAATGTTGAAAATGAGCATCAGAGGTATTCAGCGCTAGCTATCGCTCTGTGCGTTCACTGCCTGGCACGAGCAGGCTGCTTCTTCTTGTCCAGGCAAAGGTTCAAGCATCTTGACTTAGGTAAATCACTTAAGTACCTTTGCCCTCTCCAGCTTTCTTCTATTCTCCTGTCCTCAATATCCCTTAAAGTTTCCTGATCTAACGCTAGAGGCAGCATAGGGCAGTATAAAGAGGACAGAGTGAAAATCCAAGGAGGAGGGTCCTGTCATGACTTTCTGAGTGGGAGTCTTGGGCGACTGATCTGTCTTTGAACCTTGGGGTCACTATCAAGAAACTGTGTTAGGGGCAATGGTCCCTCTGGTTCTTAAATCACGTGACAAGGGAAGCCTCCTCACACTCTGTTTAGGTTCCCTTTTAAAGAGTTTTCTCACCTTGCTTTTTCCTGTCAAAGTGCCAATCAAATTGAAAAATAAATATTAGGGATATTTTAAGGTAAATGTAAGATACATTGAAAAATCCTTTTATTGCTACTTAGAATAATAATAATAATAATAATAATAATAAAACCCAAACCAAAAAACTAAAAAGCCTCTCAGCTCCTGGTTCATAGAAACAAGGAATTTTAATGTCCCCCACTCGCTTTGCCTTTGAAAAGCCACACCAACAATCAGCAGCATAGAGCTTTGATTTAGAACCTAAAGGCCAGTCTTATGTTTTTCTTTTTCCTTTTCCTTCCACCAACACAAAGACAAGCTGACACATAGTGGTGAAAAAGAGTTCAAAGCAAGCCTCACGAACCCAGAGAATGTTTCCTAATGCAGACCCAGTCCTTGCTCACTCCCTTGCTAAGGTTGTTTTGGACATTACAGAAATTGTAGGCACAAGCTGCCAGAATCCCCTTCTCCCCACTCCTTCCCATAAATATTGGGCAGTGAACCTGGATGCTAACTTGTCAATCATCATGTACATGCATTCATTAAATCAATACCTTTTCTCTAGCTTCATGATACTTTCCAGGATTTTCGATTCACTACCCACTTTGGAACACGGAGCCTTAGTTCTCCCTCTGGGCAACCTTAGCTGTTTGTTTTCTGTGGAATCTTTTCTGAAACCAAGACAAAAGAGGGTGAAATTTCATAATGAAGTATTAATTCTTGACCTAAAAATCTCTTGCTTCTTCAATTTCATAAAAATTTCAGAATTGCTTAGCTTTCATAGCGATGCACACTTTAAAAAATTATCCACTAAAGAAAACTCTTTAGTATACCTTCACTGGGGGAAAAAAGTTCTTTAAACAATAGTGGTGGAAAAATATTTTGAACTTATCTAATTTGGTTGCTTTCATATGTATTAGTCACCCCTGCCCATGGTCCCATTCATACAAGCTAAAACTGGTTATATTTCTGATTGGACCTTGGATGTTCCATTAGTAAAAGGACATAGCTTCTTTTCTCCCAAAATTCTATCTTGTTCAATGCTCCACGACTTTTTTTTCTCTTACCTCACTTTAATCTTCCTTTTTTTTTCTCATACCAACCAAAATAAACCAAAGATGGGAATAGAAAAGGCACAAGAAATCACTTTTTAGTAAAATTGACTTACCATTTCTGTGCTGTTAAAAAACCTTCTGATGATGCAATGTGTATTTGCACCACCTTCTGATTTTCCACTTAAATGTGATGGAACTTCAGCTTTTAAAATGTTCAGCTAATGTATACATCCAACTCTCCAGTTGTTAAGGTCATAGCTTGTTTACTTTTGATATTTCTCATTTTTTCCTTTTGCAAATTGGGGGAATCATCTCAAATATCAAGTAGCATATGAATCTGTTTTCTAGTATTTCTTGTTTTGGTTTTCTTGCATATTTAGTTGAAAGTCTTCTCTAGTTTCGGACTGATTCTCAATTTGATAATTCCTTTATGTACTCATCATGTTTGAGAATTATTATTATTGCTAATAAATTACACTATTTTAAATATTAATAGTAATTATAATAATATTGGTAAGAAACGGAATATTTATAAAATAATGCTAGGAGAAATGCTACTTTCTACATGTGGTTAATAAAAATACCTTCTGTAGTTAAATATTATTGAAGTTCCTCAAGATCTCTTTTTTATTTTGGAGGATCATTGTTTAAATTGAGTAATAACATAAAGGATCCAAGACCTACTTTTACTTTTAAAAGGGTGAGAATTTGCTATGCCTTTTTCCCTCTATATAAAGATGTAAGACAGCTGTCTTGAACCATCAGCACATATGATGGTTAAGGTAAAGAATTCAGGTAAATTGTAAATTTTAAAAATGGAACCTCTGGACACATAGCTGTTGAATAAATAAAAGAATATCAGAATGTGAAAACTATTTTGTTCTTTCAGCAATGTAAGTCTAACTTTCTAGAAAAATCCTGCAGTTCTAAAATACTCCTACATATGTGCATAATAAAACAGGTAAATGAATGCATATTAAATTTATAAAGTCAATATTCATGAAAAAAATATGTGATAAACAAATAGACCATAATCTCCTGGAAGTGCCAGGAGAAAAGCCATATTTTTTGGTCGGCTTGGCATTAGGAAATCTTTTGTCATGAACCATTTAGCCATTCAGCACAGTGTAAAACAGTAGACATGAAGCTACAGGGACTGGCCTTTTTCCTATTGTATTTGTTGATTATTTCACTTGCAGTCATTATACACACATGCTATCTTTTCTGGGTCTTGTAATATGAGTTTTAAGAGGCTAAATATATATACCCCCCAAATATTCACTCTTTTTCATTACATTTGCTCTATAAAAAAAATAAACTTCCAGCAGTTGGAAAATAGTCTTTTTAGAAAGGTAAACAAATGCAAAGTTATTCTTCTGTGAACTGGTTTAGATCTATGGTGGCAATTCATAGTTTCTTTCATTGGCAAAATCTCTATTCAGACACTCACCTGTATACACAGTGGCAAGAAGGTTATGAAAACATTACAGAATGGAATATACTACAATCCTTCAAATTCCATGAAATCTAAGATATATGGGAAATTGGATACCATGTATTCTAATAGTCAATACTACCAATTAAGAATTTTAAGTGCTGTGTTCTAATATAATAGATGATATATGCTTATACTTTACCAATATTAGAGAAAATTCCCCAAGCATACATTTTAATTCAATTTAGTAGATTGGAACAATAATGGGACCAAAGGAATCTGTTCAAATAATCACAAGTACAAAAATAGTAAGTATTCTTTTCCTTCTTCTCTTCTCATATTTCATCATCCCATCATTTCAAATTGTCCAAGCCACATAAAGAGGCTCGGGTCGTGTTTGCGCCAGAAACAAGGCTAGACTCAAGCCTGAGAATGAACCCAGGGATGAAAACTGCATGTTTGTCAGAAGCTTGAGTGAAATAAATCTGGCTGAATTCAGGAGTGGGGTTTGTTTCAAAAGAAGAGGATCCTTTAGGAGTAGGAAAGGATTCTCAGAGGTCAGTCTCTTGCTGCTGAGTTGTTAATATGCTCTTCAGCTGTCCCAGTTGGGACTGTCCATCAACAAAGAATGTGAGGAATGTATGAGTGATACAGGCATCTATGCGAAATAGATGAAGTTCCCTTTCCCCTGCCTCTCGGGGAGGGTTCCATGGGGGAGATGGGAATGCAAGCCCCAGCCCCCTGGTAAGCAATCAGCACCCAGGATACTTGCTCCTCCTTAAAGAAAGGATACTAACTAAATACAAATCCTTTTAATTCTTCCATTAAGCAGCTGATTTTTGAGCACTCACTAATGAGCTTGGCAATCTTCTAAGTCCTCTGGATACTGCTATAAACAATTCAGACAAGGCTCTTTAGAAAGTACATTCTGGTGGTGGAGGGAGAATAAAGGGTTAAATAAGTTAATAAACAAAATAGCTTTAATAATGCTGTAGAGTTTGAGGAACAGGGTGCTATGATAGAGAGTAATAAATGTGGGAAGGAGCCACCATTGAGGGAAGGGACTTTCTAAGATATCACACCTGTAATGAAGGCCTGTAATGAAATGGGGCAAAGGATTCCAGGCAGAGGTCAAAGTTTCAAGGTATGATCAATCTTGGAGTGTTCAAGGAACAGAAAAACCTATGGCAGAAAGTACCTTAACCTGGGAGAATTTTAGAAATTTAAACAGAGTTCTTTAATTCCCAATTGGCATTTGAATGAGGGGAGATTTCTTGTTTGGTTCTAAACCTCAGGAAGAGAAAAAAACAAAAACAAAAACAAAAAAACAACAACAAAAAAGCCCCGGAGATAGTGTTTAGTTAATTACTAGTATGAGCGACATCTAGTATTTGGAGCTCTAACTGCACTGTCACAACCTCTGTCTGAAGCACAGATCATTGTTTTCATTTTCTAGATGAGGAACTACGTTAAAAGATTTAAAAGCGTGGCCAAAGATACGTAATGAATGATTGGTACAGGATTTGAACTGAATCTTTCTGAAAAGCCAGTTGTTTCCATTGGACTTCATTGTTCTATATTATTTACTGGACAGTCTTCAGAGATTGATCCTAAAGTTTTGGAGCCACTAACAAAATGAGTATAGTTAATAGGCGAATTGAAAATGAACTGGCTGGGAAAAAAACCTTAAGAATTATTTTTAAAAAATTTTAATTTTTTTTTAACGTTTTATTTATTTTTTAGACAGAGAGAGACAGAGCATGAATGGGGGAGGGTCAGAGAGAGGGAGACACAGAATCCGAAACAGGCTCCAGGCTCTGAGCTGTCAGCACAGGGGCCCGATGCGGGGCTCGAACTCACGGACCGCGAGATCGTGACCTGAGCCGAAGTCGGCACTCAACCGACTGAGCCACCCAGGTGCCCCTATTTTTAAAAAATTTTAAATAAAACCTGTGGTCCTCTTCCAGCCCAATCAAGAATCTCTCCTTCTCTCCTCAAATAGAGAAGAGAGCTGGAGTCTCTTTTTCCCCACCTCACATCCTACCACTCTGTACAGCTCTTATCAAAACTTGAATGAACATTCTTGGCTTGATTAAATGCCCAGTAGTCTATGGTTTTATCTTGGAAGTACAGGTTTTGATACACATTCCTTTAATGGGAGGTCTGTATGTTTCTTTCTATGTTTTTAATGTTTATTTATTTATTTTTGATGAGGGGAGGGGGACTGTCAGAGAGAGAGAGAGAGGGAGAGAGAGAATCCTAAGCAGACTCCAGGCTCCGCCCAGAGCCCCACTCAGGGCTTGATCTCACAAACTATGAGATCATGACCTGAGCCCAAATCAAGAGTCAGACCCTTAACTGACTGAGCCACCCAGGTGCCCCAAGGTCTCTAAGTTTCTAGTGAATTCACAAACAGAATTATCTTATGAGCATACTCTTGCCTGATTCACAACTTAGCTTATGCCATTTCCTTATTATTTAGGACTGTGTGGCTATGGTAATGCATAAGTAGTGTCCATGTTGCCAGATACACAATAATACTAGTGTTTCTTACCACATTCAGAACCTGGAAAGAGAACTAGGGGTAATGATGTGGAAACTTAAAACAGAATCATAATGAAAATAATCCAGGTCATCAGTGCACAGCTTCATCACTGCACTCATTATTACTATAGACAGATAGCTAGTATTGTTATGTCCACTTATTCATTCAATCAGTGAAGTTAATTACCTGGCCAATCAATCTTTCAACAAATACTTACTGAACTGCCTACTATGTGCCAATGCTTTTCTAGGTATTAGGAATATATCAATGAAAAAGAAAATAGGTAGGGACTAAGAAGTACATCAATGAATAAAACATAAAAATGTTTCTCCTTCCTAGAGAGAGAGAGAGAGAGAGAATAAACATAGGTATGAAGATATTCTAGAGTGTATTAAGAGAACTAAAGTGCTCTGGGAAAAACAGAACATGGTAGTGAGATGTGGAAAGCTGGTTTGCATGCAAAACTTAAAAAAAAAATGTTTATTTTTGAGACAGAGTGAGTAGGGGAGGAGCAGAGAGAGAGAGGGAGGCAGAGAATCCCAAGCAGGCTCCACACCACCAGCACAGAGCCCTACACAAGGCTCAAACCCACAAACCATGGGATCACAACCTGAGGCAAAATCAAGAGTCGGAAGCTTAACCAACTAAGCCCACCAGGCGCCCCTGTTTGCACAATTTTTAAAGGGTGGTTAAGGTGGGCTTCACTGAGAAAGTGACATTTGCACAAACATTTGGAGGAGCCTACTGAATGGCTTATGTAGCTACCTGAAGGAAGGGAGCTCAAGGCAGATGCAATGGCCAATGCAAAGATTCTGAGGCAGGAGCATGCTTGGCTTATTCAAGAAAGAGAAAAGAGGCCGGTTTTGTCAGAATGGAGTGAGCAGGGGAGAATGGTCAGAGATATTACGGGGGCCTGGTTCGCAGAGGACTTGTAGGCCACTGTAAGGATTCTGACTGAATATAAGAAGCTTTGGAGAACCTTTGGAGAACCTATGATCTAAATTTCAGGAATTCACTCATGTTGTTTGGTTGAGAATATACAATAGCCAGGCAAAGTGGAAGCTGAAAGTCCAGTGGGATGGTTATTTTAATAATCTATGTAAGAGATGCTGGTGGCTCAGATCAATGATAGTGAAGAAATTATTCAGAAGTGACTAGATTCTGGATATGTTTTGATGTTTAAATCAAAAGGATTTCTTGATAAATCAGACAGGGATCTTTGAGAGAAAGAGAGGAGTCAGGGATGACTCTAAGACTTGTAGCCTGAGCCACCATCAGGATGGATTACTATTAACTGAGCCAAGAGTTGGAACCGGTTTTTGGTGTGTGAAAGAGAAAATGCACCAGACAATTAGGGAGAGGATTTTATTCAGTCTGTTGCAATATGGAGAAAGATTATTAATGAGGACCATCTCAAAGAAAAGAGAGGGGCTTTGAAGGAGAGGCAGGTAAGGCAAGGGAATCATCAGGTTGTCTTATGGGAGTCATGAGCAAAGATGGAGAAGACTGCTACCTGAGTCCTTGAGGAAGGGTGGAGGTGATTATCTTGGAATATTTTTTTTATTTTATTTTATTAAAAACATTTTTTAAATTTTATTATTTATTTTTGACAGAGAGAGAGAGAGAGCGTGGGGGAGGGGCGCGCGTGGGGGAGGGGCTGAGAGCGAGGGAGACAGAATCTGAAGCAGGATCCAGGCTCTGAGCTGTCAGCACAAAGCCTGATGCAGGGCTAGAACTCATGAACCATGAGATCATGACCTGAGCTGAAGTCTGACACTTTACCGACTGGGCCACTCAGGCACCCCTAATTATCTTGGAATATTTGAGTGCAGGGTGGTTACCCATTTTTTTTGAATGCAAAAGGGTGGAAGCAGAGGGCTCAGGTAAAGTTAAATTTTGTCTGGGGGATTTAGTTTTGGATTTATTAGCTTCGAGATTTTTGTTAGACTTCCTAGTGAAAATCTCTTCAATATTTTCATGCCTGACATCAAGATATTTGCTGTATCTAACCCTGAATTCTCAAGTCACATGTAAAAATATGTGTTTGAATAATCAATTTTATTTCAGAATGCAGGTGAGGTCTCTGAACTGTTTTTTCTTATGTAAGCATTTTCATAACAGCTTCCATATTACTAAATGATCTATTTTAATGAAATTGGAGCCAAGTTTTTCTTCATCTGACACCTTAGATATTCTAGGTCTCAGTGACAGAATTCGTGAATCATGAAAGACTTCTGAGTGCTCATCAGAATTGATTTCATATTCACTGCCCCCCCCCCCCCACCATGTATCATATTCTCTCCCCTGTGGGCACTTAGGTGTCCAGTGAATTAGAAAAACCATGCCTTTCTTTAGTAAAATCTCCTAAAGATACGTGAAAACCTTTCTGATAACTATATACAATAAAATACATGAAATGGTTAATTTTTTTTATAGTGTTAGAAATTATTCATTTAGATTTTCACCAAATGTCCTACCCCTCATAGAGTGCCTCACATTTCCTATGAAATTCAGGACAGCCAACATTTGATCGATGTGGTTAGGGAAGTGACAAGAAATGTAGGCCTTTTGGGAAAGACACTGGAAATAGTAGACTTCAAATTATATGTATGAAGAATGAGAAAAGAGTGAGGATATAAAGGTTTTAGGTAGGAAATAACACATTAAGTTTAGAAATCTTAGAAGTTAAGTTTAAGGCACAAAAGATACAAAGAGTGAGAGCAAACTGTAGCCCCAAGGACAAAAGGTGCTTGTGAAATACAATAAAATATTTTAAACAAGCTTTGTTTGCAAGTTTGGGAATCTGATTTAGATCATTCCCTTTATTTTTGGGAAAAAATGACTTGGTTTTAAAATAACCCACAGTTGGGATGTAGTCTAGTATTTCCTGTTTTTCACTTTAGAAAAGCATTACTGTAGGGGCACCTGGATGGCTCAGTCAGTTAAGTGTCTGACTCTTGATTTCAGCTCAGGTCATAATCTCACGGTTCATAGCAATAGAACCCCACACTCTGTCAGTGCAGAGCCTGCTTGGGATGCTCTCTCTCTCCATACTCTCTGCCCCTCCTCTGCTCATGTGGGCTCTCTCTCAAATTAAATAAATAAACTTAAAAAAATAGAAAAACATTACTGTAACTAAATTATCTTAATTAACAACAAAAAAATGAGACCAATGTAAACTCTCCAGAATATATTATTTCACTTATTCTTATAAGAACCCTACAAACCTGGATATTATTATTTTCTACATTTTACAGATCAGGAAATTTAGAGGGTGAGGTAACTTACCAAGTCATGTTCTCTTTCCTGTGGATAGTAGGGCTGAAGAGGTAGGATTCAAGTCCATGTCTCTGCTTATAAAGTCTCTTAACCATCACAACTAGTACAATTTTCCATTTATATATTATTCAATACTTTTTTTCATTTTCACTTTGTCTTCTTTTTTCTGGACTAACAAATTGCTGTAATCTTCGTATTGAAGGTACTTCTTTCTTAACCTACGAATTCTTCTGTTCTCTTTGAAATGATATAATCTGTGTCTCTTTTATTACGTAATATTTCTAGAATGAATTTCACTTGGTGCCAAACCAGAGCAATGCAAATAGAATTCGCTCAATTGTGTTAAATACTGTATTTAATGAAGGGTAAAATGTATCATAGAATTTTTGTGTTAGTGACACATTATTGACATTTTTCATTTTTCTCATGCTCTTTGGTGTTCTGTTCTCATTAATGTTTTGTAGGAATCTGTTGTCTGTGTGAACCACTTCATTTTTTTCTTTTATCAAATGAACTATTGTTGTTATTTTTAACCTGTTTATCCAATTTCTCAGGTTCATATTCTATTTTAATCCTAATTTTCAAAACAAAAGTAATTCTTCTAATCATTTGTAAGTTTGATTATTATTAACATTTTCATCTGAGCTTTTAATGAAAGCATTAAATAATACTAGCTTCTAAAAGACTTGTGTGAAACTCTAGGTAGTGTTTTCTCCCAATCAGGATATCTTACATTTATAATTACTTTCTGGGCTTTTTTTCTGAAATGGCTCCTTTTTTTTTTTTTTTTTTTTTTTTTTTTAAAGCAATGTTATCTCCCCAGTAGTTTAATTTTAGTTTATCCCATCTCCTGTCACAGAAGAAATTACACATATTGGCTTGAATAATAATTCATAGGTAGAGCTATTTTAGCTACAGTGGCTTTCGGTCATTTCGCCTTCCCCACTGCCAAAATGCTAATTGCTTTCAGAGGTTTCCACTCAGGGCTAACTAACTTAAGAAACATATCGGGCTGTGTATACCTGCAATACTCATAACGTGGTGACTTCAACAATGCAGTTCCAGCCATGCAACTAGAGCTAGTCAACACTGGGTAATCCACTAAGTGACTCAATAATGAAATCATGAAGCTGGTTGCACGCTATAGCTCAAATTTATGAGAAAGAGATAATTCAAAATTTAGCATGTCATTGAATTCACACCTGAAATTTACCTTTCTAACGTGTCTTACAAGGAATCTGAGTCTTGGTATATTCTCTGGTTTTTCTATACTTCTTTGCAAGACACTCCATGTTAACTCACTGATTTTCTTTAACTGTTAAGACTGATGGCAAGCAAAATGTCAATCAAATGCCATATTCTAACTTGAAACTTCTAGTTTCTGTTTGGGTTTCTGCCAGAATAGATTTATTATGAGTAAGTTCTCAAGTCAATCTTTCTCTTCTCTTTTCTTAAAAATAATAAAACACAATTTGAAGAGAGTGTTCTGTTTCTTTTTCTCTTTCTTTCTTTCTATTCTTCAGAGATTGTTTCTAATCAGAAGGTTGAAAATAATTGGACATTTTAAATCCAGTGGGAGAAGGATCTCCAATAGGTACCTTTTATTACTGTGTTTGAAGAATATCAGGTAATTGGTAGAACACTTAGAGATATCTAATTATCCACCTCCCATATCTGCCTGGTTTGACAATATGCACTTTGAATCTTCATACTATAATTTACAGCTATAAGAATCCATGCTATTTTGAGGTGAATTGTACCATAATTGTTTTAGGGTTTTTTAAAGACTTTGATGATATCATAACATACATCTATTTATTTATTTATTTATTTATTTATTTATTTATTTATTTATAGAGACAGCAGGGAAAAAAGACGGGGGGTGGAGAGAGAGAAAGAGAGAGCGAGAGAGGGACAGAGAGAGAATCTTAAGTAGGCTCCACACTCAGGGCAGAGCCTGATGCAGGGCTCGGTCCCACGATCCTGGGATCAGGACCTAAGCCAAAATCAAGAGTCAGATGCTCAACCCACTATACCACTCAGGTACCCCTGAATTTTTAACTGATTCAAGAAGAGTGCTAAGCTTGGTAGTTTTTATATCTACATTATAGACAGTTAATCATTATTTTGTAGTTCCTGGACATCAATGAACATTTTATTTATTGAGTAAATAATTATTTATAACAGGAAAATACAAACTTTCTGGTTTGTTAAACACAGTTTATTAATAAAATTGTTTAAATAATAACTCCTAGGATGATAAACAGCAAAAGGAAATGAATGGTGTCATATCAGAAATACATATATATGTATATATATATAAGTATATATATACATATATATATGACAGATGAAGTGTGATATATCTATCAATGTTTGATATGCAGATGAGCCTGAAGGAAATATATTACTCAGAAACATGTTTACTGAGAAACACTTGGTGCTGGGAGAACAATTCACTTTATTTTCTATTTATGATACTTAACTCCCTACTCTTTGGCATATATTTTTATTAGTTTGTATTATGCAGCATGTTCACAGGAAAGAGACACGAAGACTCACTGAAACAAAGGAAACAAGAAAGTGAACAGGCAGATACACAGTGAAAACAAAAGAATTCAGAATATTCAAGATCTTATTAAGTAGAGAAACTGGTTACATGCTATAGCTAAAATCTATGAGAAGCAGACAATTCAAAATTTAACATAAGCTTTTCTTATGAAACATATCAGGGCTGGCTTCAATGTTCCCGATTAATTTCCCTCTTACCAAAGCACATTTGCTGGCTTGTCATTGTCATATTTTTCCTTCCTGAAATAAATTGACTTTTAGCTAGCATTTTCCTGTTGAGACTATACATAACTATGTGCCCAGATGGAATTCAGGGGAGAATGAAAAAAGATGAAAAGTTTTCTGGGTAATGAAAATCAAAATTATAAAGTCTGTGCTCTGAATATCAGAGCCTACAGTTTATGTGTTTCCTTCTCACTGGAGAGCCCAGTAGATCTCAAAATGTTGTCCCTGAACCAGCAGCATCAACATCAACAGGGAACTTGTTAAAAATATGGATTCTCAGGCCTTACCCTACCAACTCAGATTCTCTGAGGATTGGGTCCAGGAACCTGTGTCTTAACAAACTCTCCAAATGATTCTTGCACATGGTATGAGAATTTTGGGATTAAACTCTTGCTACTCACAGTGTGGTTCTTAAGCCAGCAGCAAAAGTATATTGGCAGCTATTAAAAAATACAGACCTCAGAGCCATGAAATCAGAACATACATTTTAACTAGATCTTCAGATGATTCCTCTGTTCCTTAAAGTTTAGGAAGCACAAGGCTAGCCATTCTGTCCTGATGTTCAGCCTTGGATGTACAATGAAACCACCTGGGGATATTTAAAACACTACCTTCAGACATTCTGATTTAATTGATCTGGGATGATGTCAGGACACCAGGGATTTTTTTTTCAAAGCTTCCCAGGTAATTCTAGTGGGCAGGCAAGGTTAAGAACCACTGCTCTGAGCCCTCAAGCAGAGTTTATTTACTTTTTTTTTTTTTTCCTAATAAGCTTCCTTATATGATTTCCAATCTTGTAGGAAAACAATCTTCAGCTAAATTAATAGAAGATCCCAGAGTATTTCACCTTATTCTGAATGATAGATCACTCTCAAAGCACTGCCTTCCCCTCTGGGTTCCCTTCTAGAGAAGAATGTAGAAAAACTAGAGCTTGTTTAGAGGGGTGGGACCAAGAGAAGCAATGCAAATCATTCCTGTGAGAAATGGTTACAGGAATTTGTGAAGTTTAGGCAGCCAGAATGTTCTTTCAATCACAAATCAGATGTTATCACTCTCATGCCTGTCACGTGCCATTGCATTTGGAAAGAAATCTAAGCCTCTTACCAAGTCCCTACTTGATCTGTGCTTCCTACCTCTTCCACCTTATCTCATATTCCCTGCTCCACCCATTTCTCACTCTCTCCAGTCACGGTTGCCTCCACTGTGTTCCTTCATGATTTTGAAAGTTTTCTTATTTAAGAGTGAATTCACATTCTGTTCCTTTTGCTAAAATGCTTTTCCCTTGACTTTCGCAATGGGTGGAGCTTCAACTTCCATATCTACTCAGATTCATTGCCTTCTCTATGTACTCAGACCCTCTCAGTACCTTTTCTTGAACAAAAACCTACTTAGGTTCTTCCTGATACCTGCTGTGATCTATAATTATCTTGTTTATTTATTTTCTTGTTTATTATCTTCCCCATTTCAATGTGAGTTTGATGAGGACAGAGACCTTATTGGTCTTACTCATTACTGTATTAATAGTATCTAGAGCAGTGCCCAGCACAAAGTAGCAGGGGAGGGGGTGGTGGTAAATAATGGTATATTGACTGAATGAAAAATGAAGGAAAAGAGAAGACTGTGGGTACTATGATAGTCATTTTTAAAGATTTCAAGAATTGTGACTGGAAAGGTGTTTATATTTGAATGACTTTAAGGACTATCCCTAAAACCAAAATGTTAACATTGTAAGGGAACTAACAGAAACTCGCATAATTGAAAGGAATAGACAGACGAGGGAGAAGTTGTCATAAGTGTATGGGTACAAGTTTCAGCTGAATGGCATTTGACAGAGGTGTCAATGGGGTGACTTGAGCATTGAGAAGGTGATTGGTTTCAATGATCACTGACATCTTACTCTCATGACTCTAAGAGAATGAAAACGGAATGGGGTTGCTATGGAAAGATGTACTGTCAATATTGAGAAGACAGAGCACATAGCTGTACTGCCATGGAGAAAGGCAAAACACTTCAAAACTCAAGGACAAGACCTGAAAAGGATTATAATAGAGCCTGATTTTGTGTGTGTTAGAGCAAACAGCTCTATGCTCATCTGTGGAGTTTTAAGGTCACCACTGTGTCATTGCACAATATTGTGATTCATATTTTCATAGTAACATTTATATTTTCCTTTTTTAAAGAAGCATGACATGTTCCTTATAATTTTTATTTTGTAAAAATTATGTAAATGTTGCATATTTTATCATTTACCTATACTATTTTGACGGTGTTTGAGTATACATCCTGTAAATAATTATGTGTGAAACCAACCTTATATCAATATCCTTGTAGTAAAATGTTGGGCACCTTTAAGACTGACTATGCTACAAAAACAATGTCCTAGTAATGAAAATATTAATTTAAAGGGTATTTAAATACCTAAGACTTTAGGGGCACCTGGGTGGTTCAGTTGGTTAAGTGTCTGACTCTTGATTTCTGCTCAGTTCATGATCTTAAGGTTGCGAGATCCAGCCCCACGATGGGCTCCAGCTCCGCATAGGGCTCTGGGCTCCCATTGGGCGTGGAGCCTGCTTAAGATTCTCTCTCCTGTACCTCTGCCCCTCCTCTGCTTGTGCTCTCTCTTTCAAAAAAAAAAAAAAAAAAGACTTTAATAATTGTTGGAGCTCCTGGATGGTTCAGTCAGTTAAACATTCGACTTGGTTTTGGCTCAGGTTATAATCTCACAGTTCATGAGTTCAAGCCCTGCGTCGGGTGCTGTGCTGACAGTGCAGAGCCTGTTTGGAGTTCCTTCTCTCTTCCTCTCTCTCCACCCTTTATCCACTCTCTGTCTCAAAATATATACAAATAAACTAAAAAAAACAAAACAAAAAAACACTTTAGTAATTGTTATTTATAATGATAAACTTGAGTCATTAATATTCTTTGTATAAGGAGTCAGGCAAATAAGAAATTTATTTTGTAAAGAATCCCACCCAAATAGTTAAATAAAAGAGTTTGGATATATAAAATTAAGAAATCAACTTTCAAAAAAAAGAATTCACTAAGGGTCCCATAGCCAAGATGCTATGGGACACTCTTTGTCCCATATGGGACACTCTTTGTCTAAATTTGTGTACATAGATCTATATTACTTGAATAGACATGGTTAATACTAGAGATAATCCACATATAATCTCATTGGCCTTATTGGCACTGTCCAGTCTGTCAGCAAAAATGCATTATCATACTTAAGCTTTGCTCTTTTCTAGTAATGAAAAAGAGATTCGTGGGCTGATATTTCACTATTGATGTGTACAGTATCTATGTGTCAAATATATGTTTCAACCTCCACTTCATTCTGATAGTTAGATCTGCCATTTCCAGTCAGCAAATTTCATCAGAAAGGTTCAGTAGAAATTCCATAGAAAGGCCTGAAACTTTAATTAGTGAGAGAAGGGTACTAAGTATTAAGGAAATTTCTATAAGGTAGCTCTACCCCATTTTGGATATTCAGCTGTTTCTTTTTTGCTGTTGCCATATGCTTTGTTATCATTAAATTGTTTATCAATGAGCTCAATGCTTACAACTAATTTGGGCAATTAATTACTGGAATGGCTGATGGAGGCCCTAACAGAGAACTGGAGTCTGACTAATTAACATGTACACAGCACTTGAATTATAGTTTACCATTGCTACTGCCAGTTACATTACTAGAGCTCTGGAGGAGGATTTCTTTCTTAACCAGCTGATAACATGCTCTGTGCTTTTTTTCTGCACCATAATGAATCATCAGTGGTCACTCTGAGTCCCCAAATCTTCTAGGTTACATTTAATTATCTGTGTACTTCGTTCTATTTAGTCCTTTGCCCAAATTTGTTGATTTTACTTTAGCTCCTAAATTCGGTCTTCTTTTTCCCTGTAACTATAGTCCTCGGTTACATTCTCATTATTGCTTGCTTGAATTATCAAGTTTATTGGAAGTGGAATTAAAAAACCAGTAATTATTGAGGACTTTCTGTAAGCTAGGCATCATAGAAACATGTTTCAAACATTGTTTACTTTTCAGAACAATCATGAACGTTATATTATTATTCCTATTTTACATACAGGGGAAACTGAGATGCCACGATATTCTGTACTGTAGTTAAGTAGCCAGTTGGGAGCTCGTTGGGCTTCTTTCCAGCTCTCTCTGCAGCACCACACATGCTATGTCTACAATTACTCTGAGTACCTACCATGTTCCAGAAATTAAATTATGTAGGCGCTATGAATATGAAATGAATAAGACATAATCCCTTACCTGGGAGAGCTCATACTTCAGAAAGGAAACAGGCCTACACACAAATAAGTCAATTCTGGAACACAAGCACAAGTATTTGGAAAAAGGTAGAATGAGTAAACTCACAGAAAATAAAGAGGATGGTTGTGAGGACCAGGAATCACGCACGGACAAGGGAAGAAAAGAGGAAGGGGTATATCAGTAAGAACTGACAAGAGCATAGAAAATTAAAGATTGTGTGATATGGGGGGAAATACTATGGCTCCCTTTGCTGAAAGCTGTGTTTCAAAATAACCCTGTGAGGCAGACACACATGGTGCAGCTGGATTCAGGGGCTCAATCTGGAGCTGGGGTTTCTCTCATCTCTGCATTGTTTTGGTTGACTTTGACCCTGCGAGGGCTCTCCCCTCATGATCAGCAGCAGCTGTTAATCCGTAGCGGTGTGGTCTTCAAATCTCAAATGCAAAATAGTGATTCTGTCCCCTGATTCTTTTTTTTTCATTTCTTAAAATATTTATTTATTTTTGAGAGAGAGAGACAAAGAGACAGAGACACAGAGACAGAATGTGAGCAGGGGAGGGGAAGAGAGAGAGGGAGACACAGAATCCAAAGCAGGCTCCAGGCTCTGAGTGTCAGCATGGAGCCCCACGCGGGGCCATGGTCAAGAACTTTGAGATCATGGCCTGAGCCGAAGTCTGATGCTTAATCGACTGAGCCACCCAGGCACCCCTACCCTGATTCTTAGAAGTATCTTTGTCTCTAATTGTGTCAGGCGCCCATCACTGAACTAACTGATGCTGCCCAGGGTAATGTGCTATGCTGACTGGCTTCGGTTTTTATCACATGCTATCCCTAAGCTATCTTTGGGGGTTCACTTGGAACCTATGTGCTAAGAGGGAGAGGAACTACCTCAGGGCACTGTTACCAGGAGAAACACAAATGGGCACTGGGTGGTAAAAACAGCCATTTACTGATGTCATTGTTCTCCACACATGTTCGCTTTTCTTGTGTTCCCTTTTCATTTCAGATCCAGGTAAATGCACCAATGCCTTCTTAATTTAAGTCCATTCAACAATTAATCACTTAATGCCTGTTTGATGCCTGGCCTTCTGTTGGTCCCTGGAGAAACAGTTGAAAAAGACATGGATCCTACTTTCAAGAAGCCCATAGGCAAGAAATAATGTCTTATCTTTAAATAACTAAACATTTTTTTTGCATTTTCTTGACATAATTTAATCTTCTGACCTTATCAGTATTGTCTTCCTTAGATACTAGGCTTTTTGGAACCTGCTCTTTTTAGCTTGTTTTGTACTAGTTCTCAGTTTTGCAGACAACTGCTTTTCTTTGAAGAGTATGTCAATTGAAATTACTTTCCCAAGGGAGAAGAGAACATTGGGAATTTAGTAAGTTTATCCGTTTAGCGTTAAGTACTGTCACACACGTTGGTGAGAGATCAAAGTAATGAGAAGGAATTCAACAACCTTCATTATGAACTGCATTACTATTTAACTACTTTGTTCTTAAAGCACAAAAGTACCTAATTGTTAAAGAAAATCTGTCATATTAATTGTCAGATTTTACATATTTTTGTATTGCAGCTCATTTTATCTTAAAAATTAAAAAAATCTTCCATCAGAGCAAATACCTCCTGATGCAATCCAACTACCTTTATTTTTTTTTTTTAAAAAGATGCTTCAGGAGACACTTTAGAGCCAATGGTTTTGTCTGTTTTAATGTTGATAACCTATTCACTTATGAAATAGTCAAGAATTTAACTTATTTTCTATTTGACTTAAATAATGCAAGGTACCAAAGGAAATGTATTTTTTATTTATTTTAATTATTATGTGTAACTCCCTGGTTCTAGATCTTTGTAATTAGTTCTTTCTTTCTCTTTAATGTCCATCATGACTTTCATGGTTTATCCTCTGTCGTCATTTATCCATTTCCTTTTGTAGAGGCATTTGTACCTGATGATACCTGAATTTTTGCGGTGGATCTTTTGTTTTTCTTCTTTTTTCTCATCTTGTGTCTGTTTATACTCATATGTATACATATACACATGCATACTTACATACACATATATATGTATATGTATACATATGTACATATATATATACACATGTACATCAGTATATATTTGTTTAGTTAAAAACACTGAGTTTAGTAAGATGAGCATGAACACCACCATTTTACAAAAAGGGAGCAGAATATAACTGATTGATTTGAGGTCTTTTACTTAGTTCCCTGGGAAGTAGTACAAAAAAGTTCTTGTTGTATGTTCCTAATAAAGGTAATTAAAAGTTTTTGCTCTTTATGTTTATACCTATACTATTAGGTGCATACAAATTCATGAATATTATTTCCTCTTGGTGGATTGTTTATTATTATATAGATTTCTTCATCTTGGCTAATGACTTTTGACCTTATTTTGCCTGATGTTAATGTTGTTACTCAAGCTTTTTACAAGAATAGTATTTTTGACAATATCTCTGCTTCTTTCCCTTTATTTTCAATTTTAAGTTTGGCTTTTTCTTTTAGTTAGGTTTTTTGAAAGCAGTGTTTAAGTTGGAATTAAAGAAAAAATCAACTGATAATTGCTGTAATTAGAACTATTGTAATTTGTGGCAATTCATGTATTGGGTTTATTTCTTCTATTTTAACTTTGTGTTTTGTGGTTCTCTTTTTTGTTCTCTTTTTTACCTTCTTTCCTTTCTTTACATTGATGAAATTTCTTTTGTTTCTCTTATTCAAAAGCTATAACTTCTGTTTTTATTATTTTAGTGTTACTCTTAAAATATAAAGATACATTTTTAATTATAACTTTTCCTTAACAGGGCTCCCATTATTCAGTATTTCCATCCTTTTCCTAAACATAAAAAGGTATTAATATGTTTTAAGTGTGCATTGGGGATCTTTCTGCAATATTATTATTATTTAGATTTTTATTTTTACCACTCTAACTCTACAGATTTGGCATTTTTATTTTATTATTACTATTAAAATAGCTGACATATTATCAACTTCTGTGGTTTGTATTTCTTTAACAGTTGTTTTATTGCAGGTGCATGGATGGTAAGCTCTCATAGTCTTTGAATGTCTGAAAAGTTTTTTTTTTTTTTTTTTTACTTTCACTGCTAAATATTCATTTCAACTATTTAAAAAATTCTAAATTGATACTTTGTTTTTTTGTCTAATTGGTACATCAATTACTAACAGAGGTATTAAAATCTCCAACTAAGATGGTGCACTCTTCTATTTCTCTTTTCCATTCTGTCAATTTTTGCTTTATATATTTTGAAGGACTGTTATTGTGTCTTTATGATGAATTAAACCTTTTATCATCATGAAATTTACTTTCCTCTTTAGCTCTTGTAGGAGTCTTTTTCTTGTTTTCTCTTTTATCTGATAATATAAACCCTTCAGCTTTCTTGGGTGTACTGTTTGCATGGTACATCTTTTTCCATTCATTTACTTTCATTTTACGTGTTTACATCTTACTTTTCATCTTCATTTTTTAGCATAACATACATCTCTTTAGATTGCATATTATTTTTTAATCCATTCTAAAAATCTCTGCCTTTTAATTGGAGGGTTTAATATATTAATAATTAATGAAAGTATTGTTATGGTAGATGTAGGTGTACCATTTTATTATTTTTTTGTTGGTTCCTTCTGCTTTTTTGTTTGTTTCTGTCCCTCCTTTATCACCTTATATGGGATCATTTGAATATTTTAGAATTCCATCTTAATTGATCTATTTTTTACATTTATAACTTTGCATTGCTTCTTTTTTTTTTGAGAGAGAGAGAGAGAGAGAGAAAGAGAGAGATTAAGTATGTGAGTGAAGGACAAAGAGAGAGAAAGAGAATCTCATGAGGGGCAGAGAGAGAGGGAGAGAAGGAGAGAGAGAGAGAGAGAAGCAGGGCTCACTCCGGGGTCATGTTTTACCCGAAGCAGGGCTCATGCTCACTGGATGAGGGACTTGGACTCAGGAACCGTGAGATCATGACCTGAGCTGAAGTCAGATGCTTAAATGACTGAGCCACCCACACATCCGCACTGCTTCTTTTAATAGGTGCTCTATTATTACATTCTTAATTTTTCAATTTCCTCAGAGTTAATATTATACCACTTCACATGAAATAAAGAAAGCTTTCAATACTATAGGCCTATTTACCCCTGTTGTTTATGCAACAGTTGTCATATATATTTCATTATACTTTCCAAACCCACAAGACTATGCTATAATTTTGGCTTTAAATAATCCTGTGTTTTAAAGAAATTAAAAAGAAATATGTATATTTACCCAGATATTTACCATTTCTTGTATTCTTCATTCTTACTTGAAGATTTAAGTTTCTATCTGCTATCATTTCTCTTCGGTCTGAGGAACTTCTTTTAGTACTTCCTGTAGTACAGGCCTGCTGGCAATATATATTTTTTGTTTTCGTTTCTTTTACGTAAAAATGTCCTTATTTTGCCTTCATATATGAGGATATTTTCACTGGATATGGTATACTGAGTTGAGAGTTATGTTTTCTCCCCAGCTTTTTAAAGATGTTGTTCCACTCTTTCCGGCTGCCAGAAGCCTTAATAAGGTAACGGTAGCTCTAAATGTTGTTGCCCTGTGCATATGTATCATTTTTCTCTAGCTGCTTTCAAGATTTACCTGTCATCTTTGGTTTTCTGTGGTTTGACTATCATGTACTCATATATACTTTTCTTCATAGTAGCCCTGCTTGGGGATCTTTGAGATTTCTGAATCTTTAATGTGAAATTTTTATCAAACTTGGGAAATTTTCAATAATTTTTATTCAAATATTTTTTATGTTTCCTTTTCTTGTGTGTTTATTATTCAAGCCAATATGTGTAATTTCTTCTGTGACAGGAGATGGGATAAACTAAAATTAAACTACTGGGGAGATAACATTGCTTTAAAAAAAAAAAAAAAAAAAAGGAGCCATTTCAGAAAAAAGCCCAGAAAGTAATTATAAATGTAAGATATCCTGATTGGGAGAAAACACTACCTAGAGTTTCACACAAGTCTTTTAGAAGCTAGTATTATTTAATGCTTTCATTAAAAGCATTAACTTACCTAACTTAACCTAACTCACGTAAGGCCCATATTTTCAGCAGTGACGCTACTGTTCCTGTCTTGCATGAAACACTTGCAGCATCCCCTCCTCCCCAGGAGTCAAAATCCCACTGGTCAATGGCTCCCTACTGACCTAGGTGGCGGCACACTTGACACTTCGGCCCCTACCTACTCTTTGGACAGTATGGATATTATCTTTTATACGAATCTGAGTGCATCTTATTTGGTTTCTCTTAGTATTCCACCCACTTGCTACGTGTTTTGAGTAGATGGTGTGCATAAAGCATGACCCCACTGTGCTGTCCATGAAGACAAGTTTTTCTATCCTGCCTACTACATACAGCAATGCCTCTCTATATTCTTTTGCTCGCTCCTTTCTGTGTCTATCAGAAAATACATTAAATTTTCCTTTCCATTGTTTTGTGTAATCTAGATGATGCAGTCTTACTGGTATGTAGCCAGGCCTCCTGATTTTAGAATTAAGGCGAAGAAGATGGAATTAGTGAGTATTTATATGTAAGGTAGGATACTAAGGGGAGGAAGGGATAGTATTTGTGAAGAGAACACATTATAATTTTGGGGTTAAGATAACAGACTGTGAAGTCTAAGTGTGTGGCCTACAATCCTGGCTCCACTGTGTACTAGCTCTGTGGTATTGAAAAGTCTCATATTCAACAAGCTGGCAATAGACTTCCTATTAGGGAGAAACCTTTTAATTTTGATTCAGAAAAAAGACTTTGATAGGCAATTGGTACAGATGATGAAACTCTTAAGGTATAACTAATCATATTGCTCCAGGACAAAATAATAGGGTAGTAAACTTCTCTTTAGGAAAAAATAAAATTCATTTTTTTTGCTCCTGAAAGGAAATGGGTATGGAGTATGGTGTTGTGACACGGAGGCCTGATGGAGGAGGACTAAGCACTGAAAGTCCTTCAATGGTGGTGTGGCTAAAGGACATCTCAAGAAAAGAATGCATATTGCTTACTGTAAAGTTGCTTGTTTTCCTGAACTAAGATCCTGTCCTATTTCACAGCCCCCAAATTTCAGGTGGTATCACTAACCTCATCAATGGCTTATATGAGATATTTTTTTTAATTTTTATTTTTAGAAAGAGAGAGAGCACATGAGTGAGGGAGAGGGGCAGAAGGAAAGAGAGAGAGAGAGAGAGAATATATATATATACATACACATATGTGTGTGTGTGTGTGTGTGTGTGTATTCCCCCCACCCCCCACCCCGAGAGAGTAGGGAAGGTACAGGAGAGAAGGAAAGAGAGAATCCTAAGCAGGCACCACAGTATCAGCATGGAGCCATATGTGGGGCTCCATGCCATGACCCTGGGTTCATGACCTAAGCTGAAATCAAGAGTCAGATGTTTAGTGGACTGAGCCACCCAGGTGCCCAAGATTTTTATGTGTTTATAATTTTTAATGGAAATCTGCTGAGGCAGTCCATAGACTGAATGAAATCTTCAGAACCAGTGGAATGAACCCCAGAAGTGAACAAGAATTTATATTTATTTAAATCTATATTTCGGTATTTATAGAATCCCAAGAAGGGTTTCAGGTTTTAATTAGAAGATCCCAAGTTAACAAGTGATCACAAAAATGAGGAATGGATGGAAGGCAAAGCGAGCAGAAGAACTCTTGGTTGAGTGGGGGAGGTTAAAGATCAACTGAAGGCATCTCATACCCATCATTTGATCATTCCTACACTAATTCTGACCATAAGTACTTATAGAAGATTCTCATTGGGGCGCCTGGGTGGCTTGGTCGGTTAAGCGTCCGACTTCGGCTCAGGTCATGATCTCGTGGTCCGTGGGTTCGAGCCCCGTGTCGGGCTCTGTGCCGACAGCTCAGAGCCTGGAGCCTGTTTCAGATTCTGTGTCTCCCTCTCTCTCTGCCCCTCCCCTGTTCATACTCTGTCTCTCTCTGTCTCAAAAATAAACGTTAAAAAAAAAAATTAAAAAAAAAAAAAAAAAAAAAAAAAAGAAGATTCTCATTTATGATAGAGGTGTTCTCTAAAGTTGCCACAAACATTGAATTAATGAATACTGAACTAAGGGAAAACAGAGTTGATCAATGTTATGACTGATCAATACATAACCTGCTTTTAGGTGTGTTCCCATTTAGAGACACCTTATTTAACATAGACTTGACACATTAACATTGAATTCATGGCCACCAGCTCCCTAACGAACTCCTGAAAGAAGTTTCTCTCACACATAGACTTTTTGTGTGAAGCACATCAAGCTTTCCTGTGCTTAGGAACACTAGACAGAACTGTATTACTTTGCTTTGGGGCTATTTTAAACAGTGGAATGACCAACAGAAAGCACAACAATGTGAGAAACACGTGACACTAAAACAGACCACAGAAAGAACACTTGTTTATAGGACAGAACCTGAAACAAGAAGGCAGAGGGTCATCTTGTTCAACTTCAGCTAGGAATGTGGCCATCGGATGACTCTTTTTTTTTTTTCTTCTCTGTACATGTCTGTGAGTGACCTCAACAGCACAGCAAGTATTGATTTTGGGGTTACAAATAACTTTTGGTGAGTACTCAAATTAACAAGTACAGAGTCCCTAAATAATGAAGATTGCCTGCATTTTTATTTTGACAGGTGTCAATATGTGCTTAGGACTTGGCAGCCACAGGAAAATCTTCAGTTCTGTTTCTCATATTCCAAATGAACAGAAAAAAATAGAACATGATCTTTAATTATGTACTCCTATTTAAAACCCGGTTAGAGAAAATAGGACGAGTTCAGCAACTCTGCTTCTTTTAGAGGTTCTGCTTTCATACAACATGTGCATTTCCTCCAGAAAATTAATGAAATAAATTCCTAAAAATTTAAAACCCAGAAGTTTACAGACTTAGGAGTTCTTTCTAATGAGTAAAAACCATAGAAAAATTTGAAGGTAATTTGATACATTAAAATTAGTTTTATTCTATATTTCCAAAGTCCCAATGGCTTTTTAAATTTGAACACTTAGAAACATTTATGAAACCACAGCCATTACTAACAGAATGTATAAAAATTTGCAATTATTAAAGGTTCCTCTCTGACATCCTCAATGTCAAAGTAAGTCAAACAGGTATTTAACTCCACAATTCAAACCACATTGACTAAATCAAAAATATAACATTCACATAAAAAAAACAAAAAACAAAAACAACTTACTGAGCCTCCTGGGTGGCCCAGTCCATTAAGACTCCAACTCTTGATTTAGGCTCAGGTCACGAGTTCGAGCCTAGCATAAGGCTCTGTGCTAAGAGCTTACAGCATGGAGGAGACTTGCTTGGGATTCTCTGTCTCTGTCTCTCTGTCTCTGTCTCTGTCTCTGTCTCTCTCTCTCTGACCCTTCTCTGTGCACGTGCACTCTCTCACTCAAAAATAAATAAACATTAAAAAAAACATTTTAAAGACATTAGTGATAAAAAAATATAGTATTGGGTGTCTGACTTCAGAGAATCATATTTTTAAAACTTCGGCAACCAGGGTCTATCAACCATTCTGGTACTTCTTTCTCTTTCTCTCCTTCCCGTTTATTACTCTTGGGCAGCCAAGATTCATCCAATATGAAAATTATTTACAGCAACAGGAAATACTCTTACTTTATTAAAACTATTTATATGTGGTGTTCATGAGGGTAAGCTGTAAGGAAGGATATAATAAAGCCTCTGTTTAAATGGTGTCATCATAAGAGTAAGACAAGTGAATAGGGTTAGAAATGAAACTCCTAGGTCCCGCTACATGTACCACTATCAGAATGTGGCAGTTAGTCAAAAAAATTTTAATCTGAATAAAGCTTTAAAAAGCTCAGACTTATAGGTACCTAATTAGTGATCAGAATTTCTCTATCAGATGTGTGCAGGGGGAAAACTTGATGGTATGGTAGTCAGTAGATGATTTGTGTCTTTCCCTAAAGGGGTACTAGCTCACCTTTTGTAGGTTCATGCCTTCATTCTTTTGTCTAATGGAGCCATAATATCTTCCTTGGTTTTCCTGTTCTGCAAGAAAAGGATAACTTTAATTTTGTAGTGCCAGGGTTCGGTAAATACTCTGTGCCCAGATAATAGATTTATATTAAATGGATCATTTGAAGCTTGATTTTACAAATGCGGTCCCACCAGCACCATGTTTAACCTGAATAAACTAAATGTGGCACCTAATATTTTTGTCTGCACATGGTAAGAAATGTAAGCAATAAGTGTTTGTTGATATTGCCTGAACTAAAATGGACACAATATATAGATTTAAAAAAAACCAAACCTTATTTGTCTTTTTATTTATTTACCACTATTTGGATAACTAGATACCAGAGTAGGTGACCAATGAATGGCATTAGCCACATGAAGAGGTTAGATACTAATTGCTTTAGGATTTTTCCGCCTGTTGGGAGACAGGATCCCACAGTAATATGGCAGTATGATCCCATTTTACAGATGGAGGTAAATATATATATATATATATATATATTTATTTATACATATATTTATATATATTTATATGTATTTATATATATGTATATATATATTTATATGTATTTATATATATTTATATATATTTATATGTATTTATATGTATTTATATATATTTATATACATATATATGGAGACACTAGGTGACATATCTATGAGAAATGAGCTTAGTCAGAAATAGAAATTGATATAAAATATACACAGCAACAATGATTAACTCCTTTACCTTATTATTTGCCTAACTCCTTTGTTTGTAGTTCAGGAAGTGAAGTTTTGTTTATTTTTAAGGATTCTGGTTGGAGCCTATCAAAACTAACTGGACCAAGGGCTCTAGGGTCTGTTAACAAATAGTAAAAATACATGCTCTGACTTGATTAGAAATTGCTTAAAACATTAATCACACTCATATCATTTAACTAAGTTGTCTACCTCCCTGTTTTATTTCAATCTCCATTCAGTCGTCAATGAACAGAAAGCATCCTGTGGTACAGTTTCTTTTCTACTTGCCTGACTTCTCTTAATGCTTTGTTTTGTCTTTGAAAGATAAATGCAGAAATTTGCAATGATTTAAAGGAATAGAGAAACTTTCAGGCCAGATTCTATACTTTCCTGTGTGACCTAGAAAGAAGGCAAACCCATTAATGCAGGATTTGATTTTCTAGGAGAAGCACTGGACTTATCAAAGCAGATGTTTGTAAGCAGTCCATTTACTCATATAATAGGTAACTCTCCTCCCTCTGGACCCTCACACACAAATGGCAAGAATAGTTTAACTTTCTTACTTACAGTCAGATATGATCTATATTTCCTGATCATGCTCAGCATGGACTAATGGTTTCATCTGTCTACAGAGATGAAGATCATAGAAAGGGACGGACCCAACATACTATATTGAGTATTTACCATGTGACAGGTTGTATATTAGAACATTCTAAGCACATTATCATATCTTATCCTCCCAACAACCTATAGAAGTAAATACTATTCACATTTTATGGTGAGAGCTTGAAACATAAACAAGTTAATGATATGGTTAGTAAGTGGAGATGGTTGCTAAATTTGGGCACAAAACAAAATTAGAAGCTTGGTGTAAAGAGGGCCCAGGAAGAAAGCAAAGGATACATATAACACCTGTGAGGAATAAAATCTGCTTCGAGTACTTTTGGGGAGTTCAGGCACTCCTTTTGCAGAATCAGATGAGTAGCACAGTTATCTATGTCCTTGTTCTTTTTACTAAATTCATCCCCCTCTCACAACAGGGGAAGTTTTTGTTCATTTAGAGTGCATGTTTTTAAAGCTATTGACCTAGAGTTGTCATCACACTCTTCCTACTTCAAATAGTCTGAGTATTAAGATAAATATATTCTCCATCACTTTACTGCTAACCAAACAGACCCTTCAAGCATAGGGGAAGAGCCAACTCATGAAAAATAATATATAATACTTGCCTCCTCTCTAAAATATACATGGATTGGAATATCACCACTCTGGAATAGAAGTAGACCATATAAGAAGGCAGGCATCTAGAAACATATATAAAAAAATGTAAAGAAGTACATTAAACACAATGGATAAGTAGAAAAAAGGCATAATAAGGCAGCTGGGTTCGGGAGAGGGAGAGCAGTGGAAAATCCCCCTTAGACATTTTTTTCAACACATGCTAGAAGAAAAGAAACTCAGCAGAAAGGGCTTCTCTTAATGTGGAGCTATTTCTCCATCCCAAGGCTGGTCTTCCTATTTCACGTTTCTCAGTGGTCAAGTTTCATGCTCTAATTCCTTAGTACTTCTAGGTTGTGTGGTCTGGCCTGCAGTGACTGTTTAGGAAGCCAGCCTCTGCAGATTCAGTGTGGTGTTTCATGCAGAAGTAGAGAGGGTGACAGCAATAAGGGGCATGACTGGGCCACAGGGCCCTGCAGGCACAAAGATTCACCCAGAGCTCCAGCTAGCTTGAAGAACTTATCCATGGCACCAGTATAAGGCAGCTGCAGAGTGGTCCAGCCAGTGACTGTTATCTTTGGAAAGAATGAGATAATCAGACATTCTGAGAAGGCACAAAGGTTTGTGTCCAATAAGCAGGGCTACCATAGTCTCCCTGAGGGTCATCTCCTTTCTAGCCAGCCAGAAGAGAGAACATAGAGGTGTGTATCTGGGACCTTTTCATGGGATAAAACCTCCAAGGCACACATCCCTTCTGTTCACATTTTATTGATTACAACTCAGCCACATGGCCACATTTAATTGTAAGGGAAGCTAGGAAATGTAGTTCAGTTGTGCATCTAGAAAGAAGAGGGAAACATGGGTTTTGAGGGGCATCAACTGTATATTTTAAAAAGTGTAGCCTAGTGAAATTGAGTGCCTTGCCAAAAGTCACACAACTTAGAATCCAAGTTCTCCCTACAATGATATGCTTCTTACTTTTTGCCTCCAAAGCTATCTGCAAGTCTGTGGATATGAGCATCCATACTGTGTTCCAGACAGAGGGGTGGACACTTTGGTTTTGAAAGAAAAGCACAGCATTTAGAAGATACATTTAATAGGCCTAGCCATATCTCACCTCTTTTGATATTTTAAAAGAAAATCTGAAATTATGGGGAAATATTTAACTTCATGACATTAAAATTAAAGTTTAGCAAAAATTGGTTGTTTAAACTAATAAAAAAAATTCTTGTTTGACATTTCTGTGAATCATTGAACCAAAAGAATCAAATCATGGCCCCTCTGTGAGACTAAAATGTAGGTAGATCATTTTTTTCCAATCTTTGAAGAACAACAAGGCATTCTGGTTTAGTAAATGTTAGACTAAGCCAAAATATGGGGACACAAACAAATGTTATAAACAAAATATTTCAAGTACCATGTAACATAAAGTAAATAGGATAGTAAAGTAAATAGTTCAGAACATTGGCTAAATCTCAAAGTTGAGGCCATTGGATGATAAGTACTTCATGGTCTGAATCGATGGAGTAGATATATCTTTGCAGCACACACTTAATATGCGATCATATAGATCTGTGAACATCACTCAACTCTAGTCTATATTAAAAAGGGCTAGAGGAGAAGTTGGGTGGTTCAGTCGGTTAAGCATCTGACTCTTGATTTTGGCTCAGGTCCTGATCTCATGGTTCATGAGTTTGGTCTGTGAGATTAAGCCCTGTGGCAGGCTCTGCACTAACAGGGGGATTCTCTTCTCTCCCTCTCTCTCTGCCCCTCCCCCACTCTCATGAGTGTGAGTTCTCTTCCTTCTCTCTCTCTCTTATCTCTCTCTCAAAATAAATAGAAGTAAACTTAAAAAAAGGGCTAGAAATGTATCAGCTGAGCTCTTTAAAGAGAATTTTTAGGAGTGGGGAGTACTGTGGCATTTTTTTCCCTCTCACTCATGGGAAGGAAAAGGATAGGAGAGGGTAGTTCCTTCCCACTTCCTCAAGGCAAGTGGGGGGAGGGGGACACAAAAGAACCATCCATTAAATCAAAGCTGTTTGCAACATGAGGAGACTTGTGCTCACCTCCTGTTCAGAAAATACTGAAGGCAGGAGTCAGGCTGGTGTGTTTCCTCGGCTGGTGAGGCAAGGATTGAGGGGCCAGCAGTTAGCTGTGCTCCGTAATTTGGTGAGAGTCAAACATTCAAGAGCCTTCCTAAAGGGCAAATGGGCACATGAAGAAGATAGACAGGCTTAAGTTTTCTCAGGACCCAGTCCAATGGGGCTGAATGTTGGGGCAAGAGAAACACAGCAGAGGGTCCTGAGTCAGGGGAGTGTACTGGGCTATGGGAACTCCCCAGTGTACCTCATAGAGGTCATTGTTATCAGATCTTTATCCCTACCTCTTGGAAAACGTCCTTGGATTTCACATTCTGTTCTGCTAAGCTCTCATTACCGGCAGCTCTCATCCATCTCTCTCTTTCCAGTTGCCTCTCTGCCTTGCTTCCACTGTCTGTGGAGCTGAAAGTAAAGTTAAAAATGTAAGAAGTGTTCCAGGTAATTCTGGTGCTATTTAGTTGCAAAAAGCAGGTGATCTTCACACAGGCTTTCTAATTTTCTTTTACCAAGTTGATTAACCTTTTAGTGTGTTCTTGATTTTCCCCTTTTAGGATTCAGTTTTGCTAAGCATTTGCAGTGGGTTCAATTATTTTTGGTAAGTCACTACATGAGTCTTTCCTGCTTAATTTTAAGTGAGAGAAAACCAAATTGTAATTTAGGGAGTACTTTTGGCTTCTGGTGTGTTATGATCTATTGTGGGGAAAAGGGTTTCAAATCTAGAAGGACATTGTATATCCTCTGTGTTGTCACGCTTTCTCCTCGCCAGACCACATCCTTCAGATTGGGGGGGAGGGTATTGGTGAGATTTTTAAAAATATATTTGGGACTTTTTTCTTCTCAGTGTTGCTTGGGGGAATAGGAGAAGGACATACATCATTCCCAAGGGCCTTCACTTTTTAAATATAATAGAGGACAATCATAAAGATCGACATTTTAATTAATTAATTAATTTTTATTTTTTTATTAAATTTTTTTTAATGTTTATTTATTTCTGAGACAGAGAGAGACAGAGCATGAGTGGGGGAGGGGCAGAGAGAGAGGGAGACACAGAATCTGAAGCAGGCTCCAAGCTCTGAGATGTCAGCACAGAGCCCGACACGGGGCTCGAACTCACGGACCATGAGATCATGACCTGAGCCAAAGTCAGACGCTTAACCGACTGAGCCACCCAGGCGCCCCAAGATTGACATTTTTAGATTTACAACAGCACTTGTAAACAATTGTTCCACATTTAATGATTGGGAAAAAGGAAAACTAAATCCAATAAAAATTCAATCATTTTCTTGTCTTTTTAAGAGTAGTAGATGTAAAAAGAACAATTTAAGTCTAAAATTATTTAACTTGATGAATTAATAACATAGTGAAGACTATGCGCAGATTTAAAATGTTCTTTTCAGAAAATACAATTTAAACAATTACAACATTAAAATAAAGAATATTCTTGTGGCACCTGAGTGGCTCAGTCGGTTAAGTGTCCGATTTCGGCTCAGGTCATGATCTCACAATTTGTGAGTTTGAGCCCTGCGTCAGGCTCTGTGCTGACAGCTCAGAGCCTGGAGCCTGCTTCAGATTCTCTGTCTCCCTCTGTCTGTCTTTCCACCACTTGCACTCTGTCTCTTGCATTGTCTCAAAAATAAATAAACATTAAAAAAAATTAAAAAAAAAAGAATATTCTTGTTGAATTCTGGTGAATATACCAGCTGAAAAACAAAACTAAACACCTTTCTTTCTTTTTGAAATGTTCTCTTTGGTAAAGAAAATCAGATATTTAAGATTTTCTCCCTCTTTAGTTCTTTTAATAATGTATCATGAAAGAATATGGAAATCGTATTGTACAGAGATTCTCTGTATACCTTGAAAATAAAAGAGAGATTTACATAAGTTTTTAGGAAGAATGCTAGGAAGATGCCTGAGAAGAACGAACAGGTTTTATCTGATTGTTAAACTCTCTATACTGTAATAGGCCACAGGATAGAGCCACTGAATTTTACAACTTTTGGAGGCACCAGTGACATCATAGTCCATATCAATGTCATCCCATGGAGTTGCATGGTATTGTGTGGTATACAGTCTAAGCCACATGGCTGTAGGTGGAGGCCCTGCCTCTTTTTTATATTACCTTTAGAATAATAACAACAACAACAAAAACTTCTAATGTCTAGTAAATTTTAGCTTATTCCCACTGAAGTATACTGAAGTCAAGTTAGGTAGGAAATCTCAAAAGATTGCATCTCAGATACAGCAAGGAGAGCTGTCCGGAGGGCTGGTTGCCTTGGAAAAATAACTGGGGAAAGCAAATGAGATGTGTGTGCCTGGCAGGAGAAGAAACAATACTGCCTGCGTCAACACAATGACAGCTGGCATTCCATGGGCTTTTGCTATGGATGAGAGTGCTCAAAATTGGGCAACTTCAATATTTTCAATTACGGGTGGCAGCTTTAATGGTCAGCTGCTGGTCATTCTTGACCAGATCCTCAACAGGTATACATTGTTCACTATTATGTTTTAGATGCACTCTTTCCTCTCTCCCCTCTCTCTCCACAGTCCTGACAGTTCATTTTGAAATATGGACAAGAATACATTAAGTTACCTACAGTTGGCCAGATTGGTTTTTCCTATTCAGCTTTCATGTTGGTATGAGGATGAGGGAAGAAAAGTTTAAACAGACTTGCTTTGATGTTATGAAATGGTGGTGGTGTAAATTCAAAATGTAAAGTATCAACCTTAGATAAATAACTTAAGATTTAATATAATGTTTTCCATTTGCAAAATGTCCAAGACAAGCAGACTTTGGTTTATGAAAATTTTATTTGTCTTATTTTTCTTCTGTGGCTCAGATTGAGTCTCCCTGCTTATGGTTTACTTTTTAATAGCTTTTGCTACTGGAGTCTCTTCAGCAATGTCAATCCTCATGGTGTCTCTCTCCTCATACAGTGTTCTCTCAAAGACCTCTGAGGAAGGTGAGTTGGGAATATAGGAATAATCTTCCGCTTCATGGGTTCATATTATTGCCAGTCTTAGCTATATTTCTTCATAGGAAGTTTGTATCCTAGAAAAGCCTGTTTATTTTGCTTGATGATATATGCAAGATGGGATTTTGGTTGTGATAGATTTAAACAATATAAACAAGTATGTCTTTTGAGCTACTTTCCCAGGGGAGATGATGCTTTTTTTTTTTTTTTTTTTTAAACAGATTACATTTATTCTCAGTTGCATTTCTCTGTTACCAGTAGAATGTGTCTGTTAGATAGCTGGGTCCATGAGAGTCTACTAGAACGCTTGGCATTATTCTCAGTGTCACTGCTTTTGATAGGTGACCTTGATTCTCTTTGGTTTTACTACTTTCAGGATTTTGGATTTCATCTGACTGCCATTGTAGCTCAATGGTTCCTCCACTTAGAACTTAAGAACTCTGTAATACTTGGCTATTTGGATTCTTAGTGGAAATATCTATCACAGTCTGTCTCATGGTTATAGAGTGTTCTGTGTCATTTTTTCCCTGTTCTTAGTCCCAGTTCTAGCCTGTGCCTAGATCTCTCTTACGGAGTATAAAATTTCCTATAAAGGGAAGTAACTGTGCCCTCCTTAAGTGGGACTTCCCTGCTGCTTGACATAAATGTTATAGTGATGCAGACCACATCCCCCGGCCCCACTCCTCATCCCCCTACTTCTTTTTTGTGTTTTCTAGATAGGGAATGATATACAATATCCTATAAGTGATGACCAAAAAATCATTCGAAGTGGTCATTTAGAAAATAAATCAGCAGGAACAGCTGGGCAACAGGGACTCAAAATGTAGGAGAAACATTTTAGTCCACAAGAAAATTAAATAATGGTAACTATAGATGATTTGGAATATTTTCTTTTTGTTTGATGTTTTTGCTAAGAGAAGTTCAAAATAATTTACAGGCATATATTAATAAGTAGTTCTCTACGCACCCCCATTTTTCAATGCTTAAATCAAGGCAGATGGCTAATGATTGATTTATTCAAAGCACTCAGCATGTCAGTGGTTGAATTTTGTTGAGATCCCTTTCACTGTAGACCACACCGCTTCTAATGACCTATGTATAATTCATCTCAGCTCCATCCGAATTAGGAGCTGACATTTTTTGGTAACACAAATCATAGCTTCTTGTCAGTAAAAGAACCCCAGTGTGGGAAACTCAGACAGCTAGGGAGCTCAGTATGCTGCTAACTTTGTTGTTTTTGTACAGATTTGAGAGAATCTAATAGTTTGCCACCTTTATGTTGGCACATGCATACATATGTTTATTGATGAAGTTGACTTTTCTTCAACCCAGGTATTTCCTGGGCAAGCAGAAATGGAGATCATTCTGAGGATTTTCTACCAGGTGGTTCAACATGAATTAACAATAAAAATACATTAAACATGCTTTTGGTTCAATAATTTTTCAGTAATGATCTTAGAATGATAATTAGTAGCCTCAAAAACAGAATCACGTGGTTTTATTTCATGTTTTCAATATATATTTGGAATTTTCCAAAAGCTTTTCCTTCTGCAGCTGTATGACCCTCTTCTCTTTTAGTTTCTCCCTGTTGTGAGTGTGAATACTTGTGATCCAAGGCCCAAATTTGCTTCCTTAGTGTTCAGAAGTCCTTGATTTCAAGACCATTTGAGATCAGCTGATCCATGCACATATAAGGGGAAGAGAGCAAGATCCAGAAAAGACCAAGTGATCCTGGAAGATGTATTTGAATTTTGATTCTAAATGTTAACCAGAGATTTTCCCTTATCTTTCTACGGCATATGAAATAAATTTACTTATTACATCTTGACATGGATAAAATAGAAATACTCTCTTTGAAGGCTTTGGCTGATTTGCTAACATTTTTTTTTAATAGAATAATTTTTTATTTAATAGCATGAGAAATAGCCTTGGTTAAATTCCATTTAAGTTTAGGAGTCTTTATAGATACTGTCTAATTAATTATAGTTGTTTTACTTATTACAAAACTATAAGTAAATGAAACTAACACAGTGCAGGTTTATTCATATGCAGTTTCTTTTAAGAAGACATTGGTTTTATCTAGCCAGAATTGTTAATGAACGGGAGTTTAAAAGTATAACTGTCTTTTTCTGGCAAACAATCAAGTCAACAAAGCTGATGTCAGAAAGCTAAATTAAAAAGTCACCCTAGAATGTTTGCCTTACTCAGGACGTGTCCAGTACTTCTATAAGATCAGCACATGTCTACACCTTCTATATCTGTCATCCTCTATAAAGTCATTGATGTTGACAGAGATAACCTAGATGGCCTAAAACATGCAAAATCAAAAGAAAGATTATATGATATTTACTACATTCTATTGACTATTACATTCTATTAACATTAATGTTAATACATTTTCTAAAGAATTTAAATAATAATGGTTGAAATAAGAACAAGGGGAAGGGGGCCTAGGTTAAGACTAAAATAATTAGAAAATCATCTATTACCTTAAGAGTAAGAAAAAATGAATATCGGTGTTTGCCAGAAATTTTTATTATCTTTTAGGTCTCTAACTTAATATACATGAAGTTAGGACAAATCAATAATACAGGCTTATCTATTTCTCCTGGAGTCATATAAATGGCCTCCAAAATGGTCCCAGCCAACAGCAAGAAAAAAAAATTAATGAATTCAGTCAGGATCATCTGGTATATTACTTACAGAATGGGAATTAGCATTCAAAATCTATGTTCCTTAATAGAACTTTTTCCAAGAGATGTTGGGAATGCTACCATTTTGATATCTAAATACACATTAAAAGTTATAAACCAATATTTAGGAATCAAAATCAAATGCCAGCACAATGACCCCCTATGAAACTGTACAAATTATTTATTGCACTGGAATTTTACTATTGCTTGAAATAAGATGGCTGGAGCTTAAAATATTTGTCAATAGTGCAGAGATTATTGTTGAACTCACTAAGGGATATAATAATTATAAATAGATATTTAATGCCTCACATATTTTCAAAGATGAATGATATATACATATACATATCTAGAGATATATATACATATATATACATATACATATATATATCTCTAGATATGTATATGTATACATATATCTAGATATATATGTAATCTATCCAACCATGCACCATTTCATCTATCTTCCCAGTACTTTAATATCAATACACATATTTTAATACCAAAAGGATTATAAATGCTGAGGTAAGCATCCAACATAATTCTACCAATTATATTTTATGTTTACTCTGTGCTAGGCACTGGGCTTAGTTAGAATTAGGTATATCATAATAAGCACAAAACAACCCAGACAATTTCAAGGCAAAAAACTTTAAATTCATTTCATGTAGAAACAGGGAACTGATGCAAGAGATTCGTTACTGATGTCCATGACAAGAATAATTAATCCAAAGATCTGTATGATTTTTCTATTGGTTAAATAAAAAGATAAATTGTTCCATTTTATGCAGCTGAAGAGAAGTCCTCAAAACAACCTCATGATTTATGTATTGTGTTTGTGGCCCTAATTTAGCCAAGTAATTCTGGTAGTTGAATAGATACATAGGAAATTCTGCATAAATTGGCTGTCTCCATAATTTTATTAAACCTTCTATGGAGAGACAGGGATGAGCGTAGTTGACAGAGAGGACAGTATAAATTACATCTCAAAATGCTTAACAAAGCAGCATTTTTGCAAGATAATATTTGATGACTGTCTTTTCCCAGATGTTTTACATTTCTAAAATATAAATTATTAACATTGATTTAAAATTTTTTTAATGTTTATTTAGTTTTAACATTGATTTTAAATTACACAAGACAATCAAAAGGAAAGTGCTGGCAATTATTTTTGTAGGTCTTCTTTATACTCATAATTAAAGATTTGTGAGTGATAATTAAAGTAAAATATAAAATGGTTTACTGGTAGGTCTGGTTGTCATTGCTTTTTGTATTTCACCACAAAAAGTATATTGATCATTTCATAAAATATTTAGAAGTGGAAAGCTTCAAATAATTTTTATTTTGCAGCATGAACAAACATGATATCAACCATGAAGATATAACGATTGCTGCAAGTTAAACAGGCAAATCAAATTAATATATATTTATCACAGACCTTCTACATATGAAAGAATCTATATATACTGGGTACAAGTCAGTCCTGATTTTTTTATGTTGGCAAAGGGTTTTCAAGTGACCATGGATCTAAGGTAAATAGCACATGCAAAACCAGTATTAAACCAATGTATAATGTAGTGGAAAGAATAATAGGCTCACTTAAACTTTGTACCAAATTATTTTTGGGATGATGAAACTTGCCATTTCTCAGTTTCTCCAATTATAAAAGAAGGAGTTTATAACACCCAATGTCTCTTTGATCAACATTTTACAAGTATGGCCTAAAGTCAGAAATATAGCTATAATATCATAAGGTCTATCAAATTTTCCTTCATTTGGCCTTAACCCATAAAAGATGGATATTATACTTCTTGTCCAATATTCTCTGCATACACTTTAAAAAAATTTTTTTATTAAAATTTTTTTTAATGTTTATTTATTTTTGAGAGTCAGAGAGAGACAGAGCTCAAGCAGGGGAGGAGCAGAGAGAGAGGGAGACACAGAATGTAAAGCAGGCCCCAGGCTCTGAGCTGTCAGCACAGAGCCCGGTGCCAGTCTTGAACCCACGAACCATAAGATCATGATCTGAGCTGAAGTCGGATGCTTAACCGGCTGAACCACCCAGGTGCCCCTCTGCATACACTTTTATAGAAACTCGGGCAAAATGGATCATCTTATATTTCACTAGGAAATACAAACATTGCTTAAAAGTGACTGGATGTGCATAGAGCATCTGTACTCAATTTTAGTATTTCACAGATAAAAATTATACCTGATATTCCACAATTTCATTTAAATACTTGGTGATCATTGTAGTGAATAAAATTATGATTAAGTGGTAGCAGCATAAAATAGCAAGTAGAAAGGAAAATTGTGCCATTTATGATTAGCCCTGGTGCTACTTATCTTTTTTTATGGATTTTTTTTTGACAGAGAGACAGAGAATGAGAGAACAAGTGGGGGAGGGGCAGAGAGAGAGAGAGAGGGAGAGAGAATCTTATGTAGGCTCTATGCCCATCATGGAACTGATGTAGGGCTCCATCTCATGACCTGAGCCAAAATCAAGAGTCAGATGCTTAACTGACCAGGCGCCCCATGGTGCTACTTACCTTAATTGTTTTTCATGAAAATGAGTAATGCATGGGATGGGTGTATCTAAAACCTAATCTATACCAAGAGGTATCAAAGATTTTGAGGAGTGTTTGTTTTTATTTCCATGAAGATTTGAAATCTCCTCTCAAGGGAATAAGAAGAGAGGTGCTAAATAGTTGGGCAGTTGGGAAAGTAGGTAGTGAAATTCTTAAGTAGAATGGTATAAAATGTGCCTGAGTGGGTTCTTTCTCTGTCTACTGTCAAATGACACCAAGAATGGTACCTCGCTGGAGATCAACAAGGTAAGTCTTCAAGATTTATCTTCAGAATCTGATTTACTTGTTGGAAATTTTTGTCCCATGCTATGGTATATCATCTTTTTGGCAATATTTTATTTCTAACACAATATCCTATGTATGAGAAGTATGTTGAGCACATTTTATTAAATTCATATTAAACTCACCTTTCCTTCCTTTCCTTCCTTCCTTCTTCCTTCCTTCCTTCCTTCCTCCTTTTCTTCCTTCCTTCCTTCCTTCCACTGTCATTTATTGGGAATCTATTTTGTTCAGGAGGCACTGAGCTCCAAAGCATTCAGAAAGATCTAAAGGACATTGTTCATGTCCTATGGGGAAATGGCTATGCAAATCACCTGTGGCACAGTGTGCTGGCATTATTATCACTTCATTAGCATAAAACTCCACAAGGATTCAGTGGTTAGAGGGATCCTTTCTAGCTGTAGTGATCAGGAATCAGGCATTTCTCCAAGGAATCTGTATTTGTTTTAGTGCATCATGGTATTATGTATAAACTCATCTAATGTGGATGTTGCAACTTGTTGTTAGTAACTCTCAGTGGATGGAGTTAGGGAATCTATGTATAAATATAAATATAAAATGTGCACTAAGCACATTTTTTATCTCTTCTTTAGTATCTATATGCATATGTTTAAAATCATAAGTTTATATTGATATCTCCAATCCCAGTTCAAACTCAAGGCTTCTTTCTAGATTTCTCACTTTTCTTATTATAACTTCCTTCCCTAACACTGAGAAACTTGGCTCTCATTGTCATTAATATTATTAGATCGGTGTCCTCTGTATATAATCAGTCTTGCTTTGTATAATGTGTCGCAATAGCACATGTGTATAGTTATCATAGAGCAGCATATTGTCACCAGAAAGCAGCTTCCTGTACTGCTAACAATTCTAGGCTTTGTTTCTCCATTAAAATCACTTTCTGTTAGTGTCAAGCTCCAGTTTAGTTACTTCATTCCAGACAACAGAAAATGAAGTATGCAGATACATTTTGGATGATGAGGTTTGAAAAGGCCCAGGATCAATGAAAAGGAAGAAACAGAATTTTCTGTTGACATTTTAAACTGACTCGTTTAATAATTTAATTCTCCCTGGCTTGTAGAAAAACAAACAAAAAGCCCTCTCAAACCCACACCAAACATATGAGGTGTTTGAAGACACAATGTAAAAGAATGCAAAGGGTATGGAGAGGAGAGTAAAGAGATTTTTTAAAAAAGCTTTGGTTAATTCATGGTATTTCCTAGCCATACCTTCATATCGATATGGAAAGAGAAAAAAGTGAGAAAGAATTTATTCCTAATTAATTTTGTAGAGTTTAAATTAGGCAAAAGGGCTGTGCTATGGAAAAAATAGTAGGAAATTAAAATGTATTTAAACATTTTTATATTGTATTTTTTTAAACTAAATTATGATATAGGAAAGATAGCCTAACATAGGTTGCAATCATATACTAATAACAATTAATCACCATCTGTAAACCACAGCAATATGGATCAGCGTATGTTACTAGTGAAATGTCAATGCCTTGGTAATGTCCAGTAGACTGATGTCAATTCATTGTGGGCAAAGGAGTCTATGACTGTTGATCTTTCATGGGTTTCCCCATAAGCCTGTTCCTTGCGCTGGAAGACTCAGTTTGCTTGAAGTATCATTATTAGTAGCACCTTTTTTAATTCTGGAAAATATTCAGCTTGGGTGATAAATTATATGGTCATCATAACTTTAGATAGAACTTAGAGAAAGCTGAGGGATCTCTCAGCTCTTCTTGTCATTTGACCCACAGGAAACAGGCCTAAGTAAAGCCACGTAGGCCTAGTTGCACTCTGGACTAAATATGAATGCAAATTGGACCAATCAGCTGCATTTTACACCAGCTGTAGCTTCTGGGTGGTCTTCAAAGAAAACCCCATTTAGAGTGTATTTCAATGATGCAAAGGAAATTTCACAGACTGCTAAAATGAGGGTGGGAGGTATGTAGTTGAAAGAGAGGTTTTCAATCACTGTATTATGGACAGCAGAGAAAAGCTTTTTAGCTACAGATGTCCCCTGAAACTTCAGCCACGAGTCACTCACTAATATACATTGTTCATAGCATTCTACTATTTCCCCATAATATTGAGATGAATTCTGAGCACCATGTTATTCAAGGTGATGTCATAGATTAAAAATGTAATTTAGCACTTTTTGTTCACAGTATTCAATGTTGACAAAATACGCTGTCAATGCTGTCTTTTGTGTAATGAAGGGAAAACAAGTTTTAATAGGATTTCATACTTCAGTTGTGTGATTCGATACTAATATAGTATGTTCAGGTGCAAAATTATTAGTAATATAATACTTTCACCTTGAGTATTAAGATAGGAATGAGATTTTTGTCTGTCAAGATTAACTGAAAAATTCAAGACTTGATTGTGAAATATAGTATAAAGTCTTAAAGCCCACCTTGTTTGATCAAGTCTACTGAAAGACAATTCTATGTACACAAATAAGAAATATTTGATGCAAAAATTCTTGATTATTAATATGCTATGAAAGCTTTAATCCATTTTGGATGAAGTGAGGAAAACGTGATGATGAGGTGGTGTCAAAACGTGAAGAATGAAAAAATAAGTTCAAAAGAGGAGAGGAAGAAAAAGCAAGGAAGAAAGAAAATAGGAGTCTCCAAGGATGAAATAAAAAAGGAAACCAGCAAAAAATTTGAATCAACACCACCCTTGCATTTAAAAAATACAGATTCTCAATGGTCACGGACTTCTCTTATCCTAGGCATACAACCTGTAACTTGCTTGATAAAAAGCAAATGATCGATGAGCTGTGGAAGATTCTGTACAGTCATTCCCCACTTCCAAAACAATAATTCGAAAGGAATGTCCAGTCTTGGGCCAGTGGTATTATCCTCACAAACAAAAGGACAGCTCATTAATCATTAATTATGCTGCTGTGAAAGCTGCAGAGTGGTTTTCAAAGAATACACTATTCTTCCTCCTTGATCCTTGATCATATTATTCTCGCATTAGAAGTTGCTCTGACCTCGTTTCTGGGCATGAGTTAGCTCAGATATAGTAGCCAGGACAGGAAGGGTAGAGTGAAAGATAAGGATATAAGAGGTGTTGAGTTTTAAGAAATAGGATACAACATTGTCTTTCCTTTTGAACCTTCCCTCAGTAACATGAACTCTTCTACGAAGAAGGAATCATGAGCAAAGAAGTCTTAGCTCCAAGTGCTGTACTTCTGAATCTACCTATCCCAAGGAAGAATTTTTCCATTTTGAATCTATTTTAAAATGTTGACGGTACGGATTGGAACAGAAGGTCTGAAGAACAGGTCAAGGACCCTGGAATTTCTAAAAGCCCTTGTGTGATGGAGTAGGATCAATGGATTATCATGGTGAAGCGGGGGAGAGTGGGGAGGAAGGACAAGAAAAGGGTAGGAAGTAGCAGAAGACAGGGGGAGTCCTGATGGTAGAATTCAGGAACGTTATGCTTGGAATGAAAGTAAAGATTTCAGTGTTCATACCAGATGTTACACAAATAGGATAAGAAATTTAAAAATCAGAATTTAAATGCAGGCAGTGCTGTATGGTTGAGATTGGATTATGATTCTCAAGAGTTAGTTTGAACATAACCAGACAAGACCACTGTCTTCCCTTCCATAGAAGATATGATATGTTTTCTGATTTCTTTTTGTTTCTCAAAATTTGTTTGGATGTTGGTTAATTCAATTCTTTTTCCTGAACTTAATTTTAATCAATATTATATTTTTAAAATGACAATAAAGATCATCTTTTACCTCATAAATGATGGACAAATTTGCATAAAATTGTTTTTCACAAGTCCTTTAAAATTTGTAGTAGGTCTTGCCTTTCAACTTCTGTGGATTAAAATATGTCATGAATGCATAAGGTCCCCCAACACAACAACTTCTAATCAAAGCCTGTTATCACATCTTTTGCCTATTCTAGGATCTTAATTCTATTTACCACATACACTTTAAGCACTAATAAAATAATTTCATTTGGTTTTAGAATAAAATCTAAATCATTAAATAAAATAGAGATTAGGTAATATACAGGCTAAAGTGTATAATACATATAATATATAATCAAGAAATTAAAAACTGCAATGTTAAATAAGCAATAGTATCTTTTAGGAAACAGTGTCATCTCTATTGATTTTACTCTCTACAAGACAGGAAAAGACCCACTGTTCTCTTTGTCCCATTCATTCATTCATTCATTCATTCAGTTTTGGTTGAGGATATACATTGTGCAAGCTATGTGCCAAGTGCTTAAAAAAGGTGCCAGGAGAAATTGCAAATGTTTTGGCAAAACCACTATTAAATCATGCTTTGGCACATTATTAAAGTTTGGTAAATATTATTTGAATGAATAATGAATTTTCAAGATTTTCTTCATATAAACTTCCTCTTACAACTTAATTTATCCTCCCACTTATTTTTCTTCCCAAGTATCTGAGAACGAACCAGATAGAAACAAAATACAATGATTAGTCTAACATATTATATTTTACTTGTATTGGTCTATGCTCTGGATAAATCATAAAAGATACTGATTTTTTTTCTAAACATAAAGGATTTTGCATTCTTCTAAGACCAGTTTTGCTTTAACACTAATCAGACTTACCAGCCAACACAGTAACATGAAAATATGTTTAAAACTCAGTTGCCCTAAATTTTCACTTTGTTCTGTTTCTTTAAACAGACAATAAACTGTAGAATAAACACTCTTCCCCTTTTTTGCTGGGCATAAATTGGCCCTTAGTCTGCTTATTGGTAAGTTATTTTAGGTGCAGAGATAAATAATTGTAATTACACAACAACCTGCTATAATAATAATAATAATAATAATAATAGATTTCCCAATAATATATTACATATAAACTGGTTTAAGTTTGACTTTCATATATTCTCGAGACTTTTTTGGGGAAAGAAAATATCAGGAAATCAAATCTTGTAACAGTGTTTCAACAATTCATTAAACAGATTTTAACACTAAGATGCAAAGGCCTTTGTTCAAGTATCCTCTAGATTTCATAGCAATTTGAAAAATCTATTGTCTTAAGTCATCTTACAAGGCAACCTTTCCATTAAGTATATGAGGATTCTCTTAAAGATCACAATAGTGATGACTTTTCTTCCCAAATAATGACTGATTTAAGAATAGATTGTAAAAACCGGCATTGCTGTTAGTAATGGATTTCAGTTGGCATTTCTCATTGCTAATGAGTCAGATTGGGCCATTACTGATTCTGGAGTTCTGACCTCCCTGCTGTTGTCTTTTTAATTGCCGACTCCTCATAGGATCCAGAGGGATTACACAAATTTCTCCAACCATAGTTGTGCTTGGAAAGAGTAAAGCCTCCCTAATTTCAAGGTATGGAGACTTTTTAGTTGAGAAAACTTCAGTTGTAAGTTGTTTTGAATTTACTTGGCACCTTGTAGGTCTTACTGCAGTTTACTCTTTTGTTTTTCCATTTTCAAAATAACTGAACTAAAGGAGTACAATTTAGGGAGAGTTCAAGCCATGGAAGTAAAAGGAAAATTTGTCTTAAGTTCTCCAAAGACATCTTGTTCAGGAAAATGGGAAATCTTGTACCTTGGGGTGCAAATAATTGATGCCCCCTAGGGGACTACAAAACAAGAGAAGGGAAAGTGTACTTAATGGGAATTGACTCAAGGGTCTTGCATTTTCATCCACTATGTGCAATCCACAGTTCTTTTCTTCAGGGGTTCCTTTTGGCATGCTCTCAGGAAGTGCTTTGAGACTTCTCTCAGGAGACCTTTCCACATTCTTTCATTTCCATGCTGAGTCTGCAGTGTTCCCACACAGAAACCTATACAAACCCTTCAATGAATGATTGCTCAGCTTTATCAGCCTTGTGGGTCTCTCCAGGATGTGAGCAAACAACAGTGAGGAAAGACATTTCACACCTTCCAGTTCCTAAGCCTCTATCTTTATACAAAGCCAACATATTGTGTATGCTTCAAGCTTTTGCATGAACAATGCAAGTAGCCTGGCACCACCATATCAGCATTTTCTCAAATCCTTGTCTAGGGAAACAGTTATCCGTTATCACAGGAACAAGAGTAAATTTATTTTTGCTGCTGAAAAGAAAAAAAAAATTGTTCAACTTAAAGGATTAACAGATATTAAAATAATATTTGTGTAAGGTTAAGCCCACAGACTGGCAAACAGTGAGCTCTCTTGAACATTAATAATCTGGAGATAATACCTGTTATACTTCAAAGACTTTAAAGGGAGCCTCTCAGTAGCATGGGAATTAATATGGATGATCAAGAATTCATGGTACAGTCCCAATTTTTAGCTGAATGATCAGAGGCCAATGTTCAATCACTATGTTTCATAGCTATTTGAAAATCTGTAATCAAGAAACATCCTTTAAAGGAAAACTCCTATTTAAGTTGCTCAGCTTGAATGGAGAACATCTCATGTTAAATTTCACAAAATTTGTCATCCAAAATAAAGAACTCTTTGGGTCATGTTTGATGCATTACTGGAAGGTATGAGGGTCAAGTTTATTATATAACCATTACAAATCACACTGCATTATACTACATTTCAAAGTATCTACAAGCAATATTTCAGATAGTAATGCACAGAATTGGCAAAAATAATAAAGGGTAGGAAAGGGATTAGAGGAAACGTAGGGTCTGAGCCTGAGTCATTAGAAATCAGAGCTGGAGATAAGAGCTTGTTTATTTGGGGAGGTGATCTAGGGAGATAGGAGGGTAGGACAGGGGGAACAAAACAGGGGAAAGAGAGAGAGTCAAAGCCAATTCCAAATGGTGTGTTCTCTAGTTGATCAATACTATGGTCAACTCTGCTTGATCCTCTAGGGATGTTCTGAGGAGCTATATGGATTACATCACAGAACTTATCCCTTGCTCTACCAGGGACAGAAAATAGCAGATGTCACTGACAATCTCTCTCCCCTCATTGGAAAAGAGTTGTCCTATGGAGTATCAATTTCTTTGCATACATATTGTACATATATGATTACTAGTGGTCTTGTATCATAGATCTACATTATAGAGTTAGAGAATCAGTTGGTGATTCAGTGGATAAACTGTATTTTGAAGAATATGCCCCAATTCTGAAGGGTGTTGCTCCCAATCCAATCTCTTACCTGAGCTTGTACCAGCCCATTCCATTGCTGTTTCAAGAGTGGCATGGTATATGCTGGGGCAGGTGGATCCTGTGGTTACTTTCCCATTCTTGCACTTTTTTTTTTGGTCCCAAAACGTTCTAAATTGGTTTGAGGCAATATTGTGTGAGATTGCACACAAACCAGTCAGGTATTCTCTAAGTCTCTGGAGGGTGGTGTTGGTGGGAGTTCCTGGGAAGGTAAAGCCATGTGTGGAGTAGGTATTATTTCTGTTAAAGGTAAATTTCTCTCCTCTCCAGGATGGAAAAGTCTAAAGTAATCACCTGTCAGTTAGTAGGGCTTACTGCAGTTTCCCTTTATCACATCATCCTGTTTATTTCCTTCAAAATACTTTTTCCATTCTGAAATTATGTTGTTTTGTAATCCCAATAAGAATGAAAACTCCTTGAGGTTAGAAGTGCTGCCTCTTTTATATAGTATCATATACTCAGGAGTCCTGGAACATAGTATGGACTGGATAAATACTCCTCTTTTCACTTTGAATTAGTACTCAGTCTTTGGTAATTTATTTCCTTTGGGTGCTGGTCAGAAGGGAACATGCAATTTATTGAATTCTTTTTATATGCCGGACAACTTATGTACATTACATATGATGGGGGTGTTGCCATTCTCCCCATTTTATATTTGAAGAACCAGTTGATAGTCAACTTGATTAGAGTCATACAACTATCCAGATAGGCCTTGGGATCCTAATTCAGGTTTGTTTTGCTCTGAAACTACTGTATCAGGAGACCCCATGGGATGACAATTTGGCACCAATTCCTTGTTATCTCTTTTTGTGGTGATGTGTCAGACTTCTAATGTTCCAGACACCACCAAAAACAATAGACCATCTTTCCCAATAGTTTATTTCCCACTGAGGTTAATGGCACCATTCATTAGGTCTAAGCAGATAAATAGAGGTGATTTCTAACTTCTCCCTCTTTCTCACCTCTCCCCAAATCTTTCTTTTAGTAGCTATATCTGTTAAACACAATGCCAGATGCAGCTACGTTTTTGGGATTTGGCTTTTCCTATTTACACAATTTCTATTCCTGACAGAAAATTCAAATGCCATACCATCTTGTTCAAAACTGGTTACCCACAATCCTATGGGGCACTTGTCAAGTCCTATCAATTTGCTTTCTAAATATCTCCTAGATCTGTTCTTTTCTTTAACCAATAATTCCCCAAATAAATTCATGTCCTTGTCAGTATCCACCTAGCTGCTAAACCATAGTGGACATTTGTTATTTCTGTCTATACAGAATCTCTTCCCACTTTCTGCATATAGTACCCATCTTTCCTTTAGGTAACAGATCCTTACATATTACCTTTCTAGGGGTTTTTGGTTTGCCTATCATAGTCTTCTGCCCCCATGGCCATGGAGACGAGCACCCACACCTGGTCAATTAGAATGCTCCATCCTTGTAACCACAATGCTTCATGAAAAAGCACAAGACCCAGCCAGGCCATCTGCCTCCAGAATTTTCTGAATTGAAGGTAGAGTGGGACCTTCTTTTACTTATGTTTTCTGAGCTCACAAGAAATGATCCTGAGAATGCCAAGTTCCTCAACACACAAAGAAGCCTGACAAGGTGAGTTCAACACATGGGCAGATGTAGAGGGGAAGGATTGAGTTCTGATGACATGCTTTGATGATATTTGTTCAATCTTGAGTAAATCCAGTTTCATCCTTGTCTTTCCAGTATAACTGTCAATAAATTAGGTGCTTTTCTTCCAAGTTTAAAATGGGCTGATTTGAGTTTATCTAATTGCAAATTAAAACATCCAGTAATGAACTTGTTTTCTTGCCTAACCCTTGGCAAGGCCCACACACCCTGCTTTGGCATAGCTCTTCTCATGGTTTTACCCACTAATTCATTTTCCATCTTGCTTACAGAGTGGGCAGTCTAAAATGAAAACCTGTTGAAGTTACTCCTTGTTTAATCCTCCAGAAGTTTCCTTTAACTTTATGAGAGTAGACTTCAGTTCAAACTCCTTAATTTATCACATAAGACTAATCTTTCTACTTTCAAATCTCATCTCCTCCACTCTCTACTCTCCTTTTCTCTATCCACAGGCAATTTCTCAAATCCACCAAAGTACTCATACCTCTACAGCACTGTATATGTCGATACCACTGCCTGGAACACCAATTTCTCCTTTTCATCCAGTTGCTTGATACTTCAAGCACCATGGCACCCAGGATATCTTTCTTGAATCTCAGCATAGACATATTGTTTTGTAATTATTGTTTTGTTTGTTTTTTCCAAGAGACTCAACTTTAGGAAGGCAGATGGGATGGGTTCTCTTTATATTTTCTGTGCCTGTAACAATACCTGGAGTAAAATATGTGCCTAGTAAATGTTGGTAAATGAAGGAATGGAGTTACTCAGGTACAGGACCCTTGATGGTATGCCTTAATTATAGACCAATTAAAACATATAGACCTTAATAACACTGGGACAAATTCTCAGACAATTTAGTTAAAGTAAGATATTAGCTTCCAAAAATAGAATTCAAAATGAAAATCATCATCAAACAAAGAATACTTTCCTTCTTTTCTCTTTCAAAAAATTACTCCTTACTTTTTGAAAGACTAAGACATAACAGGGTCAAAGTCTGTCTATGTCATGAAATATTCATTCCTGAAATGAACTATTTGATTTTGAAGTATAAAAAATTATTGTAATGATGATGACTCTATCTGTATATAATTAGGTAAGATGTTATACCAGACCTTTATTGACAAGAGGCATAGTTGCTAGAAAAGTTCTCATTCAGTTTTTCCACAAAGCTGACACGGTTTAGGAGAATGGAAAATTTGATGGGAATGCAGAGGCAAAAGAAATGATGAAGAAACTATTTCTCTTTAGTTTTTTAGTTTCAAGTGATTAACTGTATTGAAGAGATGAATTTCTTCAAGAATACCTGATTCAAACAATATTAGTTTTTTTTTCCCCACAAATGTTAGTTAACATTCTGCCCATGACACATTTGTTCTCTTTGATAAAAGTGGCATCTCAAAGTCTTTCAGTAAAGAGAAGTGTCCAAAAATTATTTTGGTCACCATTTCCTGTGTTAAATTTTAGTGAAATTTCAATGTGTATTTGTGAGTGAGTCTGTGTGTGTGTGTGTGTGTGTGTGTGTGTAAGTGTGCATACATGCATGAGTACATGTGTGCTGAAGGAGAAGGACTTTCTCTCCAAAGAGAGAGAAATCTTCATGTTACATCTCTTTAAACTGACTAGCTTCCTCAGGACATATCTATTTCTTCCTAGGTCTCTAACTTAACCATCTTTCATTCCAGGTCACTATGGAACTTTCTTATATTATATCCTTCAGTAGAAAGAATCTTCTTTTTTCAAGGTATATTCAGCTTTATTTGCAATTTCTTTCCTACGTATTAACTGAGTTCTGATCTGCCAAAGTTTCTGACATATATTACTCACATTGCCTCTTCTTTGTTTTTGAAATGCAGCATCTTACTATACTATCCCAGGCTGACTGCTCTCTTACTTCAATTCTTATTGTATTTTCCTTCAAATAGCTTTAAAATTGGATTAAACTATCCCCTAAAAGCTCCAAGTTTTTTTCTGAACTTCGTTCTCCAGAACCCCTACCTTCATCTAGAATCATCTCTGCAAACTCTGTCCCCCACTCCACTCATCTTGCCAATCCTTCAACTCCTTATACACTAATTTTCCCATACCTTCATGTAACAGTCCTTTGTCATCCTTTAAGATAGCCATCTATGGGGGCGCCTGGGTGGCGCAGTCGGTTAAGCGTCCGACTTCAGCCAGGTCACGATCTCGCGGTCCGGTCCGTGAGTTCGAGCCCCGCGTCAGGCTCTGGGCTGATGGCTCGGAGCCTGGAGCCTGTTTCCGATTCTGTGTCTCCCTCTCTCTCTGCCCCTCCCCCGTTCATGCTCTGTCTCTCTCTGTCCCAAAAATAAATAAAAAACGTTGAAAAAAAAAAAAAAAAAAGATAGCCATCTATGATTAACATCTCTACAACTTACGGTTCAATTTCTCTGTTCTAATGCAGACTGGGGAAGGCTTCCATATTTCTGGCTGTATTTATCTCAAAAGAATAAAACCTACTAACATTGTTTGACATTGAAAATATGGAGTCACTAACAGCTCTGTAAAAGAAGTTTTGAATGCATGTTTCTTTTATATTATGAAAGATAGTAGTCCATTATCCATGCCCTGTAACAATAATCTGTGTCTGGTATGTGGAAAGCAAAGAATGAGAGACACTTTCTTTTATCCCTGTGAATGTGTTCCCAGTGCTAATAAAGAAGTCTAGACTGATGTGCAGAATGAAGCCTTTACTCTGAGGCTTTGTTGGTTTCCAGAAGCAGGGCTTCTTCATCCGGCAGACAGTATCTATATTTAATTACAGAATCCTCTACTTAATTAGACTGGCTCTTTAAGCAAATTTCTTCTTAAATAGCATTCTCTCTTTGTATTTTCACATCATAGATCAGAACAACTGTGCTCTTAGTTCTTGTTCAAAAGGGCGTTAGCAAGTTGTCCCTGGGGACTAGTTAGGATGGACAAAAACATCAACTTGAATCTATCAGAGCCCACACAAGATAATGAAAATTGTATGGCAAACTAACTTTTCTCATTGATGATAAAAATAAAAAAATTCAATAAACATGAATTAAAGTTATTAAATAATAGATTCTTAGAAATTTCACAAGATGTTATTTGTTGGTGGGGGGTTTTATGAAAGTATAGCATTCAAGAATTTTTTAGGGGGGAGGGAGAATGTTTAGGTTTGAGTTAAATTTAATTAGGAACATTTTCATAAAAACATTGTATTCCCCTGTTTTTATATGCTTAGAATAAAAAGTTAGCCATTAAAATTGGAAGAATGTCTGCAGTAATTTGTGAATATAAACATTATGTATATAAGGCCTATTTCCCTTCTTGTATTTACTAACAGATACTATTAATTTTTTTTAATGTTTATTTATTTTTGAGAGAGAGAGAGAGGGAGAGAGAGAAAGAAAGAGAGAGAGAGAGAGAGAGAGACAGAGTGTGAGTGGGAGAGGGGCAAAGAGAGAGGGAGACAGAATCTAAAGCAGGCTCCAGGCTCTGAGCTGTCAGCACATAGCCTAATGTGGGGCTTGAACTCACAAAAAATGAGATCATGGCCTGAGCTGAAGTTGAAAGCTAAACTGACTAAGCCACCCAGGCACCCCTACCAATAGAAACTATTAAGAAAACTACTTGGGGTGCGTGGGTGACTCAGTTGGTTAAGTGTCTGACTCTTGATTTTGGTTCAGGTCATGATCGCGGTTCATAAGTTTGAGCCCCACGTCAGGCTCTGCACTGACAGTGCAGAGTCTGCTTGAGATTCTCTCTCTCCTTCTTTCTCTGCCCCTCCGCCTCCCACCCACCCCTCCCCCAATAAATAAATAAACTCCAGAAAAAAAAAGAAAACTACTCATTAAGATAGCTACATATAAGATAATGATACAAAAAAAAGAAAAACACATTTTCAATGTAATCACTATTTTAACTCATTATTTTAACCAATAGGTAGTTTGTCTGTCTATAGTAATTTGGTTTCCAAATTCAAAGATCATATCACTAATGGGGGAAAATAATTAAAATAAAGGATATTTTTTCCAGTGTGAGTTCTCTTTATAATTTCCAGTACTTGTTGGCACATAAATTTCAAGTAAATTTGCTCTGCCGAGATTTTCTTAGTAAATTTAGGCAACCGATCAATATTGCAGGCTTCTGTGCTGCTTGTCACAGGAAGCACCTGGATCTTTTATCTGTCCATACTATGGAGATTTCGCAGGTAATTTCCAGCTTAAGTCTCTTTGGTTGCCTAGAGCAGGTAAAACACATTGGATAGCTGGAGCAATAATTTTGACAATAAAAGTTACTACATAAGGAAAATGAAGTTTCTAATTGGGCCCAGGTGTTCCTGTTTGACGTTCCTTGTTTGGAGGCCATGAAGAGTGATGAGTTCACCTCAGCTTCATTCTGCCAGGTAAAACTGGGGACCTTAGGCTACAACTGCTTTAAGAAGAATTTCATCCATGGAGTTCTGTCTACAACCACCTTATTAATTTGCGTGGACTGTAATATTTTGGTGGGTTGCCTGAAAATGTTTACTTCATAATTGAAAATAAAACTATTTGATTTCATGGCCTGAAGGGTTAGCTCCTCTCAGAGGGACACCATATTTTGATGGTGTCCTACAGTGACTTCTCTACAATCATGGCAGCAGCTAGCAATCTTTCTGAAGATAGTGTCCAGGTATGAGGATGTGCTAATCATAGCAGACAAAGCTTGCAGGCCCAGGCTGAACTGGCAAGTCAGTTTCTGTTTCTAATTCTGTAAGAGCATCTTCAAAGCCACCTGCAGAAGGCAGTCTTCTCAGCTGTCTCTCAAATCAATCCATATTTCCTGAGCTTCTGTGTTCTGGAAACCATATCGCTCTCAGAGAAGGAGGAGACTTAGAGATCATTACTCAGAGCCCCACCCCTCTCACCTCCTATTTTATAAATTGAATTGAGGTCTTGAAAGGGTAAATGAATTGTCCAGACTACACAGTTACCTGATGGCTTTGCTGAGACTAGAGCCCCATATTCTGCGTCCCAGTCACAGTTCAGTGCTATGCTGGTAAATTCTGTCTCTCTGCTCTGTTGTAATCACTATTTTCCATAGACTCTCTAGATCTGAAATGTTCTTTTCTATATGAATTCCATTTTGGCTCCCAATTCTGGTTTATTATCTTGATTCGTCAAACCATTGCTATACAAGGCCCATGCTAAAAGTTCCCATCCTGGCCCTCCCTTCACCAGAAACTTTTCTCCTCATTAGAAATCGCAAAGAGAGAAATATGCAGTTTTTCTTTCAAGACTGTGCTTTCTAGTTCCACTTCAAACATCAACTTTACCTTTTCTGACCCTCTGCTACAACTAAGTGATAACTGCCCTTCCACTAAAATGCTATGGAGATTTGTATCTTACTTGTGGAATAATTGCTCCTGTGTACTTATCTTAGGCTATTTATGAGTTATATGAGGACAGTGAGCATGTATATCGTCTTCAGATTAAAAGTGAAAGCTTATTATAAATCATCACAGTTGGCATAGTATTAAAAATGCTATTTTAGGGGTGCCTGAGTGGCTCAGTCAGTTAAGCATCTGACTTTGGTTCAGGTCATGATCTCATGGTTCATGGGTTCAAGCCCCACCTCTGGCTCTCTGCTGACAGTGTGGAGCCTACTTTGGATCCTCTGTCTCCCTTGCTTTCTGCCCCTCTCCCACTCTCTCAAAAAAATAAACATTAAAAAATAAAATAAAATAGTTTATAAAAAAATGCTATTTTGGGGATGTTATTATGAATGTAGTAATTTTTCAAGGAGTACATACTCTCTAGGAATATTTAATCCAGTATTAGCATATTACCTTCTTTCTGCCCACTGTCAAAGGCCGGGTTCTTGTGTTTTTAGCTCTCCTTAGTAGTGAGATTTCTACCTTCACATGGGCCAGGTCATCCCCAACATAAAGATTCAGATAAAGAGAGCCCAGAATTTTGGATTGCTTGTGTACCCACTACCTCAGATGGATTCCTATCTTGGATTCCTATCTCTCTCCTGTGCCTGAGATGTCTCCCCACTAACCAAGAGGCATATCTGCATATGGGTCCTTCCCTTTATTGTCCGTATCATTTGGCTTCTGAGTCTGGCAAAGTTTCTCTTGCAGTGAATAACAGATTCTTCATTAAATATGACACTTGCATTCTTAACACGTTTTTATGTGATGATGCCGGTCCAGACACCACTCTTTGGGAATTTCTGGTCTAGAAAAACATTTTCTTTTGTTTTTTTGTTTTAAAAACTACTTCTATTTTTAAAAAGTGTTAGTCTTGAAATGATTTCAAATTTACTAAAGTTGTAGTAAAATGCACAGAGTTCCACTATACCATTTACTCAGATTCCCAATTGTTTATATTTCTGAACCATTTGAGAATAACACTTCTGTATCTAACCAATTCCTAGTTGTATCTGCCTAATATCAGAATGCTAACCTGTTATCAGCTCAGCTATTAACCTCTTTGTTTTCTTTTTTTAATCTACTATTTTATCTTTCGCTTTTAAAATTTGAGAAGTTATAAAAAGGGAATTTTCAATTTTGAAAATCCCCTTAAAACCTCATTTTGAGGGAGAAGTTTACTACTTGTAACCAATTTTTGAATAACAGAGGGTCAAAGGTATACAGAATCTCTGGAAACCGGAACTGGTGAGTTGGAAACCACTGGTGGAGCACTCCTGCCATGTTGAGATGAACACTTGCATTTACGTGGTGCTTCCTACAAGCAAACTGCTTGAGCTTTCGTTTTCTTAGTTATTTATTTCAACAACTACATAAAATATATAGGAAGCTTGATCTGTTAATTGGATTTCCTTTATAGAAAATCTTTAGAAACAGTCTTTCTCCCATGTTGAGATGGATTTGACTTTCCAATCTTGAATTCAAGAACTATCTCTAAATATTGTTTTACAGGCAGATAGATTAAAGAAAAAATATTTGTCAAGAAACTTCATTGGGGCGCCTGGGTGGCTCAATCGGTTAAGTGTCTGACTTTGGCTCAGGTCATGATTTCACAGTTCGTGAGTTCGAGTCCCATGTCGGGCTCTGTGCTGATAGCTCAGAGCCTGGGGTCTACTTTGGATTCTGTATCTCCCTCTCTCTCTGCCTGTCCCTGTTCATGCTCTGTCTCTCTCAAAAACAAATAAAACATTAAAAAAAAAAGAAATTTTATTAATCTACAAAATCGTCCACAGTCTTTTCTCTCACTCAGTAGTGTCAGGGTCTGATTCCAGTGAATATCGCAGGCTTTGAGAAGTCTACTACAGTGACCGAGGATAATAGTTTTAATTTTTATGAAACAATTTATCTTCCTGGGATGTGATCTATTTTAGGCATGCCCCAATTTCTTTCAAGCCTTAGGCCCAAGTGTCTGTGATGATTTGCAACACTTGGTGCAATAACCTGGTGTTTTCCACATTCAGTGTAGGATTACTGCTTCTAATTTTGCAGACAGAAAACCAAGGGACATAATAAAGTGAAAAATGGCACCAGAAGTCAGCAGAATAGCTAGATTAGACTTCAATCATTTAATTCACTCTCAAGTTAGAAACTCTCTCACTTGTTAACTTCTTATTCAGTCTGATTTCCATCCCAATGCATGGGTCTCTTCATCTATTCCATGCATGAAGCTTCATTTACTTCAAAGTCTCTCCTATATACAGGAGAAAGAATGAGTACCTGGCCTGATTGGTATTCTGCCTTGAGCTTTGTAAGGATGTTTGTTGAAGACTAATGGTTGATGTGGACTCCATGAAGAAGACTCAAACCTTGACCTGTTGTTTAAAATGATATGTTACACAATACAAACCTGATGGTTAAAACTATTAGCCATCAGAATCCATCTATTGGCCTTTAAAGCCAAATAATTTTGCATGATAATTTGCCCAATACCGACAGGAGACTTTATGTTGAGGGGTATCTGCCATATGATTTTAATAACTCCTCTTATCCCTTAGTAGTCTTCTACTCCTCCTGATATGCTGATCAATTTGTCAGTATTCAGAGGCAAAAATCCATTTTAATGTTGATTCTGGTGACCTATCATCCAAAACATAAAACTACCACTCCTCCCTAATGCCTCCTCACACTATTTCAGATAATTTAAGTGAAATAAAAATGACATCTGTTTTTACTTTCAGAAACTTACTTCTATCCCTGCTGCCCTGTCATTGATGATCACCCCTAACTGGAAGCTGACTTTGGGTTTCTCTGTATTCATGTTTTCCTTTTCCCTCTAGTGTGCTCTAAGTGAACTGTGCCCATTCAGTACCACTCCTGCGGCCCCTCCCCCCCCATTATTATATTCATATAATAAGCATGAACTGATAAAGGAACAGCTGCTATAAAATTTTGCGCACATATTTATAAAGACAAAGATCAAAGATGCTGACTTTGAAGCAGATAAGGAAACAAAGGATAATATTCCCTTTATGTCCAGGGCCTCACGCTGACCACTCTGCTGGTGGGGAAGCCACTTAAACACCACTTAAGAAATAGAGCTTTAGGCAGGAAGAATTCTCATGGAAAACAGACACATTCAACTTCTACACAGTAAGAAGATCTCCATTTGGAATGACCTGTTATTCTCCCTTATTATCGCTCAGCATTCCAAAGCAATGTGGATGAACAATAATGCTGTGGTTGTTGGGACTCATAAAAGCATTGAGCGGTTGGGGCTTGCCCAATAAAATCCAATTTAGTGCTTAGTTGAAGGGAGACTTGTAGAGTAAAATGGCATATTGCACTTTAGGATCACCCTGCTAATTCTATCTGCTCTTCTACTGATTTGACTGCTGCTGCCCTGTTGTGTTGTTGCTCTAGGCTGTGTGAATAAAGAGCTTTAGAGGAAATCATAAATACTTGATTTAATTAAGACCATTACCAACACCACGTCTAGCCTCCTTTCTCCAAGTGCCAAGGTATGGATTACTTTTGAACAAAAGTGATGCAATAAATACGTAGGGACGAAATGCAGTTCCTGTTTTGTGGTTTGTAAAAAAGAGTGCATCACAACAAGATGCCCTGTAGCAATGAAAGATTTTCTGGTCAGCAGTTTCCTTTGGAGTAGAGGTTTCCAGGGCTAGAGGCTAGGGGGATACACAGTCAAACCTTTTCACATCAGTCAAAAAAGAAAAGGAAAAAAAAAAAGCAGCTCTAGTTCAGCCATTTGATCCTGTGCTGAGATATCCAGTGCTGTTATTTTAAAGCCACAAGCCACAGGGATTGTGCTATTTTCTGCTCCAGCTGGACAATTTTGACTTTCATGCAAATCTCTGCATTAATGTGAAGAACCATGTCAATCCTGTTCATCCACTGACCCTTGTATTTTGCTTGAAGAATTCATTATATTTATCCAGATGCTATTACTAATATTGATAATCATTGAATAGAGTGAATAAATTTTATCCACTCTGGATCTTTCCTGGGGTTAAATATATTTCTTCTTTTTAATTTTTTTTTTTTTTATGGATAACTAGCTCATCCTGGTTTGCCTGGGGTTTTCCTGGTTTTAAAACTGAAATTTCTGCTCGCTGAGAAACTGCTTAGTCCAGTTGGTAACTGTTTCTTTTCTCTGTTTTCAGTTCTGCACTGTGCCTTGTAAATTACCATCAGAATGTTTTTTATATACTTTAGAGTCTTATGCCACAAGTTCTATGGCCTCAGCTAGCTCTAAAACAAAACAAATTTTGACTGGGATTGCATTGAATGTGTAGATGGTTTATATACACAATGGAATACTACGTGGCAATGAGAAAGAATGAAATATGGCCTTTTGTAGCAACGTGGATGGAACTGGAGAGTGTTATGCTAAGTGAAATAAGTCATACAGAGAAAGACAGATACAATATGTTTTCACTCTTATGTGGATCCTGAGAAACTTAACAGAAGACCATGGGGGAGGGGAAGGAAAAAAAAAGACAGGGAGGGAGGCAAACCAAAAAAGACTCTTAAAAACTGAGAGCAATCTGAGGGTTGATGGGGGTGGGAGGGAAGGGGTGGGTGGGTGATGGGTATTGAGGAGGACACCTTTTGGGATGAGCACTGGGTGTTGTATGAAAACCAATTTGACAATAAATTTCATATTAAAAAAATAAAACAAAACAAAAAACCAAAACAAAAACAAAAAACAACCCATTGAAAATTAACAGTAGCATACCTTATCCTTGAGCACAAACGATTTCAAGAACTAAAGCTACTTCATTTTAGTTCTGCTCCTCACACTTCCATAGGAGAGAAAATAAAAAAAAAAAAAGCACAAGAAACACATTACCACATCTATTGGTAATCCTAATTATGAGTGACTTTCAAATTCTACTATTTGATTCTTCCCTTTTGGAAATTTCCTTTTGTGAAAGAGGCTAAATGTAGCTAACTTTTACTGAGTGCCTTAATATATACCAAGTACTGTCTAAGTCCTTTAAATGAATTTGCTTTTTTCAATCACCTCAAATTCCAGTGAAGAGAGTCTAATTATGGAGTTGCTCAAGATGTGTGCTACACAATTCCAGGGGCACCAATTACATAGATGAGGTAGTTGTGCTGAAAAAGTAGATATTATTATTACTCCATTTGTTAGATGAAAAAACAGCAGCACAGGGAGATCAAATAACGTGCCTATGACCAAACAGCTAGTAAGTGGTAAATAGGTTTACATTGGCAGTCTTGTTTCAGTGCTCCCAATGGAGCCTATTTCTAATAACACTTGCAATAGCAAATCCTTACTTCTATTTGAAATGCGTACTTACGTATGTGTTGTTTTTCTGCCTTTATTTACCCAAAGCTGTCCTGAAATTGTTCCATTCGTAGAGCCTAATCCAACTACATTGCTTAACTATGTCTTTTAAAATTTATTTATTGTTTTTCTATTTCCTCATAATTATTGTTGGGCAAAATGGAACCTAAAAATATGTGTACCTTTCCTGGTTCATTATGAAAATATAACTTAAAGAACAATACTGCCCAACAGAATTTTCTGTGATGATGGAAGTGTCATATATCTATGCTGTCCAATTTTAGGAAACACTAGCCATGTGTTGCTATTGAGTACTTGAAAAGTAGCTAGTGCTGCTGAAGAACTAAATTTTAAATTTTATTTAATTGTAATTAATTTTATATTAAATTTAAATAGCTGCATGTGGCTGGGGGCTACCATACTGGGCAACATAGGTAGGTCTTAAGCCATTCACTTATTAAAGTCATCTTAATATTTATTATGAATATTATACTCATTGCTTCACTAGTTAGAAATATACCTGTCCACTGGCTCCTACATGACTATATTTAAAGGACAGTTAAGAATGGGGCAGGAAGGAGAGAGAAATCACACCAGGGGGATCCATACTTTCAATCTCCTGTGCTTGTTTTATTCAGCAATGTTTGTAAGGGCGCAAAGATAATCACAGAGTAGATTACTTGGGGGGCCATAAAACCCATATTTAGGCATTTTTACAGGCACTGGACACAGTAGGGTTTCGAGTCATCAAGATGAAGGTAAACATAAGAATCATGGCTTTATAGGAAAATTATAAAAATTACCTCTGAACTATCAATTAGCCTTCGTTATCGCCTGTCTCCTTCCCCCATCTCTCTATATTCATCCACAATTTTATGTATCACATGTGTAATAGGAATGCAGTTTGTTTTCTGCTATTTTAATACCCTTTTAACACAAGATGTATCTGAGATTTGTGATAAAAGACTCTTGGGAAATTTCTTCAAAATAAAGTCAGCTTCAAGTCATAAACTTTGACTTTTTTGACTTTGTTCCTTTGAATGATTGGGTAGAACAGAGACCCCTAAAAAAAGAAGGGGTGATTATGAAAACAAGCTGGATGACTAGTTTCTCCATTTAAGGTCTTTTCCTGGCTTTGCTTGACTACTATAGTCGTACATCATTAGTCTTGAAAAGAATGTTCACAGGGAAACCACCTTACGGTGCAAACGCATTTGGAGCAGGTGCGCGTGCTTTATTACATGCCCATGAGCACCAGTGAGGCCTTTGTTGTTGGCCACCCCTCTCCCCAGGGCTTGGCCTCTCTCCAGAGTCTCCTTTTCACTTTGCCAGCCAAATCTCCCTTTGCTTGCAGGAAGAAAGTATCTGTAGCGGCACTATGTGCTACTTGACTTTTAGCTTGTAGTATCAGCTGCTGCCATCAGTTCCTTCATCTGCAGTCTCACTTGTCCACTTAAAGTGACGTCGTCCGGTAGTAATGCCCGCTACAACACACAACGCTCACTTAAATTTGGATGTCAGATAAATAATGAGTACATTTTTAGTAGAAGTATGTTTCAAAATTTGTATGGAACATAATTTTTAAGTCTATCTCCAATTTTGCATGAGACATACTAAAAAAATATTTGTTGTTTATCTGAAATTCAAATTTAACTAAGCATCCTTTATTTTTATTTGCTAAATCCAGCAATCCTACATCAGGAGCATTCTCTTCATCATAACAGCAAGGAAAGAGCTGATGCAACTCAAACTTTGTGGGAAGGCATCACAAGTCATTTGAACAGTGTGTTCACCTTTCAGAAATATCAGATATGCTCTTCTTGGAGTGACTAACACTTTAATAATGGCAATAGTCACTGAATCTGAATCTTAGCTATGACAAAAGAGTGTTGAGAGGACTAATGACTTATTGACTGGCTCTGGCTGAGCACCTCATGGAGCTTCATTTGATCACCAGAATAGAACAGCAGTTTAAAGTACAGACTGTCAATGACTAATTCAGAGTTGGGAACTTTATTTTTTTATTTTATTTTATTTTATTTTATTTTTTGTACTTTTTTGCTTTTCTCTCCTATGGAAGTGTGAAGAGCAGAACCAAATGAAATAGCTTTAGTTCTGGAAATCGTTTGTGCTCAAGGATAAGTCATGCTACTGTTAATTTTCAGTAGGTTGTTTTTGTTTGTTTTGTTTTGTTTTGTTTTACAGCTAGCTGAGGTGATAGAACTTGTGGCATTAGTCTTCAAAGTATAAAAACATTCTGATGGTGATTTACAATGCACAGTGAAGAACTGAAAAAAAGAGCAGAGAATGTGCCATAATAAAATTTGTATTACATAAAATCAATGATACAGACATCAATGCCATTGTTCACCATCTTGCTAATGACAGGGGGGACAGGGCCAAGAAGACAGCATGACTTTGCAGCCCACCTAGCAACTTCTGGCTCTATCAGAGGTAATCCTAAACTAGAGGCGAAGCCACCACGCTCAGTCCCAAACATAGCTCTTTTATAGCTGTCTGAATTTGTTTCATCTCCCCTTTATTCTTGGATTAGTGGCTTTAAAATGGAAATGCTGGATTCATTTCAGTTATTAGACTGATGTAAGCATTGTAATTCTCTCTCTTGAATTCTTAAATGTGTTGATTGTACTCTGGGAATTTTATGGTTCTTTTAAAAATACCGAAAGTGCTTTGCTCCATTTTTCTGATGTAATTGCTTGTACTATTTAATTCCCAACTCTATTATATTTGAACTTTTGCAGAGGAATCAAAGAAACACAAAAGACATTCTAAATGATAAATTTTCATTTCTTCTTTCAAAATACAAATAAAACTAGTTTGTCATAAATTGGAGGAAAAGAAAATTGCGTTAAGGTGAAACTTATTCAGCGTCAGAAGTCTTGTTTTTTTAAAGGAAATACTCTGGTGACCAAAACAAATGGTGGCGAGTTGGTGACACAATAATAATTGGCAGTCTCTGGTGTCCAAAGCCATTTGCTTGAATTATTTATGTCTCAAAACTGACAGGAATTTCATAAAAGCAAATAAGGCAAGTCCAGCGGGTGTCGTTTACATGATGCAATCACACATCTGATTGACTGCAGGTCTCATCTGCCAGAGCTGATGCCTTAAAAACCCAGGGGAGGAGTTTATTTCAAGACAGTCCCATACCCATCAAGGTTTGATTAGTTCTTCACCAGCTTGATTCCATTGATTGTCAAAAGCAGGTTGACAGAGAAGAACAATGCAGCTACTGTTGTTTGCTTTAAAGCACCTCAGCCCGCAGGAATTGCCACTGAATTGTACCCTTAGACTTTGAAATGATCGTTCAGTCCCCTAAAAATACTTTCAAAAATTAACAGTAACCAACTGAATTATGATTTGTTGCTTTATAGTACCTGAGATGTGGCTGTTACAGTCTGGCAACCTCCTTGGATGGTTTTTCAGCTTTGTCTCTGGGACTCAGCTGGTCCTTAATGTCTTCTCTCACTCCTCATTAACTTGGTTTTCTCCCACTGCAGTTCCCTTCTGGCAAGGTGGATGGAGATAGGGCCATGGTTCCATTGTACTGGCCTTTGGAGTTGGAATAGTAAGTGAGAAAAATGAAATTGCCCCAAGACAATTTACATAGTCTTCATTACAAACAGATGAGTGGCTCTTCCTACCCATTTTAATGTGAACTTTGGAGTAATGCTCATGGAGTTTATGATCCTTAAAATTTAAGTTTATCTTATACATTTTAAGAAAGAGATTTTAATGTGCAAAGAGAGCAACATATTTATGAAATTTTCATTTAAGTTTGTATTTACTTTTGCCTTGGACATTACAACAGACTTTGGGAATTAAATGAATGACTTATAATACTCTTCAGATTTTTTGTATCTATGGAATATTTTATATTCCATATTTTTAGATATTTTGAATATTTATTTCATCAAAACTGTGGAAATAAATTGTTCAGAATATTATGTCATTGTTCATAATTGCTAAAGTCATTGCCATGTCAGTTGATGTCAATGACAAGTCATTTCCTTTGAATACTGCCATTTGTGACAACATGGATGAAACTTGAGGGCATTATACTAGGATAAGTCAGACAGAGAAAGACAAATATTGTATGTTCTCACTTATACATGGAATCTAAAAAAACAAACTCAGAGAATCAAGGAGTAGAATGTTGGCTGCCAGGAGCGGGAGGGGTGGGGGAAATGAGGAGGTGTTGGTCACAGGCTACAAGCTTCCAGCTATAAGATGAATAAATTCTGAGGATCTAATGTACAATATGGTAACCATAGTTAACAATACCGTATTGTGTACTTGAAAGTTGTTAAGAGAGTAGATCTTAAGTGTTCTTACCACAGAAAAAAATGTTAATTATGTGACATGATGGAGGATGTTAGGTAACACAATACGTAAGTGTTGCATAGTATGTGTATGAAGTCAACACATTGGATGATTTGAACTTATGCAATGTTAAATGTCAATTGTATCTCAATAAAGCTGGAAAAAAAAGTTCTGGAGATGGATGGTAGTGATGGCTGCACAACAGTGTCAGTACACTTAATGCATTCAAACTGCCCACTTAAAAACGGTTAAAATGGGAAATTTTATGTTATGTATATTTCACCACAATAAAAAAAGAAATATAAAAAATTATTTTCTTTGGACATCCAGAATGTAAAATACATCCATGATTTTATGTTATGCATATTTCACTACAATAAAAAAAGAAATAAAAAAAATTATTTTCTTTGGACATCCATGATGTAAAATGAAGATCTGCTGATAAAGGTTTCTGAAAAACAAACACTGCCCTATTCATAAGTAAAAGTTCTGGGGCAAGGCATTCAACATTTGCTCTTTGGTGGGTTTGGGACAGTGGAGAACTCTGAAAGATGAAGGGGAGAGTTAGCTCATCCAAGGGCCAGTTTTAAGAGGAAAGAATGGCTGACTTGTCCCTAGAAGAGAACACATTTGTTTCAAAAATATTCCACTGGGGGGCCTCTGGGTGGTTCAGTCGGTTAGGCTTCTGACTTCACTCAGGTCATGATCTCACGGTTCGGGAGTTTGAGCCCCACATTGGGCTCTCTGCTGCCAGCATGGAGCCTGCTTCGGATCCTCTGACCCCTCTCTCTCTGCCTCTCCCCCACTTGCGCGCCTGTGTGCTCTCTGTCTCTCTCTCTCTCTCAAAAATAAATAAACATTAAAAAAAAATTCCACTAGAGGCAAAAAGGCCTATTTCATATCCTAACCCATTTCTCTGTTCCTTCTAATTACCTTTTCCCAAGTCAGTGGTATAGTGTTTCTTCTCTTTTATGCTGAATACAAATATAAAAGTTCTCATTGTTATACACCCAGGTGTCCAGGTATATAATTGCATCAGCAGGAAAAGAAAAGATTTCTTCTTCCAACGGGACACTTAGAATAAAAGCTAGAGCTAGAAAAGCTTTTATTAAGCAGATTATCTTTTCAGTGGTACCTAGCTTTCCTGACCTTCCTAGAATGTCCCACACTCAAGTTCCAACTGGGTAGAGGAAACGGCTTCTCCTGCCACTTGATCTACTTTAAATGTTTGTGGTCCTGGTGTGAGAGGGGACCGTCTCCAGAAATCACGCTGGGATTTGTTCAGACTTTTCAGAGCTCCCCTGTTCCAGGCACATGTGAAAAGGTTTAAGTCATGCAAATATCACGAATAAATGAGTCGTATTCATCTCCAACTCGTGTTTACAAAGATGTGCTGGACACCTGGGAAAGCAGTCAAACCTCAGTCAACACTTGACATTAAGTTTAACCTCCTCCTAAGGAAATAAGCACTTAAAATTTGCTGAGTCATCCGACTCTCACACTTTTCATGGGAACCGTGGACTAGGAGGTTTCAGATATATCCTTCCACTGGGTGTGCTCACAGTTGGAAAATATCTACTATTTTTTTACTGCTCAGCCTGGTGTTTTTGGAACATGGCTCCTTCTTGTAAACATATTAAGATACTTTAAATTCTAAGCTTTCCTTCTGTTAGCCAGTCTGCCCTTCTCATCCTCCTCCCAAGGTCTCTCAACTCCTCTGTCTTGTTCAGAGAACAGCAAGAGATGACACACTGGTCACATTCACATCAGCAAAGGCAGGCAGATGACTATTCTTAAAAAATAGGCAAGTATTATTTCTCCTTAAAGTGGCAGGATATTTTACATCATTAGGATACTTATTAAGGAGTACCTTTAATTGCATTGTTTTTAGGCAATTAATGAGCATTGTCTCAGCACCCACAGATAATGAATGGGTTAGTGAATGAGGATCTAGGAGACTGGACATAGTCTCTGCTATCAACGAACATATAATAGATGATCATCATAACAAATACCCAATAGAAATACGCGCAAGTGAAAAACCCTAACTATGAACCAGGAAGAACACTTACTTTTGAAACAGAGTGTTGATGTTAGTAAGGAAAAGTTTCCAAACAGCTTTATTGCTACAGAGTGAATATGAATTCATTTAAATATGATGGGAGAAGGTTATGAATATTCAGAATTTATCCATTTCTGAGCTATATCCATCAAAGAACTGACAACTGCATAACTATCTCACATTTTGGGTATGTGAGATACATTGGAGAAATTAATAATTTTTACTATGGAGAAAATACCCATCTCCTCCAGACACGTTGTACTCTACCCTTCCCTAACTTGTTCTGTTTGCTTTGGCAGACTTAGTATCTTTGCAGTATTTTGCACGGGAGAGTGCCTGGGGAGAGGACAACCCCCTCCCCCTTTTCCCTCTTACTACTAGATAGCAGCTCATTCAAGAAATGTGAAAAAATGGTATAGCTGAATTGTAGACCGAGGTACCACTATACAGATTCTAGCATAAATATATGTTAGCAGAGAGTAAAGAAAGTTCGTTGACAGAGAATGTTCCAATTGCTTTGGTGGAGGTATGAGGATTTTGCTAAGTAAAGACAATATTCTATTCCTCACTTTTTTTTTTCTTTAGAGGATAAAGTGTAGTTAAATCAATATCAGAAGAATATAGTTGGAGATTACAGAGAGGAAAAAATCTGGATGCCCTAAAGATGTTACATTTCTTTAAGCTACTATGGGTTTGTGAACTGTAGTCACTTCTTGTTCCATATTTTATTGTGAAATGTTACAGGAGATATGATTGATTTAAACTTTGGGGGGTGCCTGGGTGGCTCAGTCGGTTGAGCGTCCGACTTCAGCTCAGGTCACGATCTCACGGTTCGTGAGTTCGAGCCCCGCATCAGGCTCTGGGCTGATGGCTCAGAGCCTGGAGCCTGCTTCCGATTCTGTGTCTCCCTCTCTCTCTGCCCCTCCCCATTCATGCTCTATCTCTCTCTGTCTCAAAAATAAATAAACATTAAAAAAAAATTAAACTTTGGTTGTGTATTATTTCAAAATGTTAGATTAAATCACAAGTAACAAGTGAGTAATAAGGATAATAATTTGCTTTCATTTGACCTGTGTTAAATTCCTGAGATTTAATTTGAATTTTTAAAAACAAGTAGTTATTTCTAAAACCAGCTGCTATGAACAAGTCATGGATAATGCTAAAACATAGTGGTGAAGCTGAGGGCTTGCTTCAACTGGTAAGATGGCATATTCAGTGCCCAATACTTAATGTAGTCTTACCTTAAGATCTGCTATAGATGGGATGCTTACATCCCCCCCAAATTCATATGTTGAAGTCCTAACCTTCATTGTGGTAGTTTTGGGAGGTGAAGGTTTGGGGAGGTAAGTAGGTCCTAAGGTAAGATCCCTCATGAATGGTATTGGTACCTTTATCAAAGAGACCCCACAGAGTTCCCTGGTCCTCCTAACATGTGAGGTTATAGAGAGAAGATGGCTGTCTCAGAACCAGGAAGCAAGTTCTCAAACACTGAATGTGCCAGTGCTTTGATCTTGGACTATCCAGAATCCAGAGCTATGAGAAAAAATTCCGTTGTTTAGTTCTAAACTACCCAGTCTTTTCTCTCTCTCCGTCTCTCTCTGCCCATCCCCTGCACTTGCTCACACACATTCTGTCTCTCTCTCAAAATAAATAAACTTAAAAAACAAACAAACTACCCAGTCTATGGTATTTTGTTATAGCAGCACGAACAGACCTAGTTTCTTTTTCTAGTTGGATTTCATATGGAGTAGCTACAAGTTGATATAAATGCTTTTGTGTCAATAAGCAGAAGGATTCTGAGGTTGAGGCAAGCAAACCTATTTTTCTGAGTAGCACATAGCCAATTCAGGTAGCATTGGTTTTGCTATATTAGCCATGTAAATAAAAATAGGTAATAATATTTTCTTATAAGTATATAGACATTTCCAAAGTACCTCCTATCCAATTTTCACATAAGTTATTTCATCATGTACAATATTCTTGGGAAGAAGGGATATCAATGTCACTATTTACTAAATAGGAAAAGTTATGGACTCCAAGAGTTCAACTCACTAAGAAAACAATTTTCCTAAAACCAATTTGCTGAAAGCTAATTTTCCAATAAGCCGAATCACTAAATGATAATTCAGTAACAAAAATTTAAATTTAATAATAAGAATAATATGTTCATGGCCATTAAATGAATTTTAAAAATGTTCCTTAAGACATATTTGGTAAACTAGTGAATTTTATGAATTTTTCATTTGGCAAATTGATTGTTTAGTACTTTGGCTTGCTTTCAAACTGACAAATTCATTCATTTAATACTAAAATAATGCATTTAATGAGCACATACTGTATGTCAGGGATTGGATGTTTCCTACTGAATGAGGTAGTAGTACATACATTATAGTTAGTGGAAGAGAGAGTCGAGAACATTGTCACAGAACAGAGTGCTATAATAGTCATGTTATGGGAATACAGAGGAAGACCATAGGGGAGAAACAGCCATTCCATCTGGTCACAGGAGGGTTCTAAGAGGAGGTGATACTTGAGCTGAGATTTAGAGGCTGAAAGTGATTTACCTAGGGGATGAGCAAGTGATCAGAATGTAGGTCAAGGGATCAGAATATGCTTAAGGCAGTGTTTTTCAAACACTGGCGACAGTGTTCATGAAATAAATGTCAAATAAAAATAAAGTCAAGATTGACATTTTAAAAAGTAAAACAGAATGGAACAAGAAAATACCAGGAGGCACTGGATGGGATCAGGTAAGTATTATTTTGTGTAAATCTGTTTTAAATAGGTATATGTCATATGTATGTCATATTATCACAGTCAATAGATAAATAAGGCACATAAGATAGGGAGAATATGTTTATAAGGGTGCTACATGTAGACTGTTAAAGTGGGGAGAAAAAATTCAATGTGAGAGACTGTAGGCAGAAATGCCTGGACAAATAGAGACCAGATTATGGAGTCTATAGGCATTCTATGAGAATTGAACTTTATCCTGAAGATAAAAGGAGTCACTGAAATGATTCATGGCTTCAGTAAACCAATTTTCTTTTAGTCAAGAAGTTTGAAAACTCCAAATGGGATAGAAGAATGACTATAAGAAAGAAAATTTTGTTTTCTAATTCTACTACTTACCCTCAACCCAAGCTTTTATTTCTTAGAAGCTATAGCTACTATTATTTTCTGTTTTTGTAAAAGTGTACACAATAAATATTTCCTGATTTTTCTGCTTCAGATGAGATCATTTAATTACTTACTGAAAACGATGAAGAACCTACCGTAACCACACAGCCTACTACCTTCCCTTTCCCTTCTACCTTATGAATTGTGTTAGATGTTTTCTCTTTTTTTGGGTGGTTGCATTATAATTTGAACTACTATACTTAACTCTTGATATTTCAGATATATAGCATATTTATTGACTCTTTATTATGGAAATATGGAATTAATATTGTAAATGTTTGATAGAAAACTGTAGATTGAAACAATCTGTTAGTCCTAGAAATTTCCAATTTAATGGGTAGAGAAGATATTTCTCTCAATCTCTCTCTTGTCTGTCTACCATGTATATCTTTGTCTACGTATCTTTATATAATAACCCTACAATATCCCTTAGAAATCAAGAAGATGCCAAACATAAAACTGTGGGAAGAGAGAAAGCAAATGTAATCATTTTATAAACCCCTCAAAATAGAGAAGGAGTACTGGGCATTCTATAAATCATGACCTAATTCCTTCTTTAAATAGATGACTTTATTACACACGTTCCCTGTTGGTTTCTTTGGGACAAGAAATCTTTATCTTTTCCTTCTTTTCTTTACCTTCATTTTGAGTACTGAATGATTTTGAACTGAAAACATTAATAATTGCTTCTACAGCCATTAAAGTTGGCAACTACATGTTCTTGAATTGACAAAGCACTTCCACACGTTTCTAATTAAATCATGACAGCCTGAAAGATAGGTGTGCCAGACATTATTATTGTTCAAATTTTATATAGATAAGAACCAGAAATATTATGTTACTTGTCCAGAGTAATGTGGATGGCATGTGGTGGCCCAATAGTACTAATAATTGTAACGGTAATGAACACTATTTGGAAGCTTACTAAATTGCGAAGTTCCATTCTATTATTACAATGTTTGCAATTGCTAATATAATGCCTTGGGAAAATTCAACTTCTCCACGTTCCTTACCTATGAAATGGGAAGATCAGTAATGATCTACTTCATAGGCTATTCTGAAGGATAAGGTTGTCATGTAGGTAAAGTGCTTAGCACAATGCTTGGAATATGGTTAGTTCTTAAATGTTAGCAATTATTATTGGCTGCATTTTACTACATCCACCACTTCCTAACTATGTAACCTCGAATATGTTACTTAACCTCTGTGGGCTTCAAAGCCTCCTTGTTAATCAAATGGAATAACTGGTGCTTAGGGAGTCTAAAGATTTCACTGAAAATCACACAGCTAGGAAATGATATATTTAGGACTTGAACTCATCTCCTAGTACATGTATTTAACCATTAGATACCATCTAAAAGACGTCCCATGAAATTTGTATATAGGATTCTTGTGTGGCCGTTAATGACAGTTAACTTAGAATGTAATTGATATTGCCATTTATTAGAAATTATGTTTCACAGTTATGACAAATCTGTGACAAATCTATACATATGACATAATTGAGAAGATTAATTTCAGTGAAGAGTAGAAGGTAAGTTCCAGTATAGATTCTTGGTGTTTCTCAATTTTCTTTGAGTGCTTTGTTTAAATAATCAAGCCAACAATCATCTGTTAGTTGCTCCCACAGTGGGTTATCTTTGAGTTCAAAATTCTGTTTGAGTTTTTGGAGGAACTATCTTTGTGTAAGATAGGTGATAGAAAAGTAGATTTGTTGTTGTTGTTTTTTAATGTTTATTTTTGAGAGAGAAAGACACAGACAGAGCATGAGCAGGGAAGGGGCAGAGAGAGGCGAAGACACAGAATCTGAAGCAGGCTCCAGGCTCCGAGCTGTCAGCCCAGAGCCAGATGCAGGGCTCGAACCCACAAGCTGTGAGATCCTGACCTGAGCTGAAGTCAGGCAGTTAACCAACTGAGCCCCTCAGGTGCCCCATGGTTTTGTTTTTGCTTTTAGAGTTCAGAAAATAAAACAATGTCATCCAGAATAAGGTATAAAGTATATAAGTGTCCTATATGAGCCACCCCTTTTATCTGGCATCATTAGGTGATAAAATCTACATATACGACTTTTTTCAGATATGCCCATCTTATTCCTGTAAATAACAGTAACAAAAAATCTCTTAGATTACTTTTAAAATGGATTAAGAACCATCTAACTTCACCATTCTAAAATCACACCACATTACTTTGTTTTCATGACTTAGAGAAGATGCTAATTAAGGTATGAGCTTTGCTTTCTTTAATCTGTAAAATGAGGGGGAGTTTGTAACAATGATGTCTGTCCTACTTACTTCTCAGGGATCTTCTGAAGTGCTCTGCGATATTATAGTATAAGTATTATTATGATCCAGTCTCTTCAGTTTAAATATACAAACATAATCATCATAGCTAACCTTTTCATATTGCCTATCATGTGCTAGGCACTGTTCAAAGCATGTTACGTATATTAAATCATAGACCTATCACAATAATCTTATGAAGTAGATATGGCACTTATGCCCCATTTTACATTTGAGAAAACTGAGACCTGAGGCACCAGAAGTCAAACCCAGGCCGTGTATCTCAGAGTTTGTGCAATTAATGACAATGCTATATTGCATTCTAGGAGACCCCAGGATTTTTGTGTCTAGTATTCTCCCCACCCCCAACCTCTAACTACATTAGACATCATTTAAATGCAATGAAAAGACCATAAGCTTTTGGAGTTTTTGATAATTCTCATACCCTTCCCATATCAATCTGTGATGGGTCACTTCTCTCTGTTGTCCATGTGCCTGCTTCTGTGAATCTTTCTTCCTGTCCCCATTTTTGTTGCTTCTAATAATTACTGAGGGGCCCAAGGCTCAGTTTAGGTGGATACTAAGCTCTATTTCTTACACAAAACACTTCTGACACCAAATGTGTGGTTTTATTTTTTCTCCCACACTGGCCAGTTCTCCAACTCTTTAGGTACTAACTTGGTGTCTTACAAAAGCAGTTCTGACACTATTCAGGAGTCAGTGCAAACCCCACAGGTTACGGGCTCAGTCATGTAAGATTGCCTGCTCTTCAGATACCAGTTGCAAGTCTGGGCCACTAGTATTTCTGACCAACTAGCTATAAATGAATTATAACAAAAGGTGATCCTATTATTCCTATCATTCAGGAAATTAACAAGGGTTTTAGGAGACATAAGCCAGGAATAGGGGATAAGACCAAATATTTATTTCTTATTATATATCACTATATCACATTAGACTGTTGGGTCTAAAATAATTGAAATGATCATGGAAGAAGCCTGAGGAATAATAATGAGTGAGTACTGGACTATTCTTACATAGACTTGGTGATATCCAGATTTATTTTGCTGTTTTTCTTTGACTTTGTTCTGTGTAGCCAGATTTAGTAGCTATGATGACCATAATGCCTGGATTTCAAGCAGTTGGTCTCATAGTTAGAAATAATATCAGCCCACATTTTTCAATTTTGGCTAAAAGCTTTTGTCCCTATACAAATGAGGGACTTCCAGAGTAGAGAAACATTTACATCAACAAGAAAATCAGGGCTCTAGATATCAAATCATATAGGTTTTTCTGTAGTTACTAGTAGTTTTCAGCTTAATAATAATAAGAACACAGTTCCAGAAAGAATACAGGAATTGGAGAAGAAGAGGCCCATTTGGTTGGGTTTGGCCAGCCCCTTTCTGACTGTGCCAGTGGCCCCCAGAGCCAGTTGCAGTCTGGTTTTAAATGAGTCAATCGGCAAAATTTCTTAGGCTTTCCTTTCGGGAGAGTCTACAGCCTAATGACTATCACATCCAGGAATGTTTTCCTGACTTTTAGCACAGACATCATTCTGGAAGACACTCATGACTCTGGTAATGCTAACCCAGGATAGCAATAGTTCTTGGTTTTTATGGGTCCTCATACATCAGATGAAGTACTTGTTAATTATGTAAATACCTTGAATGGATTCCAGACTGAAAGTCTACAAAAAGCAAACAGATTAATCATACCCTAAAAGAAGGCACAGGACCCACTGTACTCTTTATTAGACAAACAGGCCATCCCTGAGCAATATCTTATTCTGAAAGAAATGCCCGAGCAGGAGAAAAATCAGTGAAGTTTGCAGGGAAGTTCCAAAAGTTTCTGTTTTCTCCAGATTCTAGATGTTCCTCTTTCACCCTCTCCAAACTTCCTTCCCAAAGTCAGTCAACCACAGATATCCGAGTAACAAATGTTCACCTACACACAAGTATACTTTAAGCATATGTTCACTCATACACACTGTACTTTTGCACTCAGTTCTTAAATATTCCCATGAGTCCTGTGCTCAAGGCTTTTGTCTATGTTCAAAGCATTTGTTGCTCTATAATTTATGATATTTTGCAAACTGGGCTAAGAAAACTGTCCAGAAAGTGTCTTGAGTATTCTTGTGGATTTTTAGGTCCAGTAGGAGAGCCACTGGCTACAGCTCCTTTTGGGTCTTTATTAAATATTTTTCTCCAGGAATACTCAAGGAGCCATAAGTCCTAAAGCCTGTTAAATTTGAATTATTCAAACACATAAGCAAATAAACAGACTTAAAATCTATGTAACACCAAGAAGAAGAAGAAACAAACAATAAATAACTGTTTCATCTTGAATGAAGATCTATGAAATGTATTGTTCTTAATTAGGTTATTAACTACTTCCTAAGATTTTTAATCTTTAGCTTTTCAGGGCCTGGTTGTAATGTTCAAGAGCTTTAAAATCCAGGTATATTTGTATGGTTCTGTGAGCATCTCTATCATATCTCCTGATTACTTAAGCTTGGAATCAAAGAAGTGTATCAAGATCATTCTCACATGCAGCATCTATGTTCTTGCTCTATTAGCGGGTTATCAAGAAGGTTTAGAGATGATACAATGTAAAATATAGAGCACTTTTTCTCCTGTTCTTAATTAAATTCTGGTGGGAGAATCCCTGGCATTATTTTGCCTTTCTTAGCAAGCAACAAGAATCTAAAAATGCCAGAATAAGATCCACACATACTTTTCTTTGAAGGTAAAGACACTAGCACCCATAGGTTACCTGCCTCTGAAATGGAAAAAAAAACCTCACAACCAAACAAAAGAATAATGTGGGTGGGGTTGGCAAAATGGACTGCAACTAACCAGGACACAGACTCCACGAATGCAGCTGAAGCAGAAGAACCAACTTTCTGATGTCATTTTAGCTCAAGACCTCATTTTTGGAACTAAATAGAAAATTGTAAGGAGGCTCAATTAATATGCAAATCAGTACCATCATCAAAGAGAGATGGGAACCTACTCAGTTTCTCATTACATACAATAGACCTATTGATTAATCTTAGTCTTATCAATAATAATGATAAAAATAGCAAACATTAAATATTTATTATGTGCTAGTCATTATAATAAACGCATTAAGTGCATTATCTCATATATTACTCACAAAAACTCTGTGAAGTAGGTACTATTTATCCCAACTTTATATTATTTATTTATTTCTAAAAATAAATTTTCGTGAGGTATAATTTAGGTGCAATAAATTTAGTGAGTTTTGAGAGCTCTATATTCTTGTGAAACCACACCATAATCCTGATACTGAACAATTCTGTCACTTGTAAAAATGTCTGTGTCCCTTTGCTGTTCATTCTTCCTTCTTCCCTTAGTCCAAGACAACCACTGCTTTGCTTTCTGTTACTAGAGATTGGTTTCCATTTTCTAGAATTTTATATAAATTTTATATAAACGGAATCATACTGTATGGGTCTGGCTTCTTTCAGTCAACATAATGATTTTGCGATTTATACATACAGTTGTGTGTAACAGGAGTTAATTAGTCAATCAATTAGTTATTGATGTGTACAAATGTTGTGTTTTGTTTATCCATTCACTTGTCGATGGTCATTTTTTCCCCCCACTGTTTGACTTTTGATCAGTTTTTATTGGGCCATCTGTCTTCTTACATAGAGTTATAGGTGTTCTTTATATGTTCTGGATATAAATCCTTTATCATGCAAATGTATTGTAAATATTTTCTTTCAGTCTCTGCCTTGAATTTTGGTTTAACAGTGATTTTCAGAGAGCAAAAATGTTTAATTTTGATGAAGTATAATTTATCAATTTTTTATCAATTATTTGTGTGGGGTATTTAACATATCTTTGCATACTTTCAAGTTACAAAGACTTTTCTCTTTGGTTTCTTCTAGAAGTTTGATACTTTTTAGTTTGACATTGAAGTCTATGATTCATTTATGGTTAATTTTTGGTAGGGTGTGATGTCTATATTTTCCCACATAGATACCCAGTTGTTCCAGTACCAGTTTGTTGAAAAGAGTTTCTTTGTTGTTGAATTGCCCTGGTACCCTTGTCAAAATCAATTGATCATGAGTCTATTTCTGAGTACTCTTCTGTTCCACTGATTTATAGGTCTACTCATTCACCAATACCACTGTGTCTTGATTATTGTAGTTTTATAGAAAGCACTGAAATCTGGTAAAATGAGTCTTCCAATGGAGTTGGAGTTATCCTTTGAGTTAACCTTTTTAAAAAAAATGACCAGCTACTTTAGATTCTTTGTATTTCTGTATAAATTTTAAAAACAACTTGACCATTTCTACAAAGAGCCTCCTGGGATTTCTGATCGGGATGGCATAGAATCTATAGATCGGTTTAAGGGAGAACTGATATCTTAACAATATCGAGTCTTTTAATCCATGAATTCATGTAATTTTAAATTTATTTAGGTTTTAATTTCTCCCAGAAATATTTTATACTTTTTAGTGTAGAGGTCTTGGGTTAGATTTATTAAACCACCTTTTGTTAATTTTTTTACAATTTTTTTTAATAATATTTATTCTTAAATATTTTTTTGATGTTGTAAATAGAAATATTTTATCTTATATCTTAATTGTCTGCTGATATAATTGATTTTTGTATATTAACCTTATATCTTATGGTTTTGAAAAATTCACTTGCTAGTTCTATTAGTTGTTTTGCTGATTCCTTTGGACTTTTTATGGATAGCAAGAAAAATCAGAAACTTACTACATGCTGGTTATTTACTTAAAATTTCAACTTTTCTCCAAAATCTCTAAAGTCTTCAAGTAGTTGTCTTCTGTATTTTTTTTTCCAGTACCTATAGGTATTATCTGTGTAGAAAGCATAATTCTTTATTATTATTATTATTTTATAATGAGGAAACTGAGACCATGAGAAATTAATTGACTTGCCCAGTGTCACACCACAGCAAGTGGGAGCCATATTTTAATTCTAGGTCTTTCTTAATTTAGAGCTTTTACTATACATGCATCTATAAAATTTACCACAGTGCCAAATGAATGCCCACTAAATATTAACTGATAAATTCAAAATGATGTTTTCCTATATACTGTTGAATTACTTGAATTTTGATATTTCAGTGAGAATGAGAAAGTACTATTTGATTGAATGTCATTTGTTTTTGTTCTGTTTGTTTTGTTTGTTTTTGTTCATTTTGTCCTTCACCTGGTAGGAACATGGTCAAGAGATAGTAATTGGGTCTTTGCCCCACTTGTCGATATTCAGTGCCATTTGCTGAAATAGAGAAAAACATTTCACTTTACCAAGGGAAAAGAGAAAAATAATTTATCACTTAACCTTAAAACGCAAAAAATGGATTTTTTCCAGGAAACAATTTTCACAGATGTATTTAACATGAAGATGAAAGATAGGATTCCAAATAAGTGTTCAGGTATTTTTACTTTTTCAGGCTTAGGATATGACAAAAGCATAAGTAACACACATGTCTTTTCAATACCAGTATTCTTTTGAGCCTAGGTGGGTAATGGGGACAGGTATACCTTTGCTTCTTTTTCTAGGAGAGTGAATGTATTAAAAACATTGGAAATCCATTTAGTTCTTAGCTTTAATCATTAAATGAGCTTGATTAGACTTAATTACACTTGTCAGAAGTTTCTTTAGGTTATTGGTCTTTTCAAATGGCTAGCTTTAGATTCCTGATTTTTGCTACTAATTTAAGACTATTTTGGTTATGTCTACACTTACGTTTTCTTTTTCATTAATTTTTGATTTGATCTTTATTAAATCTCTTTTTTGGCACTTTCTTTGGGTTTACTTGGTTGTTCCTTCTGTAGCTTTAAAAATATTTTTTTTTACATTTATTTACTTATTTTTGAGAGACAGAGAGAGACAGAGCACAGCAGGGGATGGACAGAGAGAGAAGGAGACACAGAATCTGAAGCAGGCTCCAGGCTCTGAGCTGTCAGCACAGAGCCCGACTTGGGGCTCAAACCCACAAACCGCGAGATCATGACCTGAGCCGAAATCAGACGCTCAACTGACTGAGCCACCCAGGAGTCCCCCTTCTCTAGCTTTTTGAAATAAAAGCTTAATTTATTTTCATTCTCTATTGTTACCTCACATATGTACTTAAGGCTACAGATTTTCTTCTGAGTTCTTTTTTGTCCATCTCCTACCATTTTTGATATATAGTGTTCTTATTTATGTTCATTTCTAAATAGATGCTAATTGCAGTTTTGATTTACATTTTAGTCTGGATTTCCTTGAAAGTGGTGCCTGAGACAAAATAGTTTGGGAATGTGACTGTAGGTATCAGGTGTGTGGGGCAGTGGGAATGAATAGGGAAGAAAGAAATGTCAAGATCAGGTTGCATCATCAAGACAGGCAAAAGGCTCAATCTCATGGGAACTTTGGAGGGGTATTTTGAAATATGTCTTAGAATTGTCCACCTGGAGATAAAATGGGGATATGCTCACCTATTAGCTCCCAATCTTCAATAGTCCAAGGGTAGTTGTATGGGTCTTAAGTCCCTTGCACTTCAAGAACAAACATACCCAAGTATAGAAGAGGTCCCCATGTGTGTCCTGTGCCAAAATATAGAAAAGTCCCAGGGCAGGAAGAGAAATGAATAGTTCATGACCCAAGGCCAGGGTGCTCCCAAGTGCTTATACATAACTATACTCAAAGCTTCTGTGACACAGATTACCACAGGTACGGCTGCAGTAAGAGAGGGTGCAGAGAGACTATGAAAGTACATAAGCTAATACAATTTCCTTTTTAACTAAAGAGCTTATTAGGGGCGTATTCTTTAAAAAATGTTCATAGATTTAGGTTGTACTCTACTTTGCTGTTAGTTTTACATTCTGCCCATCTGTTTTTTAGGGCAAATTCCATATGTTCTGTGGATTGCATCTCTCCTAAAAATCTAACCACTCTTGACATGGAAGAGATGATTTTTTGAGTAGAAAGTCTTATTTACCAGAAGGAAATATAGAGTCAAATTTACTTACTCTAAGACCCAATAGCTAATAATATCCATAAAATTTCTCAAAATCCTCCCTATCTTACCTAATAAACCAGTATTTATAGTGCATTGTGACCACAGACCATTTCTCTGTGTACTACAGAGAAATGTACAAAGGGCAATGGGAGGAGAGGAGAGTAAAAAAAAAGGAAACTAGACTGGGTTGTTTAGGAAGGAGTCAAAGATGATATGACTTTTGAATGTGGCCTTTATGAGTAGGTAAAATTTTCCTGGCATAAGGTATAGTATGTGCAGAGGCACAGATATTTGAATGAATTCTTCACAGAGAGTGTGTGGTGCCTACTTCAGTAAGAAACCAGCTTATCTTGTCTGTTCACTCTGGGCCCCAGAATTTTTCCCATAATTTCCATGTGAGCTCTACTTGGTCTAATCATCTACCTAAAACAATTACTAAAATGACTTTATTATACGTAATTTATGAATGCAACAGAAGATTAATTAAAAGTAATTAAAAATATTGTGGAATGAGAAATATATGAAGTTTATTGTATAATCCAACTATATATAGTACATGTATGTATGTAATACATGTGACATATATACACATATAGTACATATGAAGCTAGTATTAATTTTTAGTTTATTTTGCTAGAGAATTGGCAAAAGCTTAACCTAGGTATGATCAAGGAAAATGTCTCTCCTCTGCTCTAATTTTTTATACAGTTGGTTTTAAACACTGTGTTTTTTGGCTATTTTGAAGGTTCCAGGTTGGTGCTCTCTGAAATGACTGCTTATTTATATTGATGTCTTTTATAGAAGTTCTAGAACTTGAGATCACATAAATTTGATTTTGCTAAGAACAGTTTTATCAGCTATATTTCCAGGGTGTTACTAGCCCCCAACATAATCTATAAATATCTGCCTCAAGTTTCTTATTACCCAGAAAAGAGCTTCCCTCTTTATGTCATAGTTCTATAGCTCTGTATGTCTGTCCATTCAATTAGAGCTCTCTACTGTTTCCATTCTTACTGTAGCAAGTCAGAGGAAAGGGGATTGATAACTATTTTTGCTTTTTCGAAAGTCAGAAAACTTCCAAACACAGCCCAAGTTAAGCCAGGATAGATAGGATGGGACATATTCAAGAGATATTTAAAACACACATTGACCTGGACCTAAGGAACAGATTAGATTTGGAAGATGAGAGACACAGAGGAGACATATATTCTGGGGAAAATAACTCCAAGATTAAAAACATGAAGTTATTTTCTATTATTTGACAAAAGTTAATTTACCTGCAGAGGCTGTTTAATCATTTAAGTTACCAAATAAATTACTTCAGTTTTACACTTTAAAATGGCGAAAAAATCTCAGTGGTATGCATGACAAAGTACTAAATTTCAGAAACAGGATTCAGCAAATCAAAGGGTTTTGTATGCGCCTTATTACTGTATTTCTTTATTTTGTAAAATAATAAAGGGCTGAGGAGAGGTTATATGGAGAAAAATAGACTCAGAGCTAGCTCAAAGGTAGGAAACATTACAAGGAGACCACATCTCTGGCAGGACTGTAGTATGTGCTGAGAGAGATTATCCAGAACAATCAACTCTGTTTAGTGAAAAAACAAAAACAGAAACAAAAACACAACCAATTCCTTCTCATGCTTTAAAAATACTTAAAAGTGATTAATGAAAACTAGGTTTTCCAAAATCAGAAAAGATTTTTCTATTTGTCATGAATAAAAAAGAGTTGAGAAAACATCATTTGTTCCTTGGATCTTTTAGTGAAGGGCCACTGGGAAGTTATGAATTAATATAGCTTTCACTATTAAAGTTTAATTTGACTTCATGACAACGCTAGTGTCCACCATTGTTTTCATCCCCTATCCTTTTTGCTCTCTTTCCCTGCATCATTTTCTCTTCTCCACAAATGTCCATAGGGGCAAATTGGTCTAGGTTTGCTAATAAATGCTTCACAGACAGAAAAAATTGAGGTAAATTGTCCACAAAATATCTCCCCATCATGAAGATTCTTTTACTTATCCTAATATGGTGATGATATTTCTTTGGAAAAAGGCTTCATATACCATGAGATATTTTGTGTGTATGGGATCAGAGCCTGAGCCTGGTGGGGAGGACATGTATGCACGGGTGAGCTTCACACCGTGGTTGAGGCTGACCACAAGTAGGAGGATGTCTATATGAGGTGGCAGCTCAGAGCAGGTCGTGAAGCCCAAAAGGGGTGAGGAGAACTCCCATGCAAGGGAGGAGTCCACAGTGGTGATGAGCAACTGGTTAATTATGGGGGAATTGATCAAACGAATATGTATGTTAAGGTTAACACAAACCAAGTTTCTTGCTGCCAGAGGAGGGAGTTACAAATACAAAATGGGAAGAAACTAGAATGAACCTTATGGCATTCAATTGGAATAGGTGTGAAAAAAAGCAGTTAATGCATGGGATTCAGTATGTAGACAGATATGGACATAAACATCACTGTAAGTGAATGCACACTCATGCACACATGCACGTATTCCCTAGATTTGTTCACAAAGTGGATTTGGGAGCAGCAAGTCCCTAATGGACAGTGGGCACATCTAATGTGCAGACCTTGATTTCTAAATACCATTTATTTAAAGGAATGACATGAAAGGTAGAAATCATTAATTTCAGGTCTTGAATGGGGTGGGGGGGAATAACAGATGATGTTGGACATGGACGTTATGCCATAAACTAAGGAAATGCTCAAAGAATGACGGGCATATCAGAGGATGGAGAATGCAGCTGAAAGAGGTTGACACTCACTAAATTTGGGATAAATTGAACATCAACACAGATAATAATTAGAATGCATAAATAAATAAATGAATACATTGAAAATATGATGAGAAATGTGATTTTCACATAGCTTAAAAGAAGTTTCTCACAAAATTAATTACTAATTTCAAAGGAAAAAGGAGTTACAGCCTCATTTTTGTGCTATCCTGCCAAAGATGCATAATCTAATGTAATCATGAGGAGAAATCTTCAAAAATTTCCAGTTAAGGGACTTTTGGAAAAATAACTGGCCCATAATCTTCAAAGCCATCAAGATCATGAAGCCCAAAGTGAGACTGAGGAATGGTTCCAGACTGAAAGACATTGAAATAACATAAGTAAATATGATGTGTGATTTTTTTAATATATAAGATATTGAGACAATTGGAAAAACATGAATAGGTTATGAGGATGAGATGGCAGTGGTATATCCATGTAATTTCCCAAGTTTGGTGGTTATATTGTGGTTATCTAGTGGAAAAATGTCTTTCCTAGTGGGCACTACCCACTGGAGTATCTTACTGTTCGATGGCTCTGGAAAAGTTCTTAGTGATTATTTGCAGCTTTTATGTAAGCTTGAGAATATTTCAAGATAAACATCCTGAAAAAAAAGTAACTTGAATGACAATATAGTTCATGGTTCATGACTGGGTACACCCACCTATTTTAGGAGAAAATACAACAGCATTCTGAAGTTTACTTTTCTTTTCCCTTGAGCTTTGACTCAGCTTTTCAAATGTCATTTTATCCGATAAAACAAAGTCCTTAGGAAGCTTTTTTCCTCATAAACTTATTAGCAGTTAATATTGCCCAGATCAAAGTATTATCAACTAGCTAAAATACTTCCAAAAGCCTTGCAAAGGGTATATAGATATCTTACTCTCAGGTTTTTCCTGTTACATTACAAAGGAAAGCTTTCTCGCAGGCCCTCTGTTCCATGTAATTTTAAGAAGTCCTTCCATGTCAAGCTTCACCTAATCCTTTGAGGCAATTTTTATATCTCAGAATTGTGAACTGCAGCTAATTACTGCCAGTCATCTATCTGGTGCTGAGCCTGAGCAACAACTTGTTAACACCTATGCACCTTGGCCTGTTTGTTTCTCCCTGATATTTTAATTCACAGCAGTGATAAATTGTGAAATAAAACATAATTTTGAAAATCTCCCATGAGTGAAAGTTCCAAGAAAGGAGAGCACTGAAAACTGCAAAGACAAGTGTACTTAAATCAGTTTAGTTCCCCGGAAAGATGGTAACTTGAAGGGATTTTGGTAAGTTTTTCTCATCATACTTTCTGCACAGATCTATCGAAGTAAGAAATGGCTCACCTTTTTTAGAGCGTGCTATAGAAAATGCTGCTTCACTATATGTAGATAGACTTAGTTTATTTTATTTGTGTGTGTAAACTGTTTTTGTAACTTTGGTCAACATGGTACAGAATTATTGTTCTGAAAATTAACAAAGAATTTCAAAAAATATTTGCTGGAGTAAGCATACCCATATACTCCAATTTGTGATGAATCACGTGTGGAACAAGTCCTACTGATTAGCAGAATAATTAGCAACATACATGTATATCTGGCTTACCTGAAAATACTTAGACTCTTAGTTTTATCTTGTAAAATGTTAAAGCATTTCCTTATTTATTACATCATATTTACTGAATACTGATTATGTGCAAGAACTGTCTTGTATGACCAGACAGTATGCACTTCTAATACTTATTGGGGATATTTTATCTGGTTTATAGGCAAAAAAAAAATGCACATTCATTTTACTTGTTCATTAAAAAGATAATTAAAATATAAATTAGTTGGGTGAAAAAACAAAATCTATGGAATTTTCATTATTCTCATAGACAAAGATCAATAATAATGAATGATTGAAAATTGTGAAGTGATAGTTGGGCATTAACTGTGTCTGTTTTTCTTATTATATCCTAAAAGCTAGAGAAGTTAGAGGCTTTGGAAAGCAGTGGGGTCTTACTCATCCTCCTTAGTTGTTTTAGTGACAAGGGAGATAAGAGAATATTGATCCAGAAGAGGAGGGCTGTTTTTTTGACTAGAATGGGAATTTATATTTGTATATATTTTGTTATATCTTCCCCACTGTCTTCCATGTTTTGATAAGAACATTTATATTTCTTTTTTCTAATTCCTTTCCCACATCCCACATCATTAGTTTTAAAATACTAATCATGGTTGCATCAGCACAGGGTTCTTGGAGATTTTGAGACTGTTGATTTAGTAGAGTCTATTCTCTCCACATCAGGGAAGACAAAAGGTCTAGAAATGTAGATAAAGGAAAGAAAGACTAGGCTACTGTGGAAATCATAGGTACCATTTCTATGCCTCTATTGGACTTTGGTAGTCTAATAGCAAATGAAAAATCTGTCCTTATATCAAAACTGAGTACTGACAGTTGCCCAAGTTTTCAATATAATCCAAATTGCTGTTAACATTCTCATAGATGAAGTGAAGATTCATAAACTCTTTCATTTACTCCACACTGCCAGGCACTTTGCAGGGGAATGAGGATATAATTTTGTCCCAAATTAGCCAGGATTCCTGCCCTCATGGAGTTTATAGTCTCATAGTGGACACAAAGAGTAAATAAGTGAAAGCCAAGCAATCATTACATTGTGATCATGTTTTGAAAAATGACAGAAATAAAGGGGAAATATAGAGGTGGCTATTACCCAGAAGAAATAAGCAGAGAAAATAACTTCTCTAGATGGGCTGTGAAGGAATGGTATTGGGTGTAGTGAATGTTTCTTCGAGCATATGAATATATAGGGCCTCCAGACAGATAGGACCAGGTTCACTCTAAGGGAACAGGGGTTATAAATAAGAGAGCGAGAATGTGGCAGTGAGGATAGGCTTTGTCCTCGTTTTTTGAAGGAAGAGTATAAGGAACAGGTGGGTACGGAAGATCTGAAGCGGGCCTTGTACTGACGGTAGAGAGCCTGATGTAAGGCTCAAACTCACAAACCATGAGATCTTGACCTGAGCGCAAGTCAGATACTTAACTGACTGAGCCACTCACGTGCCCTGGAGTACAAGAGTTTCTGAAGTTCATACTCTATCCCAACATTTAAAAATGGACAAATAGCTTCTGTTAAAAAAACTGTCCTATAATTCCCTATGACATTTGAATATGTTCCAACTTCCTAACCATGGCTTTCCAGGCTCTGAATCAGGCCCCCAACTATTTCTTTGATCTATCTCCTCTCGTGTCTGTCTCTTCCTCACTATACTTTGGAAACATTAGGCACTGTATACTTCTCTAAAGATGCCAAGCTCTTTCCTGCTGCAGGCTCTTTGCACGCACTGTGTCTCCAGTCTGAAACTTCTGCCCCCTTTCTGCACATGGCTGTCTTCTTATCATCTTTACATTTATTTTAAATAAAATATTTACATATTTATTTTAAATAAAATATTTTAAATATTTACATATTTATTTTAAATAAAATATTACATATTTATTTTAAATATCATGTGTTCTGGGAAGCCTTTCCAAATTGTGTTTTGCAAAGCAGGACCTTCCTGCCTCTCACAGCTTCATTTCTATTGTAGCTTTTGTGTTTTTATTCCATAATACTTTATAATTTGAAATTATTTTCTTTATTTTTTTCTGTTTCCTATTTGTTTTTTCTTCATTCGTCTACTCCAGTAGAGGTTGGGAAGTCAGGGTCCTTCCAGTTCACCAGGCAGTGTTTGCCACATACACCACAATTAAACAACAGGATTAAGCGGTAAATGAATGAAAGGAGCCAAAGAACTCTCTGATCAGGGTTGCTGTTCCCATAACTAAAGCACACTGCTATCGTGCTGGTAAACTCTTTGATATAAAGTAAATCTCATGTACATAAACGCCTAGATGACCCAAGTGAAATGCATCAATTATTTTCTAGTAGAAAGAACTTCACAAGTCACATTTTGACAAGTTTCAGATGACTCATCAATATTTTCACCTGAGTGAGTTTATCAATATGATGCATTTGTTAGATTTGGTTTAAAAAAAAATCCCAAAGATTTGTTCATTGCTCTGGGGTCTTTCTATTTGCTTGGAAGAAGTGAATTTGATATTAGGAAAATCAATTATTGCAATTATTGGTGAGAGAAAGACGTATTCGGAGGGGCAGAAGTAGGCATGCTACCTGCAGGGGATTTTGGATACCTGAAATCCACAGGATGGGAGGGTGATCATAGTCAAACATCATTTATCCTCAACATCTCAGTATTTCCACAGTGAAATACAACTAATACAGATTGTTTATGCCATATTAGCTTTTTGCTCTCTGTGCATTGTCACTGAAAATGTTTCAGGTTACATTTTTCCCTTACAAATACATGGCATCCTTTATTAGATTCTCGCATAAGGTTAGCTCCCATAAAGGATTCTGCTGTTAATTTTGCCTTCTCTTTGAACTGCATCTGAAATAAAGCTCTTTGAAATATATTGATATTCTTGCTGGTTGGATTCTGAAGGAAAAATAGAAATTGTCTCTGTGTTGGGAGGGAATGTTTGTTTTTTTTTTTTTAATTTTATTTTCAGTACAAGGAGAGCCAGATATTCAAAAATTATATTTTTGCTTCCAGACTTGGACTTGATAGTTAATTACTAAAAATAATTACCTTTTATTATACGTTAGTCACTCTATACAAGAATTCTATTCTATTTCCTTGTAATATAATCATTCTGTTTTCTATGTTCTTCTATTAACAATTTTTTAAATGCCATGCAATTCATGACTAATATATTTTAAATGTGGCCTCTTAAGACAACAATGCCAACATCATGTAAGACTTATTTATTTATGCCAATAGAAACTAAAAAGTAGGGTTATTTGGATGGGTGGAAGGAAAATTGTTGATAGGTTTATAACTTTCCTGAGGTTAATTGTCATGATTTCTGCTTTGAGTTTTCTCCAAATAAGAGATGCCTCTGGCAGAATTAAACAGTTGTATCACAGACTTCTTTGAATTCATGCCTTTAATATTTTCCTTATACTTAAATTATTACACCAAGCATGTATATATATGAATGAATGTACATTCCCGCATGGTGGTTTTTAAATTTTAGTATGGTGTGGTAGCTCTTTGTAAAATTGCAGACATTCAGTCCCCAACTTCAGAGTCAGATGGAGTAGTTGGAGGGTCAGGCTTCTAAAAATATGCACCCTGGGTGATGCTGAGGCCAGTGACTCATAGTCCATTTTGAGAAACCCTGCCATAGGTGTTACTTTTGGAAGCAAAAAAAAAAAAAAAAAAAAGGAATCCTGACCTTTTGATGCTACTACATGGGGTCCCTGGGAATTGGACCCAGGAAGTTAGAAAACTGCTTTCAGAGAACTCTGTGCTCCCAAGTTTGACTTTGTTCCAGATACTCTCCCTCCCCAGAACTTGTCTCTAGGATTAATGCAAGACTGCAGCTTTCTATATACTGTCAAGACAATAGCTGCCAACTGGCTTTTGGGGAACTAATTGAAGAGCCTGACTTAGGGGCTTCAAAAAGATAGTTATATCCTTCCATGTCTAATATAAAAGAGTTTATTTGTCCAGATGTCATGAAAAACTATGCATGCCGAAATTAAAATAGCCTCCAGAGATACTCTGATTGTGAGAATTAGAATTGTGAGTAGATTCATCAAGGCAGAAATGTTTGCTTTCTTTGTCTCTGTGTCCGGTGCCCCAGTGTTGCAGGAGCACTTAACGCCTGCTGACTCTGCCTAGAGATTTATCTAGCCCTTTCCTAACTGGACATCCCATTTGTTCTAAAGTTCTACCTATTCATTCAACAAGTGTAAAAGTTGTGGTGTAGGCATCAGCGTCACAGACCCCAATAGAGCAGGGGAAAGCCACAATGTGTGGCCTGGAGAAGTGCTGGTCAATTCAGCGGGGGTGAAGTTTGGGATGGGAGATGGATGAAGCCAGTTGGGGCCTCAAGCTCCTATTGAACACTTTTATCTGAGAGTAAAACAATGAAAGTGAAGAATAGGAATGCCTATTTTCTCTAATTCCTTTTTCTTTTCATTTGAGAAACTTGAGTTTAATTTTTCAATATTAGAAAGCAATTGTGGGGGGTTCCTGGCCTGCTCAGTCAATACAGCATGGGACTCTTTTTTTTTTTTTTAAGTTTATTTATTTATTTTCAGAGAGAGAGAAAGCGAGTGCATGAGCAGGGTAGGGGCAAAGAGAGAGGGAGAGAGAGAATCCTAAGCAGACTGTGCACTGCCAGCACAGAGCCTGATATGGGGCTCGAACTCACAAACCATGAGATCGTGACCTGAGCCAAAACCAAGAGTCTGACATTTAACCAACGGAGCCACCCAGGCACCCCAAGTGGGGGACTCTTGATCTTGGGGTTGTGAGTTCAAGCCTCACATTGGGTGTGGAGACTGCTTAAAAATAAAGTACTAAAAAAAAAAAAGAAGAAAGCAAGCAACTGGGAGGCAAAAAGTAATGACTAGAAGAATAAAAGGACCCCACAAAGTAATGTTTTCCTAACCTGTTGCAACCGTATCTGACAGCCTTCTGGAAAAAAGAGAAACCATAGCTCACTTCTCTTTTTGGATTCGGTTCACCATTTGTCTTATGTTTAAACTCTAAGAGGTACATTTTTGCTCTTTAAGTGCAAAAGTATATGTATTCACTATTCCTACAGGATTTTTGAAGGTAAGCAAAGTGTTAAATGAGGCGTTGAAACTATAAAGGAACATAGGCTTTTCAGTTCTCATTTAAAACCTACTCCATTGAAGTACAGACTCTTCTTTTCTACATTCACTACAACATAAAGGGCAGAGATGAACTATTTCAGTTGTCTGGCAATATTGGCAGGGAAGTTGGAGTTTTAAAGAAAAGGAAGTAATAGACTTTCAGCTGAAATTTTACTGCTAGAGGATGGCCCAGAAGAGTGTTTCCTCTCTTTTGAGCACAGAGAGCTAGGATTTAATTGCATTATAAACCATTTCATCAACATATCCTTGAAATAACAGGCATCCACACCCTTTGTTCTCTTCTTACCATAATATGTCAGAGAGTCAGTTAAAATTAAAGGGGAAAAAAAGGATTTTGAGACAAAGAGGCAACCAGCAAGTTAATTAATATTCCTAGAGAAATAGAAAGAGACAATCATAAATAGGATCAGAGCTTTCTCTCTTTTGTCCTTTTCTCATAGGGAGGAACTTGTTACAGAAATGAGATTGGGTCTTTTGTGGGATCTTCAACAGGCTCTAAAAGGATAAATAGAGCGAAGGGTACTAATGCCTCACTACCTCAAACTAAATCCAGTGTATTAGAGAAAAATGGAAGAAAATCTTCTAGATGGACAGGAATTTGGAGTTGGGCTCTGGACTAAACACTTGGCTTAGAAGGGAGAAATTGAGGCCTGTGCTTTCTCATTCAACTCAAGAGCAATCTGCAACAAATGTACAACTCCCATTCCCCTCCTTCCTGACCCCTAAAAGGAAGTCTCTTTGGAGGAGTGTGTTCACTTATGTTGTTATCACAGCAGAAATAGATCTAGTTCTTCCTGCAGGCCTTTTACCCCTATCATGAAGGATGCTCCACGAGTACTGTCTTTTTAATATACAAAGTCTCATCTCCGTTCTTTGTGGATCTTCATTGTTTAGGTGGAAAAATATAGTGGTTAAAGCTCAGGTTGTTCAGCAAGAAAATTCAGTGGTCAGAGATCTTTGCAGATCATGCCACCTAGCAGCTGTGCACCCTACTTCTGTTAATGGCATCCTGGATTACTGTACCCTTGGCTCCAAGGCTTTAACCTTGCTTAGATGCCCGTGATTCCTTCAGGGGCAGGCTTTGACTGAATCACAATGAAAAGATTTCATGAGACTTTTCCTAGGACTGCTAGGCCAGAGACAGTAGTGATTTCCTGCCGGTCTTGGGTAAGCCTGGCTATGAGGCCAGATCTGTTGGAGACATTCTGACAAAACAACAGGAGAGCATGTTTGAGGATGGAGCCAACACAGAGGCATCAGAATAAGGATGAAGACAGGGAAACTGTAGGCTGATGACATGGTGTGAGTTGCTCGTTACATTCCTTCTGGGCAGTTAGCCCCTGTCCAGCTATTCCACGTTTTAGTTATAGAAACTCATACATTCCCTTTTTCCTTAAACTGTTTGTGTCTGGGTTTTCTGTCATTTGCCAAAGAATAAAGCCTAGCCAATACAAATGAGTTCTAATCTCAGTTCAGTCACTTTCTACTAGGTCACTTTGGACAAGTAACCCTTCTTCTCTCAGTATTACTCCCACTACTTGAAAAAAAAAGCTACACTAAAATCACCCACCTGATAGTTTTTTTCTGAAGATTAAGTGAGGATGTGCTTGTCAAGTGCCTGACTATAGTAAATGCTCAATAAATATTAAATATTGCTACCATGCAGAAAATAAACTGTACCACAACCCTAATATCCAGGATAAAAAAATATCTCCAAAGAACTTTAAAATTAAAGTGTCCTCCTTTTGCCATTGTTACACAATTTCTTACAATGCTGAAGTGTCATTCTAGTTCGAATTTCATTCTTTCTCCCTCCTTATGTTTGACGGAGTTAAATTCCTTAGGCCCAATAACTGCTATTTCCTAACTTCCTAGCATACCCAATATGTGATGCTGACTTACCTGAAGTTTGTGATAACAGAGAAATGTGCTAATAGAGAGGATCTGGAGAAACAAGAGATTTTTCAAAACGATAGTATTAGAGGTTGACCAGTAATAAAATGAAGACAGCAAATATCCAAGGTCACTGATCAGAGTACATCCAGAAAAGGTAAATTTCAACCTTGGTTGTTCTCAACAGATGACCTAAACTAATGAAAGAAAATCAAGTGGTAGAGGTGTTCTCTACTCAGAGTTCTTTCTTCCACCATCTTGTCTTTATTCTTTCTCAGCTCTTACTTTTAGGCAGATGACTCCCAGGTGTACTTCTCTAGGCTTGACCAATTTCTCAGCCCAGCATGTCACACCTTCAGTCTCTTCCAAGTCTCTGCTGGCTCTTTTCCACCTCTCTGTTGGAATCCCAGTGGCTCAGCCTCTTGACCCAAAATATAATCTTAGCTTGTACTTTTAAACAATTGCCAGTCTTGTAGAGTCTATCCCTTGTATCTGTTGCTTTCTTTCAATTCTCTATGTCAATGTCCTGGATTAGGTCCTCATTGCTTCTTGCCATAGATTTCTAACTACTTTCCTTATATCCTACCATGAGCTGTAGAATTTATTGCCTTCTGTCCTTCCTTTTTCTCTTTTCCCTTTCTTTTCTCTTTTAATGTTACTACTTCCACAATTATTGTTCTTAAAGAACAATTCTGATGACATTATCTCCCTTCCCAGGAGCCACACTACCTTTGGAAGTAGTCTCCAAATCTTGGATCACATGGGCCAAGTAAAATAAAAATATATTAGGGATCCCAAAATAGTGTCAGTTCTCATCTTGCCAAGTAAGAGCATTAGAACCTCCTACCAAACTGCCATCTAGTCTTATCATCATTTCATAAAGGCAATTGCATTTGATTCCAAATGTAGGAAAGATACAATCCAACAATAAAGGAAAGACTTTTGAACAGAATGCGTTTTGTTTCATTTAAAAAAAAAAAAAACAACTTACACATTTTCTTTATTTTCTTCATTTCTCCCCAGTCTGGTGAAAACTTAGACTTAAACCACCACCGGCCCATGACCGGTTTTTAGGAATCACTGGCCCTACGGGGTAAAGTAAGAATTCTGAGCATAGCATTTAAGACCCAATCCATCTGGCCTATAGGAGGCTTTAGCTTGTGTAGGCAAAATGTAATTCTTTATTATTTCACAAATGCATTTTGAAAATTCCCTCTTCCCTGCCTTGCCCATTCTCTTTTGTCTAAATTGAAAGCTTCTTAATTTACTCCCTACTCCTTCCCCCTCAGTTCTCCAGGCATCCTTTTAAAGAACTAGCTCACATGCTGTTTTTCTCCCCATAGTGGTAATTCTCCTATTCATAATTAATCTCCCCTTTTGTTCTGTGCTCCATCACACTTGGACCTTTTTTACCTTTCAGAATCCACTTGCCATGTGTCACAGTGTTACTACTTATGCACAATTTCTCTATTAGTCGGAACTATGTCTTATATCCATTAATATGCTGCATAGTAAGAATCTGTGGAATCTGGGTAGAGTTTGGGAATCTTATTTTTATAGGAAATGTAGTTTTTAGGAGATAGAAAAATAGTATTATTCATAGTTTCAATGGTCTAGTGATGGAAAACATTCCTCTGCCAAAGGAGCAAGATACTATAGGACTGAAGAATCCCAAAGAGCCAACAGAAAGGGGTGGGGAGAGGGAGAGTGACCCATCCAAAGGAAGGGCAAGTTTAGAATCCTGTGGTTATTTCTGTCTGGTTGGCAGTGGATAATATGAGCTGATGGTTGGTGAGAAAGTCCTAGCAGGAAGGCAGGTGGCCAGGTTTACCTAAACTGACTTGCAGGCTGACATTCCTATGCAGTCCTGCTCACTGATTAGGAGAAATGCCAAGGTAAGTGTAGGAGGCCGACAGGAAGACAAACAAGAGTCAAGCCATGTGCAATGGAATTAAAACAGAACAAAGCACAACACCCTTTTCTGGCAATGCATTTGATTCCAACATATTTATTCCAAAGAGAAAAGTGCTTTGTCAGTCTGACTAGGAAAGAATTAGCAGGCTAGAAATGTGTGAATTATATTCCTCTAAATATGATATTTCTTGACTTTGATCTGGTTCACAGGTAACACCGTAGTGACGTACAGAAGTAGGGTGAAAGAAAAAAAAATGTGTGTATCCAAAAGGAAATAAATTCAGAGTTAAGCCAATTTTCCCTGTGACACATACACATGAAACACAAGGTTTCCAAGTGCCATTGAATTGGAAGTCTGGTAGATTAATAAGAAGGTCTATCTATCTATCTATCTATCCATATATCATCTACCTTTCATCTATCTATTTAATTACATGCTTGGTAAATGATTTGCACTTTCAGCCAACTTGCTATCCCTCACCCTGAAATTCTATGAGATCAGGAAGCTGCCACTATATTCATCTGGACAAAATGTTTCTTGTGGAATACTCTTAATTTGGCACCTGCTAATAGATATTGTGGCTGCTAATAGATATTCTAGATTTGTTGCATAGATGCTTACAGGTGTATCTGCCTGACTGGCCTGCTACTGCATGAAGTAGAAAGAATACATTTAAGAAAATCCATAGCATTTATCTTGATTCACCATTGTGGGAGCAGAAGGCTGTGTAACAGTAATGTTTACAGGCTATGGTTTCAAATACTGTGGTATGCTTCATTGTGCTGGTGAAAAATATCGACCGTGAACATAATGAGTTGAGTAGGATCTGAACCATGTCAGACAATTGAGATTCTAACAGAGCACATGTTTTTTACAGAGGCTGCAAAGCTTTGTGTGTAGATATCTTCCTTTTTATGAATCAACAAACTGTACATAATGCACATGTTTACTCTTAGACTTGTTTTTCCACATAAATCATGCAATGATTAGGCGTAATTAAAAAAAATACAAACTACATTTCTAGAAAATGCCACTACTGATCATTTTTTACTCTGTTATTTGGAATTTGTATGCTAATCTCTAAGTGTATAAATATACGTGTGCCTAGATTACAGCATCTGATTAGATTTATGCATTTTTTTTTTTTCTATCATACTACGTGAACGTAGGACATAGCCCAGGCAGAGTGAAGGTATCCACTAGGGGCTGATGAATTTATCCAGTCTGATCAAAGTTGTCTTCCCAAAGACACAGGCAGGGCTTCATTGTTTTGCTTAAATTTTTGCTTTAGTTCTTTGATACAATCCCCTCTCAGGGGCCACCTATCATTCAACCAGTTAGCTAAGTCTGATGCGAACAATGAAGAATTTCACTTCTTTAATCTTCTGTCCGTATGAAGTCTACAGTGCGTGTGATATTGCAGGTTTTTTAAAGGGGAAATTTCAGAGTTGAGAGGTTCCTATTTGTTAGCATTTTAATGAACTTGGAATAATTTTCTTTTGGAAACACACTAAGTTACCTTTTATTAAAGACTGAATGTTTGTGTCCTCCCCTGCCAAGTCATATGTTGAAGCTTTAACCTCCATTGTGACTGTATTTGGAGATGGGACCTCTAAGAAAGTAATTACAGTTAAATGAGGTCATCAGGGTGGGGTTCTTGTCTGAAAGGTTTAGATAAAATCAGTGTCTTTATAAGAAGAGACATTGGAGCTCTCTTTCTTTCTTTTCTCTCTCTCTCTCTCTCTCTCTCTCTCTGTAAATGCAGAACGAAGAGGTCATATGAGCACAGAGCAAAATGGCAACCACCTATAGACCAAGAGAAAAGGCTTCAGAAGAAAACCTACCTTGCTGGCACTTTGATCTTGGATTTCACAGCCTCCAAGACTGTGAGAAATAAATTTATGTTGTTTAAGCTACTCAGTCTATGATATTTTGTTATGGTACCCCAGGTGGACTAACATCCCTGTAAACTTGTACGAAATGTGAGAAAACATGAACGTTAGGGACAAGGGTGGCTGTGGCACATTATCAGTGTGGCAATTAAGATCTCAGAAACTAGAGTCAGTCAGAACAGCTTTCCTGTTATCTTTGTTTGGTCACCTCACAAGACTTTAGTTTCCTCATTTGTATAATTGGAACAGTAATGGATTCTACTTAATGAGATAAATACAAAGATCATAGGAGTAAAAGAATCACAGCAGGCCTTAAGTGCTCAGTTAATATTAGTTATTATTACTATTATTATGACATGAAAATAGGCAAAACATTGTGTCAACTTCATGTACTGAAAATGAACAAATGTGTTTATTATCTTTTATAAACTAAAATCACAAACAGTATACTCATAAAAGATTTGGTACAATTCTGATTTAATAGTGCAAATGAAACTGAGTTTTTCTTTTTATTTTGGAAGTGTATTGGTGGTAGAACTATTTTATTTTTCTGAAAATTTTTAATGGTATACTAAAATGATTTTTTTTCAGGGTAGGTCAGATAGTGTGTTAAATACCTAATAACCTATTCCTTATTCTGAAGAATAATTACCTGTTTTATAGCCAGATATTCACAATCTCATTGAAAACAGCTTCTCAAAAGTGACACTGAAGTCACACAGCAAGTCTGTAAACACTGAGGCCTGTGGTGAATACCTGTGTTACAGTCAAAGCCATTGGAACACTGATGTCACATTAAAGAGAAATGGGACAGAACTAGAAGAAAGGGCTCCTCCAGTCAGTCCAGCCCTGCTGGAAAAGAGAAGCCTGCAAAGGTTCAGAGTGTGGTACATAAACTAAATAGTGGCCAATCTCGAATTTTGAAGGAATGCGCCTAACAAAACTCCGGATGTCTGTCTACTTGGAAATTCAGTTTTTTGCTTCACAACTTGGCAAAATTCTATTTACTGTTAATAGAATTAAGAAGTGCAAAGGCAGTAAAAGAGAAAGAACAGAAAGTGCATCTTTTCCAGGTTTGTGGAAGATTTGTGGTTAATGGTTAATCGAACCCCACAAAAAAAGTTTCTGATGTGGGGCAGTGGCAGGAGTCTTGCTTGAAATTGTGGCAATATTTCCACAAAAGTTTGTTACAGAATGCCCTTTCCTAAGAAACAAATGAATTAAGGAAGAGCCAGGCAAATAACCCGCTATCCTTTAGAATATTTAGAAGGGGAAATACTGCAGTGAATGGGGTTCCTTAAGTGAGGGTCTGGGCACAGCCCGAAGACTAATGAATTACTTAGTCTCTTTCACTCTGGAGACACTACTTTGATTAGCGTCTGGGGCTGTTGTGAAGGGACTCACAGTTTATGGCTTTGTCTCTTCCAGAGCTTTATAAGAGGTAAGACACATTGGTCAGTATTTCTCACCAACTGAGTATATCTCCTCCAATGATCACAACTACAATTGACACCAAGCAATTTAGAGGAGAAACTAATTTAACCTTCAGGCATTTCAAGGTGCTTTTTAAACTGCTTAATGTAGATCTCGATATCACAATGATTGACAAAGTATTATCAGTGTCACCATAGGAACCAGAAGTGTTTTACATAGTCCCAAAAGGACCTGACACATTTTTCAAAAGACAGACCCCACTGATACCACCTGCTGTTAAGAGGTTTCAGTTCTTTGGTGTCTCTTATCTCTAGCAATCCTTGATCTTCATATTTTAAGATTTGTTTCACCAGTGAGAGGAAGAAAGACCCTTTTCTATTATTCAATAGTTTCATTGTTTATCTCAGCCTTACAAATGACAGTTGAGGTGACTGCCGATTCCATTTGGTTTCTGGTATGGCTGTAGTTCATGACCCTTTGAATACTAACAGGCTAGCTAGAATGCTGCCTGTGAGCCCAGGACGCTTCGTGTAGATCAGGCACTGAAGGGAAGATTAGAATTGAAAGCCAGAGTCCTATTGTAAATACAGATGCTCCCTTTATGATGAACTCTGGGCAGTTGGGACCTGCACAACATTTTTCTTAAACCTTGAGAGCAGAATCTCCAGGATAGAAAGCAAAGGGCCTATGTTTCCTGGAGGCCATGATTTAGGATTCCAAAATGTATATTTGTTTTCCCCTGATATTCCCCACAATGAAATTTGCAGGATCAGCCATGCCCTCCTCTGAATCCTGTTACAAAAGGCAGATATTTTTCTTAGGGTGAGTAAATAAACATAAAAAATCTGAGCAAATATCACTTCATAATTCCTTTGGTGCTAAATCCCATGTGCTCTGAAGCTCTTTCTTGGGTTTGGATAGAGAAGTTTACATTTTTGCCAGGCATTTTTTTTTTAAGTGAATTAAGGCAAGAAAATGAGCTAGACTGAAGTTGGACGAAGCTATTGAGTCTACAGCCCTTCTACAGTGTGACTTAGGCATTCTTGCCTAATCAATGCTGTTAATTAGTCTCATTTGGTGACCAGTGTGGGCAAACATTCCCCTGATGTGGGAAGTGACTCTGAGGTCAGAATTATTCAGACTATGTTGTTCCCAACCTTTTGTTTTGAAAAATTGCAAGCCTGAAGAAATGTTGAAAGAATAACACAATGAACACCCACATACACATACACTCATATGTAAATACACATAAATAAATACATTCACTTATATTCACAAATGGTTAAATTTTATAACATTTGTGTGCTCTTTATTATCTATCTACCTTCTATCTATGTATCTATGTATCTATCTATGTAAATATATATCCTTTCCAGTTTCTTTTTTTCCTTTTAGCCACTTGATTTAAAATTTTTTTTAATGTTTATTTATTTTTGAGAGAGAATGTGAGTGGGGGAGACACAGAATCTAAACCAGGCTCCAGGCTCCAAGCTTTCAGCACAGAGCCTGACACAGGACTCGAACTCACAAACCGTGATATCATCACCTGACCCAAAGTTGGACACTTAACCGACTCAGCCACCCAGAGCCACTTGAAAATAAAGTATAACATCATGTTACTTCTCCTCTAAATACCTCAGTATTTACCACCCAAGAATAAAGACATTTTCCTACGTTATCACAATGCCATTTTCACTCTCAAGAATTTAAAAAGTGGTATAATATACAATAATATCTAATAGCACATATTAAAAATTTTAATTGTTCTTTAAATATCCTTCATAGTTTTTTAAAAAATCCAATCAAGGTTCATGTTTTACATTTAGTTGTGATATGTTTTCAGTCTTCCTTAATTTGGAAACAATTTTTGTCTTTTATGACAGAAACATGTTGAAGAGTGTAGTCCAGTTATCTTTGAATGTCTCACAGTTTGGATTTTACTGGCTGTTTCCTCATGATTAGATTCTAGAAATGTTGACAATACTACATAGGTGGCATTGTATACTTCCCATTTCATCATCTCTGGAGCCACAAACACTAAACTTAATCACTTGGCTAAAGTAGTTTATGAAAGCTCTCTTTCACAAAGGCACTCTTTATCCTTTTAGAAATTAACTAACTTATGAGGTAATTCTTTGGTATCATATAAATAATAAGAATATTCTGTTTTCCGGCAAACTTTCACCAAATGATTTAGCATGAATGGCTTCATCAAGGATGGAGATACACACACACACACACACACACACACACACACACGTAAATGCAAAACTCATTTTTCTACTTACAATGGGGGGGGGGTGGTGAATAATGAAGACTTAAAAGAAGAGAATACACTCTCTTACTTGCTTGCACTTGCAATTTCTACAGAATCACCTTCCATCCATCTCTCACTAGGCACCAACTCTGTAAAAATTACATAGATTAACCAAAGGGGCAATTTTATTAACATAAATTTATTTTGTAATTTCAAATGTATAGCATTTGCTTATTATTAATTCAGTTTGTGAGATCTATGAGCCTGTTTTAATGAATGTAATGACTTGATATTGGGGTCTCTGGATGGTATTTGCAGTCATGTAAGTTTCAACACCCAACTTACAGTTGGATTATGTTTGATTGTTCAGTAGAAAAAAAATACCAATTTTGTAAAACATAGCAGCTTATTGTGAAGTCTCAAGATTTTTTTAATGTTTATTTATTTTTGAGAGAGAGAGAGAGAGAGAGAGAGAGAGAGAGAATGAGTAGGGGGAGGGGCAGAGAGAGAGGGAGACAGAATCTGAAGCAGGCTCCAGGCTCTGAGCTGTCAGCACAGAGCCCGACCCAGGACTTGAAGTCAGGGACAGTGAGATCATGATCTGAGCTGAAGTAGGATGCTTGACTGACTGAGCCACCCAGGTGCCCCTCAAGGTGTTTTTAATATCCTTCTCTGGAAGCCTGAGAGGATGTAAATGGAATTTTTTAAATTTTGAGTTGCATGGAACAACAATATTTAAAAATTGCTTGTATTCTTAATCAATAAGTAGAAGTCTGATTAGAAGTCATTTAAACCTAAAGTGATGGTTAGAGCTAATCACACTTTAACATTACCAATATGTTATGGATTTGCTTGTTGTTGGAAAAGTGACATAAACAGATGTACCTAAGTCTTGCCTGGCATGTAATTTAACTTTAACCACATTTGTTGTCATAAAAATGTATATAGTTTTTGTTCGAGTGGACTGGTACAGGCCTGATTTTGAACAAGTTAGGTTAGAAATAAAATATTCTTGTTCAGTACCATATTCCAATGTGCATGAAGAGAATACAAATGAGCTTCACATAAAAGTACTGGACCACATAGCACTGATCAAGGGTTTAAAGTTTTCCATTGTGTTAAAAGCCAGAGATCTGTGATGGCTTACAGGCCTCTGTTCCTCTGGCTTCTTCTTTTTCGATTTCCCTCCAGTCTTAGGGCCTTCGCATCTGCTATCGTCTGGCTGCCTCTCCACTCCCTTGAAGTCTTTATTAAACCACGTCTTCTCAGACAGATGTATTCTAATCTCCTGATTGATTCTGTAGCTCCTGCTTAATTTTCCTTTGTTACCCTTATACAATATTAGTATGTTATATAATTTACCTTTTTTGTTTCTTTTTTAATTTTTTTTTTCTACCATGACTGGAATATAAATTTAATGGAGGGCAAGGATTTTTGACTGTTTCTGTTCATTCCTGAATTCTGAGACTTGAGGACTCTTCCCGACATATAATATGCACTCCATGAATATTTGTTAAATAAGCAAACACTGTAAAATAAAGATATACATGTTTGTATATAAAATATATAATGTTTACTTTGAAAAGTGAAATTCAGATCAAATGTTTGCAAGCTCTCCGAAGGGCTACATAGAATTCTAGGGTTTTCCAGGCCCAGTCTGAAATCAATTGCTAAATACTGTGTTCTTCCCCTTATTTCTAGAAACTGAAAGCTGTGTAGGAAGCCCAGGAGTGAGGAGGGGAAGCACACTCAAATGGTTTCTTTCAACAAAAGGTATCACAATGCATCACTGCTACTTTCCAACGTTCTTACCTGTTTGATTCAGTTCTGAATATAAATAAAAATTTTATAACCACCTATTTCTCCCTCTAATACAACTTAAAGCTGCATCATTAAGAAATTACGAGACTAGTTTTCTCTTCCTAAGCTTACATAGATTGTTAGACCTGGAATGGCTTTTAGTCATCATCAAATACAAATGCCTCACTTCCAGGTGAGACATCAGGCCTCAAGAAGTTGCATCTTGCCCCAAATCATCTAGCTGATTCGTACAAACCAACAGAGATTAAAACCAGGTCTTCTGCTGCCCAGTTGAGTTCTCTCTTCAATGTGTGCATGAAATGACATGCTCTGTTTTTATACAATATGGAGTCATTTAGAAATCGAACAATAGCTCAATAGCTCATCCTTCATAAAAAGGGATGGCTTAGAGAGAAGACCACATTTAAAGGACATGCTCACTGTCCTCTTGCACTGAAAGGCCAGTCTTCTATCCAGTTGTTCAGATGAGGAGTCTAAGAACCCACTCAAATGCTATTTTCATCACCATTGCATTTAGGTTCACATAAGAACTTGGCATTCTTTAAAAGAAATTTTTTTTGCCAAGGAACAGAGAAGTACACAAAACTTGTAATAAGAATTGAACTTAAAAAGGGGAATATCATGCAATTTTCTTTCTGTTGCACTAATGAAAGCAATACTGACAAAAAGAATTAACAGCATGTCAGCCGATAAGCTCTCCAATATCCTCCAATAAATTGTTTGTGCTGTGGTAGAGAGCTTCAAAGCAGGTAAAAATGTGGAGGAGATCTGAATATAATTATGTTTACGTGTAGTTTTCAAGATTAAATACTCTCTGGTTTCCAGAGTCTCATTAGTTTCATTTTTCAAAATATGTAGGAAAAGAAATATAAATGTGGTTTTTTTAGGAGTGAAAAATCACTATGAAGTTTCAGTTGGGAAGAAAATCAGTTTTTTATTTTTTATATTTTTTATTTTTTAAGTTTATTTATTTAAGAGAAAGAGCATGCACACGTGCGTGCATGAGTGAGGGAGGGGCAGAGAGAAAGGGAGGAGAGAATCCCAAGCAGGCTCTGTGCTGTCAGCCCAGAGCCTGATGTGGGGCTCGAACACATGAAACATGAGGTCATGACCTGAGCCAAAACCAAAAGTCATGTACTTAACCAACTGAGCCACCCAGGCACCCTGAAAATCAGTTAAAAAAAAAAACCAAACATTCAGACCCATATACTTACTTAATGTTCTAAAACCTGTATCTAAATATCCAAATAATTTGTAGAAAAGCTAAAATAAAAAACTTCAAATGAAGTATAAGTTTGTGAAGATGTGTCCTCATATCTTATCCTGACACAAGTCTCTCTCTGGGGTGTGAAGGAAAGCCTCAGACTGGGAGGGCTGTGGGAGGATGCAATTATACCCGGATTTGTGGAGTACATACCTGCACTTAGCTTTCTTTTTGTGTCATCAGCCAAGATCCTGTCAAGTAAAGATAAAAATGCATTTTTTCTCATATACACTTAAGTAATTTTAATGTTTTCAAGTTTGTTCATTTAAAGTCCTATTTTTATTTTACCTTTCTATCTTTTTTCCCAATTTCTTTTCCTTGGAAATAAAAACAATACACAAGAATATATTAGAGATATAAAGAGTGTAACAATATTGGAGAATATGGAGTGAACCAGATACCTCCTTCTGGATTCTGCTTTCTGTCCAACCCCACCCCTCTCCTCAAACCTCTCCATTCTCACTTTATGCTCAGAAGCAAATCTCTGTAATGGTTTTGTTTTTCTTCCAGGGGCTGAATTTTAAAATGGAAGGGAGAATGGAGAAATATTAAAACAGACTATTAAAAGTCTAAATACACATAGATGCTTAGTATCCCCACTGGAAATATTGCACTGCCATTAGAAGTACAAAATCATAAAACTACTTTGGAAAGCCATATAATATAATTTACTGAAGTAGACTTAGCCATACCCTATAAAACTTTTGGGATTAGAAATGAGACAAGAATTCTTGCACTCACCACTTCTATTCAACTTCATACTATAGTTCTTGCCAGAGCCATAAGGTTTAAAAAAGAAAGTATGATTGGAAAATAATAAATAAAATTGTCATTATTAGTAGGTGATACATTTCTTCATGTAGAAATCCCAGGAGTCTACAGATATGGTCGGTATAAAAACAACCAATTTTATTTCTAACTAACAAAGACTATAAAATTAAAAAAAAATTAAAAAACAATTTAAACGCCCTTTATAAATAGCATCAAAAGTTTCAAGTACTTAGGCAAATCCCCAAAAAAGAAAACTAGAAAACATTATTGAGACAATCATAGACTTAAATAAATGGAGGGATGTTCACTGATGAAAAGTTTCAACATTTTAAAGATATCAGTTTTCCCTAAATGGATCTATAAATTCATCGCCTTTCCACACGAAAGCTCAGTGTTTTATCTTTGTGGAAATGAAACAGCTGATTCTAAAATTTATATGGAGAATCAGAGGGCCCAAAAGAGCCAAGACAATTTTTAAGAATGACAAAGTTGAGAGATACAAACTACTGAATATCAAACTTTAATATGAAGTTAGAACAATTAAGACACCAATATTGTACAAAGTATAAATGAAAACCCAGGAGGAAACTCCTACGTGGATGATCTGTGATACAGCCAGCACTGCATAGCAGTGGGGAAAGAACAGTTCTTTCAATTAATGGTGTGGGTGTATTCAGTGTCTGCACGCAGTGGGGGCAGGAACTTGACAACCTCCCCTCTTCTCACCCTACTCAGCACACAAAGCAATTCCAGATGGATGGTCATTATAAAAGTGAAAGGCAAGAAACAGGGCATTTACAAGATAACATATGGGAGTACCTTTTTGACCTCAGGATAATCAAAGATACCTTTTTTTTTTTTTAATATTTATTTTACTTTATTTTAGACAGAGAGAGAGCGAACAGGAGAGAGGGGCAAAGGGAGAGAGGAGATAATCTCAAGCAGGCTCCAAGCTCAGTGCGGAGCCCCACATGGGGCTGGTTCTATCCCACGACCCTGAGATAATGACCTGAGCTGAAATCAAGAGTCTGACGTTCAACCCACTGACCCACCCAGGTGCCCCATAGATGAATCAAAGATTTCTTAAACACAACTGCAAAAATCACTAACTATAAAGGATAAGATTGAGAAATTAAAATATATTAAAAGTAGAAACATCCATCAAAACATCTTTTTATCTTTTTTTTTTTTTTTTTTTTTTTTTTTTTTTTTTTTTTTTTTAGAGATAGAGACATGAGTGGGGGAGAGAGGCAGAGGATGACAGAGACAGAGAGAGAAAGAGAGAGAATCTCAAGCAGATTCCATGGAGTCTGATGTGGGGCTCAATCCCAAGATCCTGAGATCATGACCTGAGTGGAAACCAGAGTCTGATGCTCAACTGACTGAGTCACCCAGGCACCCACAAAACATCCCTTGAATAGACTGAACAGGTAAGCCATTGTCTATGGTTTTAAAAAACAATAACTATGAATGTTTTTATTCCATCAACACCTATTTTGCTTATATTTTTAGCTAGGATCATCCCTGACATTTATTTTCAAAGGTTAATTAAGCTGATTTTTATTTTTTTTTAAATTAAAAAAAAATTTTTTTTAACGTTTATTTATTTCTGAGACAGAGAGAGACAGAACATGAACGGAGGAGGGTCAGAGAGAGAGGGAGACACAGAATCTGAAACAGGCTCCAGGCTCTGAGCTGTCAGCACAGAGTCCGACGCAGGGCTCGAACTCACAGACCGTGAGATCATGACCTGAGCTGAAGTCGGATGCTTAACCGACCAAGCCACCCACGTGCCCCAAATTAAGCTGATTTTTAAATGTTTTCTATTTTTTCACAGATTATCATTTTTCGGTTTTCAGAGTTTCTTCCTTTCACTGTTTGGTTTTTGGAAATGTTATGATTATTGCTTGTTCATTTCACACTGGTATTTAAACTTCCTATTTTCCCATTTGTGTACGAAGTTTCTGATTAGAGCAACTTCCCTCCAGTTATCGTATAAGAGGGTTAGTTTGTGTCTTTAGGGTGCGAAGTGCAGGGAATATGTCTTCAGTTTGTGAGTTCCTCTTGCTCTTGGTAAATACCATGAACCTGGGGCTTTCCTCTGCCTCTGCAAACCGTTTCCTGCATTCAGTGCTTTAGTCCAGAAATAAATGTTTCTCTTATTTCTCAACTATTGCTCAGCATAAGCAGAAGTGGAAGAGGGGGCTGACCTACCATGTTGCTACATGTGTCTTCTCCAGCTCTCCTGGTGATCACCACCAAGTCCTATCCACTTTTTGGATCTATTTACTCTTCATTTGGAGCACCATTCAAACTCCATAGAATTCTTCTCCTTTCCATGTTTCAGCCTATGTTTTCTCCAGTCTTCACAGCTGTTTTCAGGGGCATGTTATCTAAGCAGTCCCCTAGGGCCTAGCACTTAGAAGAGCCCAATACTTGGTTTAATGTTGCCGTCTTGAAATTCTTAATAATTTTTAAACAATGGTGCTGGATTTTTATTTTGCACTGGGCCTTCTCAATCATGAAGCTGAGCCTGTCTAATATGGCTTTCAATACAATCTGGATTCCTTAATTGCTTTTAGGGTTCCTTAAACATTTTATTATGCTATAATATTTTTTCCTATATCTAATGCAATTATACATTTTTATTTTTTATTTTGTAAGCTTTATTGAGGTATAAAAATCACTTATTGTAAGTGTACAGTACAAATGATTATTACTCAGTTTATAGAGTTATGTGACCATCACAACAATCAAGTTCTAAAATATTTCCATCACTCCAAACAGGTTTCATGTGCCCATTTCTAGTCACTCCCTGTTCTCATCACCAGCTCCAGCACTTTTTATATTTTAAAGGAACTTTTAAAAAATATATAAATTCTTAGTGTGTGTGTGTGTGTGTGTGTGTGTGTGTATGCTAAATTTCTCCTCAAGGAAGATGAAGAACTTTGAAGGGAATGATAATCTTCAAAAAGGGACCTGAGTAGCCAGTCAACTTTCTCCTCTTTTCCTCTCTAATAGGTAGTTAGTAAGAGACCATTTTGTGTGAATTCAAGTCTGATGACAAGATAGTGAATAGAATCTGTTTACAGTTAGGAACTTCTACTTAAAGAAAACCTATTTGTTCTTGTTTTCTTTTGGATTAAAAAAAATTATTTGAAATAATATAAACATACTACTTAAAATCATAAACTGTTTCATTGGTAAACTCAATAAAACAATAATTAGAGAGAGATATATTATACCAAGCAGACATTTATATCATTCTTATTTTGGTTTTAATATGTATAAAAATGTTTACTTTTTCTGATTATAAAACTCCTAAGTGGTTATATTTATTGATATGCACAATATAGAGAAAAACAAAATATCCAATTATCCTATACTGTATCACATTTTTCCTAATATTTTTCTTTGCATATATGTGTTTATCTAGTGGGTTTTTATTTTTGTTTCAATATGGGATCATAACTCATATACAATTTTCTCCTTGTTGTTTCCTATGTACATGATCATATATACATATCCATAACTATTTGTCAAAAACATAATTTATCTGTGAGTGACAGCTAACGTTGGCCAAAGAAAGAGCTGAGAGGCAGGGTGTTAAATACTGGACTGAATGTGAGAGTAATTTGGCACATATTTGTGATTCAGATCTTTCTAGACGGCTCTGTAGCAAGATGACTGACTCAAGGTGATAAAAATTTTTTGTAGGCCACCCCATTATAGAACTCTAATAAAGGAGCAAGCTAAAAAAGGTAGAAGATGCTTTTAACCAATTTACTCAGGCAATCCCCATTTCATAAATATGATTTCTTTCTACATATTTCTTTCCTTTCCGTTCTCTCTTTTTTTTAATATTATTCCATTTATTTGAAATGTCCATAATAAGCAAATCCATAGAGACAGAAAGTAGATTAGTAGTTTCCAGAGGCAAGGGGATGGAGAATGATTGCTAATAGATAACAGTTTAATTTGGGGATGATGAAAATGTTCTAGAACTAGATGGTTGCACATTGTGAATAAACTCAAAAATCACTGAGTTGTACATTTTTAAAAGATGAATTTTTGGAATATGAATTATATATATATTTCTTAATATATTTACATTATAGTATTTATTTGTATGTTTCTGCTTCATCATTATTCCTAAAGATTAGATCTATACTTAATGCAGTTCTTAACACATAGCAGGTGTTCAGTTAAAAGTTTACTGGTGAAACAATGAGGAAGAGATGAAAACAAAGTCCTTTTTTGTTCTTAATCACGATTTAGGCCACTGAATAAGCTAATCTCCCTGGATGCAGAAAGCAGAAAGATATATAGTATAATTAGATAAGTCCTATAAAGACATATAACAGCACTTGGCAAGGTGCCTGGCACATAATGAGAATATCATTACTAATAAAAATAATCTGCTTCCCTAATAGTGAGAAGCCTGAGCACCCAACACGGGAGGCCAGGAACAAGTCATGGATGCAAATGGCTAGCAATTGTGACTCACACACCCAGGGGTGGGGACAGGCATAGGCCTTCTCTGCTTTGGTTTGTCCAATTGGAAACTTCCTTGGAGAACCCCTCGGGCCACCCTTCTTTTCATCTGCAGATATATTATTGAACATTGTAGCTCAGTCCTGTCAGGTGAAATTACATTAGAAGGATTAGGAGATGCTCTGTAAGGAGAAAACAGGATTTGGCAATTTGATTTCAGGAAGACTTGAAAGGTCAGAGATGGAAGGCCAAGGTGGAAGAAAAAGGGCTTTGAGCTTTGGCAGTGAGAACCAACAATCAGCAAGAATATAGCAGTTACGGAAGTATAGGAGTAATGTCTTCTCTAAGAATCATCAACATGATAGAATTTTGTTTTTTTGAAAAGGTGGGAGATCCACTGAATTGTCTAAAAGAAATGGTTTTGGGTGATTTTGCTGTTGTCATATGATTTCTAATTAAAATAGTCTTTTTAGCTCATCAAAACAATTTTCCTTACTTAGTAAAACTAAAAAGTTATTTTATTGTCCCCTTAGTGTTTTTCATTACAGTTTTGTCAAATTGTATCCAAAGCTGCTTTTAAAAACAGTGCTAAAATTTTTATGCTTTAAATAAAATCTGTTGCCTTTTTATAAGCAATTGGCAATTATGTAAGAATTGAACCAAATAAATACACATACGTGGGGTTTTCTAGAATACAATTTTTTACACCCAGTCACTTGTTTGTTTTACAACTAGTTATCATGTCATATTTTGTTGGTTGTTTGCAGAGGAAAAGTTTTTTTTTTTTTAAACCAAATATGGTTCTAAATAAACAGACACATAAGCCTGAAATAAAACCCTGTAATCTTGTTCATTAAGTGTTTATTATTATGTGTTTCGTGTCTGACCCTTGATGGGTTACCCAACATTCTGAGCTGTAATTTCCTATAAAATATATAAAGTGAAAATAAGAGTATCCTGTTTTCAGAGGTCTTATGAGGATTAAATGAGAAAATGAACTTCAGTGTTAAGCATAGGACTTGGCGCATAGTAAATGCTCAATAAATAGTTTTTAGAAAATTACTTGAGTGTGTGAATGTGAGAAACAGTCCAGCAGGCATTGTTTTCCTGACAGATTGTGTTTATAGGACTGCACAGGAAGATTATAAACATCTGTGCCTTGGTTACCATTTTCCTGATTTATTTAACCATGTGGATTTTGTCATTTGCAACTAATCAGACACAGGCAGTGCCATCTACACTGTACAGATGGTTTCTTCAATCCATCAGCAATGCCTGGGTGTGGCAATGCCTGGGACAGGGCACATTAAAAGTTAGCAGCAAGAAAATTTGACCTTTTGAATTTTGAGACTCCTGGAATATTTTTAAACTCCTACATGCTTCACCTTTGATACTGGAAGAGTTGATCTTTCTATATATATATTACATACATATACACACACACACATATACATATATGTAATATATATACATATATGTAATATATATGCACACATATATTTATTATTTGTTATTATATATTTATTATTTATTATTATTATTATTTTTACAGAGTTAGCATAATCAGGGCTGCCTGACTCATTAGGGAATGTTCTGTGATAGGAAGGAAGCAAGTAGGAAAGGTTGAGACAGTTAAAAAACACAATTTAATGTCTGCTTTATTGCTCATTTTAATTACTATAATATTAAGAAAATGTAGAGGTAAGAGCAGAATTTTTTTGAAATAGTCTACCTGCAAAAGTGTTATATTCTCGTTGTAGACAAATCAGAAAACACAGAGAACAGGAAAAAAAATTCTTATAATCCTTCCATCTAAAGATGACTACCCTTGACATTTTGATAATATCCTTCATTATGATTATTTATGTACATATATACACGCATGAGCATGTATATACATGCATACACATACATGTATATTTTGCAAAAAGTGGAATCACGTCGGAAAGGATTTTGTCACTTGATTTTCCCACTTAGTGAAATATTCCTAAAATTCTTTCACATGATTTTAATGTTCTTCTTCATGATTCTTTTAAATAGATGTTAATAATTCACTGCAGAAACAAAATGTTATTTCCTGAATGTCCTAATTTTTGAGAGTTAGTTTCCAATTTTATTGCTATTGTTAAACAATCACTATTAAACAGTTTTTAGCTAAACGAGAAAATTTTGAAAGGAATTGAGTGAGTAACATATACAAGCTCTATATTCTAGCAAGATTATCCCCATAAAATTATTATATGTGAAATCACTTACCAGCATTAGAGAACAACACAGGAGAATAAAAACAAGCTTCTAAGACAAAATACATTTAAACAGAAGCTACAACCTCCATAGAATAGACAGAGAAGGAAATATGGATTCATGCTGAGTTTCTCAGTACAGGCAATTCTCGCTTTGAACAGGAGTGCAGGACTATGAAAACAGCCATGCTGATTGCAACCATACAAAGTAATACTCATAATGAATGAGAAAATGTAAGATTGTTCCATGACCTTTAAAAATTTCTACCAAAAATTGAAAATTCTCTATCTGTTATAAAGGTACTATTGGGGCACCTGAGTGGCTTAATCAGTTAAGCATCCACTTCAGCTCAGGTCATGATCTCAAGGTTGGTGAGTTAGAGCCCCGCACTGGGCTCTGCGCTGACAGTGAGGAGCCTGCGTGGGATTCAATCTCTCTCCTTCTTTCTCTATGCCCCTTCCCCACTTGCACTCTCTCAAAATAAATAAATAAACTTAAAACAATAAAAGTACTTGTATAATGAAATTAAAAAGAATAACAAAAGTAATGCTTATTTAGTACATTGTAATGTAACATATTACAGATATTGAGAATTCCATGTTTTATTTCCTTATAAAAAAGTCATCAAAAGTTGTTTGAACAATGCTTGCCTTCTTCTTGTAAATAACTTACGATGTATTCAAGGCATCTTTTCGTTGCCTTGGCAAATTTTGATCAGCTTCTAACATTTAATCATTGGCTCTTTCAATGTGCGGTATTACCACTGAGAATGCCTTTCACATGAAGGGTTTTGCCAACATCGGGCATTTCCTCTGGGACACCTGCATCCTGTTTGTCACCATTTTCCTCATTTATGTCCATACGTTTGCCTTCCCTAAACTCCTCTGACTGCACACCTAGAGCATGTCCATCAGTGGTAGTATCAAGATTACCACCACTACCTATTTCTCCTATAACTGCATAATGTTAGATTTCATTTTCAGCAGTATTACTTTTCATTTCTTTGCTGTACTTTCATCTTCATTGGCCAAGTCCTTCTCTTAATTATCCATTATTGTAAAATTTCACGTGGATATATCATTGGGAGGCAAAGAGGCAAAACTATATGCTTTGCTGCCTGTACATGAATTGAATAACATAGACAGTAACCAACCAATCACTGACAAATTTTGAAAGAAATGACATGATTGACCATTGATCAGGATATGCCTCTGTTATTCACGCAGTGATTTGTGGACTAAAAAATTAGCTGCAAAATTTGTACTTTATACAAATTACTCACAGTTAATTGTACTGTGGTAATAGAAATGTGAACCAGGTTGTCAGGGATCAGAGCAATTTAGCTATGCCATGGTAACTGAAAGGTGTATATTGGAAATGTGCAAAGAAAGGACTGCCTGTATGTATTTACAAATGATGAATGAAGGGGATGGCTTTCCAAATGGATTTTGATAGGCTGTGAAAGGCAGCCCCCTCTATCCCGAGCTATTTAGGGGGCAACAGTGGTTTTATGGGACCTGAAGTATATGATGCACCTAGGTTTCTAACTATTGCAGCAGCTATAAAGGGGAGAATTGTGCTGATCAGGTGACTTGTTGCAATTTGTAGAAAGTGTACTTCTTCCTCCTCTGATGTCACAGCACAGCAGAGCTCAGTGAGGATTTCAGCTCAACATGGGGATCTGATTGTTTCCTATAATTCTCACACTCCCACACTGCCTACATACCCTTCATGGATGGTGACAAACAAACAAACAAACACACACCTCAAGTCCTCAAGGGCCAAGTCTCTGACAGTCCCAAGAGGATACATCTTTGAAGTCAAGGTCAGGTCAGTGGTGTTAAACATGGGGGAAGGGGCATGTGGGTGGAGGGACAAGGAACCAAGAAAGTTGAGGAATTTACAGGGAAGTCTGTAAACAAAGAAGATTGATGTTAGCTGAAGACAAAGGAAGGACTCACTGGAAAGAAGGTGAGATTCCCCACAGGGTCTTGATATGTCATCTCAATTATCTTTGCATCACGGTGTCTGTCATGTAAAAAGCTCTTAAAATGTTTGTTAAATGAAGCAAGAAGTATTGCTGGGACTTTGGAGAAATAATATTTTAATAAAACCTAAATTAAATTTGACTACATAGGGAACACAAATAAAGTGGACTAAAGACTAAAGTTAAGATGGTTTGTGCTCCTTGGGGGCACCTGGATGGCTCAGTCAGTTGAGAGTCCGACTTTGGCTCATGTCATGATCTCACCGTTCATGGGTTCGAGCCAGGCGTCGGGCTCTGTGCTGACAACTCAGAGCCTGGAGCCTGCTCAGATTCTGTGTCTCCCTCTCTCTCTGCCTCTCCCTGGCTCATGTTCTGTCTCTCTGTCTCTCAAAAATAAATAAAACATTAAAAATAATAATAATAAAAAAAGGTTTGTGCTCCTCTGCACTGTCCTCCAGGTATTCAGAGTGATCTGTTGGAAATGTAATTCATACTGTATAGTTTCTTGCTTAAAATTTTTCAGTGGCATCCAATGTACAAAGAATAAAATCTAAAGTGTTTATCAGGGCTCACAAAGCCTACATAATCTGATCTCTAACAAATTCTCAGATGTTACCTCTTACCACTCTCCTCCACCACTTTCCACTACCCTCCCATATTCTTTAGTTACATTGGCCTTTTTTTTCTATTCTACAAATGTGGCAAGTTCATTGTGGTATTAGGATCTTTGCTCTTGCTGTTACCTCTGTATGACAAGCTCTATCTGTAGATTTTCACATGGAAAAATTTTAACACAGTTTTTTTTTTTAGTAAAAGATGTGTGATAACGACACTCCCTATAGGAAAAATTATGGAAGATGTATCATTTGCATCAGTCAGGATAAATTGGTTATGGTGCAGTAGCAAACAACCCCTCAGATCTCAGTGGCTTAAAACAACAGGTATGTATTTTTTGCTCATGCTACATAGCCAGTGTGGATTGGCAAGAAGGTTCTACTCATTATAGAGATGCTAATATTTTATGATACCACCAACTCAACATGAGGTTTTGGGGTTTGCCATGTCAGAAGAAAAGATAGATAGTAGAGCATTGCCAATTAAATGATTTATCCCAGAAAGGACACAAATCATTGCTCAGATTTTATTGACTGTAAGTCTGGATCTGGATCTGCTGTTTTCTATCTGTACTCCCATGTTCTTATTAGGCCTTGTTGACAGGCACAAAATGTTTTTATTGGGATTTTCAAAATAATTTGAAGTACTTTTAACAATTTATATATTTGAGGTAGATAGAGATACAGATGCAAATTGATGTTAAGGACAAGGTAGATACTTTGAGAGCTGGTTGAATTATTTTTGAAAAAAAAAAAACCCCAGAAAATATTGTTAGCAGATATTACAAAACAAATTATTTTGGTCATTTTAGCATTATGCAATTTTTTTCAATGTGTTTCTTTTTTTTCTTCAAATTTTTATTTAAATTCTAGTTAGTTAACCTATCGTGTAACATTGGTTTCAGGAGTAGAATTTAGTGATTCATCACTTATGTATAAATAAATGCCCTCCTTAATATTCCTTACCCATTTAGCTCATCTCCTGCCTACCTGAAGTACTGTCAACATTTTAGATTCTTGGGTCCCACCCTTCAAGATCTGATTTAGTTAGTCTGGGCTGGGGAGTGGTCATTAGTTTGTCTGCATTACTTCCAGTAAGTCAGTTGCAGGTGGTTCGGAGACACACCTCCAGAGTCTAGAACAATGGTTGGTCTATTGTGAGTGCTTAATAAACATTGTTTTGATTGTACAATTAGGGTTCCTTTATGAATAAGGGTTTAAAGGAATGGATCAGTGGTTTAAGTGAAAAGAATCTGTATAGGCCAAGTTACATTAGGAGGGAGAGAAAAGCCCAGTAGTCTATTAAAAATAACTTCCAACTTCTGAAGGAGGTAATGCTGGAACTTTCTTTCATTTTGTGCATGTCACTAGATTGACCCACACATTCCAGCTATGTCATATATCTTGTTCAGAAAGGCACAAGTCTAATTATATTTAAAAAAAAGAATGGATGAATTCTTTGACTCATTCGATTTGTAATGAACTATGGAGAAAGCAAATCCAATCTCATGTAATTAGAAGTTACTTTAATTGTGTGAAGTGCAGCCTACATTTCTTTGACAATGACAGATAATAATTTCCTTTTTATGTTGTATTCAAAATCTAATAGCCAATAACTTTACAACTCTAAGTCACTGGCAACTGAACTCTCTTGTCACTTATTCTGTATTATTTTCATACTCTGGTTGCAGAATAACAATGCTAGGAGTAAAGATCATAATGATGCCATATAAAGAGAACCATAAATGTATACTTTTCAAGTGAAGCCAATGTTCCATTATGATAGAGTACCCATCCGTTGACAATCTCAACTATTTAAAAGCTGGATCGCTAAGTTTTCAATATTCAGACTCTTTTCTGAAAGGAAGCTCCAGGCTAGAGGTCTCCATTGGTAAGTATTCATAAGGATTATGTTTTGGTAAAATAAAATCTGAAGGCTTCTAAAATATTAAACTTTCACGTAAAACATGTAGGAAAAAAAGACCAAAAAAAAAAGCTGATGCTTAAAATATCCATTAGTTGTTTTAAAAATTAATTTGCAGTAGGATTCTATTTTTACAATTGCTGTGAAGTCTTGCTTTAATAATATCACTATTTCCTCCTCTTCTGGACAAGTTATTCATAATGTTAGACTATCTTAAAGGCCTTGGATGAATATGGGCACTTATACCTTGGACTGTGGGCTAAATTTTAAGATAACAAGAGAATATTTGTCTTGCTGCAAAAAACAGTATATTTCTTTAATATATATATTCTGACTAGTGAATCTAAATTTCTCGGCTGGGAAATAAATGCACTGTAATAGGTAATTTTGCTTTTGCCTGAAAGTTGCTCAAGTTTAGCTGATACTTCTCTAATAGATGCTAGCAAACTAAAAGAGCTCAAAGAAATTCAAGAAAATCACATGGATTCAAAGACTTGCTTCTTTCTGTTTCTGCATGAAAGTGGCGCTTTTCCTGTATCACATCTGAGAATTCAGTGTGTATAGCAGAGGCATAGTCTCCTCTCCTACAAGTGACTCTGTAGTATTGTAATAAAATGGCTTTGTGTATTTAAAACATACCATGAACGATAGTTATGAACATGCATAGCAAGGAGATTGTTTGTGATGTGCTGGTTCACAGTCCTTATATCTTAATAAAGCACAGAATAGGATTAAAACTGGAAGCCAAAAGTTCCAAGCTGTCTATATTGCTTGGGACATTAGTGGGCACACACATACACACACACACACACACACACATACACACACACACACACACACACACACAGAGCTAATTGCATCCCTCATCTTACAGCTCATTATAATTAATATTCCTGGGGAAGCCTCTCCATCTCCTTATCTTGTTCCCATTTTCCATGCCTATTTCTTTCTTTCCTCCAAAAAATAACCTAATGTGTTTATTATGTATCTTTGTATGTGCTCTTGTCAAATGTGTATTGTTTTGTGTCCTTGCATTTTTAATTTTCATAAGTGGGGCTAGGTTATAAATCTCAATCAGTTTTTCTCTGTTTCACTCAGGTTCTATTTATGTTGCTGGCTGTTTTTCTACTTCTCTAGGCTGTTCACTGTTATATCACTTATTAGGATCAGTGTAGTATTCACACTTGCTTTTCAAAAGCATAATTTTGGTTGTCTTCCCTGATATTTGCCATTTAGTAACGTGTTCATTCTCTGTCTCCATATTTTTAATAATCAAAAAATGGTTTGTAAATGAAAATCTTAACATAGTAGCATGAGGGAAAACAGCAGCCTTTAATAACATTTTCCAGTGAAGCTCTGTAATGGCATAGGAACCTCACAGCTCTCTGACCAAAGAGAGGGCCTCCTTTATTAGATGAAGACATAATATACATGAAACACCCCATAGTACTCTTCCAGTCTCCCCATGCTTTAATCTAAATATAGACCAACTGATGTTAGAGAGCTATCCTTTAGAACGCTCATTTACATTGAAACCTAGAAGCTGCTTGTGCAGATGTGGGATCAGGGATAAATGAAGAAATATATAAATTTAAAATAACATAAAGCCAGAAGGTGCTGGAATCAGACCTGCTTATGACATTGGCTTGCTCAGACACCATGCATGGTAATTAAGTGACTCTACCTTTTTTCTCTTGATAGATCTTAGCCAATAACTCAGAGTCTTGAATTTCTTAAGGAAAAGCGATTATTACTATTAAGTAGAAACATTTCCTGTACTCTTTTTAAGATCTTTGGGTCCTAATGAGGAATGTGGGCCAGCCTGATGAGGACCTGCTCCTGAGAGCAGCCAGGCTGTACCTCTATCCCCTGGAACTGTGCCAGGAGGCTGTGTGCCTAATCTGCTCAGAAATCGTTCCTTTCTGTCTGTCACTGAAGCCTGAACACACTCCAGGAATTAGGCACTAATTAATGTCAACACATTATAAATGAAGAAAGAAGGGAAATTGCTTGGACTCATTTCTGAGGAAATTTTCAGCAATTCGCTTCAGTTAAAGTTAATGTGTACCTCAGGGCAGCACTGAACCAAATCATAAAATGCTGCTCATGTGGATGAGTGACCTGGAGGTGACCCGTGTGAGCCTCTTGACCGATATTTGTTTCCATATCGTGTCTCTTTTGTTAGGATGCTGCTTATAGCATTTGATGACCTGGTTGGTAGCATCAGACAGGCTAGGAATCTTAACTATGGCCTCACGAGCAGTAAATTCTAGGTTACGGACACAAAATTCTAGGAAATGACTTTCAAAATGGCACTTTCCTGATATTAATATATTGCTGCTTTATGGGCTTCAATGAAGAGTTTTTTGAGGAGTGGAACAAATGGATCATTACGTGGATCTTAGGAAGTCTTCCTCTTAACTGGAAGCGGATTCTAATATGTTTTTATGTCTATAAAATTAGGAAATGGATACTAAAATCCAAATCGTTGTTTTGGGTAATCAGGATAAAAAAATGTGTACCAGTATGTCACGTTTGATCTAAAGTTATGAGATTGAGTCCAATATGTCTGTAGTCAGGAATGGGAGACTCATTTTGCAGAAAAAGCAGTTGATACGGCAGTAAACCAAAAGGGGGTTCAATTTTGTGTTCATTGTTCTTCAGGCTTCCTTATAACATGTTTTTCCCCTTTAGGATGCCCTTGATGTGCGCTTTACTGAATTTTGCCTGAGTAAGAATGCCTGAGCTTAGACAGGTAAGCACCTTGCTGGCTTTGCTTAGACCTCGAGCTCACTAGAGAAGACTCTATGCCAGCCACTCCCTCCACCTCCAGTGCTCAGCACAACACGTGCATAGGATGGGACAAGATAACTGAATAGGGGTGCCTGGGCAAAGGACTCCGTTGGCCAAGCATGCAGCTCTGGCTCATGCCATGATCTCATGGTTTGTGGGTTCAGGCCCTGCATTGGGCTCTATGCTGACAGTTTGGAGCCTCTAAGCCTGCTTTGGATTCTGTGTCTCTCTCTTTCTGTCCCTCCCTTGCTCTTGTCTCTCTCTTTCTCAAAAACAAATAAATAAACTTAAAAAAAGAGTAACTGACTGAAGAGTAATGTAGGCATACCTATAATGTCAAACCAAGTTTTTGACCATAGTAATAAACCATTGGATAATCCATTTTAGTGCATAGATCTTAAGGTTAAAAAAAAAAATAGATCCAGTCCTGAAAACTTGTATGGCCATGGGTAAGTACCCTTTAAGTCTCAACTTCCTCATCTGTTTATTAGGGTTAAATCTGTAAATAATGGATCTGTGGCAAAAAGGAAAGAGGTCTAGAGTGAAGATTTGTTTGACCACATCAACCCCAATGCTTTTAGTAAAGATCTGGAAAATTTGATTCTTAATCAAAAATTGCTTTGATTGTATTCTAATATGTGTTTTCCTAAATCTTAACATGATAACATGAAGTGATTCAAGAGGAAGCATTTTTCTTTGTTTTCCCAAGCACTTAGCACAGATTACACATAAGTTTTAGTCTGTGTTCTTTCTACAAACCACAGGGTGTAGGGGATGGATATGGAAAAACATACAAATAAAAGTCAAGACAAATGTGGCTTATTAAGAAAAATCTGTTGGAAACTTCCTGATTCTATCCATGAGTTAGTATTCCTGAAAATAATGTGTGTGATTTTCATTGTGTTTTGGTAAATTGCTGGAAGAGAAACAGGAGGATAGGAGCAATGACCTGTGGGACTTGTTCTAGGAGAGTAACAGGCAGACCAGGACCAGACAGAAAAGTCACCCAGGGGGATTCATTCATTTCTAACAGTGCTGGTATTGGAGCAAGAGGCTTTTGTACAAAGGTGAGAACCCAAGATGTGCTTTGAAACATTTAAAAGCTGAAAGAAATAGATGTTTTGTCTCTTTTAAAATTTAATAGAATGATAGCACACACTTTCCAAATGTCTTGCAGAGCACCCATTCAAATGAAAGATATATATTAAGCACACTAGAATGGCTATCTGGGTGGGGGAGAGAAAATGGAGCCAAAAGGGAATAAATACATATATTTGAGGGGCTTCATCCAGACCACTGGTGATCAAATCAAGTATCTGCACCTGGGGTCCAACAGAAACCAACCACCATCACCCAAACAACGATGAACCTGAAACATGCAGTGTGAGTGTATAGGGTTCTTAGGAGAGCCCTTTTCAATTCATATACTGGGGAATGATGCTTCAGGCTATGAAGTGCCTAGGATTCCCAGGTATAGGTATGAGTGAGCGAGTGAGTGAGTGTGGGTGTGTCTGTGTGTGCTTTCTTGAGACTGAATTTTCATGAAGACAAATAGAGCCTGAGAAAACTGCTGGCTTTTGAACACTTTGGCTTTCTTGAGTCAGGATATTCCCTGCCCAAACAAAACCTTTCCTTTCAATAGGAGCTCTCCTTAACTTTCCCATGGTGTTGTATGTGGGGTGTGTGTGTGTACAGGCCTTTGGAGTTTGTAAATAACAACAGCACACCAATTCAAGATGCACTCACTGTAAGGGTTAAAAGGGTTAAAATTGTGTCCCAGCCCAAATACCCAACAATAATGTGCGGCCCATTAAAATGCAATTAGATAAACAGTTGCTACAAGCTTGAAAAATCTCCCTTCACTACCAGGGTGAATGGGTTGGAATCTATCCACAGTTAATAAAAAGGAAAGGATGCAGGAACTTGGCTGAAATGTAAGACAAAGGAAAATAAAATACTATTTTTCAAAAAGAAATGTGGAGGTGTGCCGATGCAGGTACTCAACTGGAAATATGGATCCTTAGCTTAAAAATCAGAAGACTTCATTTTTATAAATCTGTGTGTCTGTTACCCTCTGTCAAAGGGACAATAAGATCATGGTCATAAAATATCTCAGTTACTGCACTATATTTTCTGTGTTCTTTATTCTTGACCATTTAGCAACCTACCAGTTAATTTCATGTCTGATCAGGTTAAGGTAACTCCACAAACACTCATAGAGGCATGCCTATGTTGGTGAGCTCATACCCTCAGTGTTTCTGCGTCACCTTATGACCAAGTTTCCCTTCTACTGTTCACTTACTGAGAGATTCAAAAGTTTAAAAAAAGAAGCATTATCCCCGAATGATTGTGCTAAAGACTGTGATCCATCCGAACTCACATGCAAAACAAAGCTGGGCCTCATCTGTGCATCTTTGGGCATCAGGCAACAGCTGCTTGTCATCTACCTTCACTGGAGTGTTTTCTCATTGATTGCATTCCTTCTTGTGACTCTTTCATCATAAAAGAGAGAGTGAGAAGAAGAAAGAAAGGGGGAGAGAGAAAGAGGGAAAGGGAGGGGGAGAGGGAGAAGGAGGGGAAGGGGGGAAGAGGGAGATGGAGGGGAAAGGAGGAGAGAGAGAAAGAGAGAGAAAGAGAGAGAAGGGGGTCATCATTAAGACCACAGCCACCTCACACCACCTATATAGACTTGCATACATTCACGGCAGAGAAGGCACACTCCACGACCAAAGCCAAAACTCACCTGCCTGTTCACTTCTGTGTGTATATAACCAATGCCAAGTGAGCATTGGTAGTTTTGTCAAAGTGTGCATTTTTGGCTCCATTCTACTGGCTCAGGTAGCTTAAAGAAGAGAGACATCTTTAGATGCAGCCTTTAGTGTAGGAAATGAGAAGTGACACAGCAGCAGTGAAAGCTTTACAAATCCAAGGGGACTTTGTGAGTGTGGAAAAGTCAGGATATTAAGGCAAAGAGTAAAATCATATCAACAAGGCTGAAATAGGTACATTCTTAAACTGTAACTTCCAGTTTGCCTTCATTCAGTATAAGAATAAAAGGCTAGGTCTAGATGTTGTTTTCATCATTCTGCTTATAATGCAGGACTAGACATAAGTGGTCAATTTCTTGAAAAAAGTGTCCTAGTAAAATATGAGCATAAAAGGTTTCATAAATAGTTATACTTAAAGAAATATTGAGCTAGAAATACAAATTGGTACAGGATAGACTTTCTGAAAGACCATATGACAACAGCTTTCAAAAACCTTTGAAATTGTCTTATCTCAAAGCAATCACTTGAACATCAGCCTTACCAACATTTTTCTGGATCTGTCTCTTTAGGCAAGAGAAACAAAAGCAAAATTAAACTATAGAGACTACAACAAACTAAGAAGCTTTTGCACAGTGATAGAAGCCATCAGCAAAACATACAGGTCACCTACCAAATTGGAGAAGATATTTGCAAATGCTATATTTGATAAGGGGTTAATATCCAAAATATATAAAGAATGCATACAACTCAACACCAGAAGAACCCCAAGTAATTTGATTAAAAATGAACAGAGGCTCTGCATAGACATTTTTACCAAAAAAAGACAATATAGATGGCCAAAAGACACATAAAAAGATGCTCAACATCACTCATCACCAGGGAAATGCAAATCAAAATCACAGTGACATACCACCTCAAATCAGTCAGGTAGCTAGTATCCAAACCACAAGAAGCAACAGGTGTTGGTGAGGATACAGAGAAAAAGGAACTGTTGGTGCACTGTTGGTGGGAATTTAAACTGGAGCAGCTACTATGGTAAACAGCACGGAGGTTCCTCAAAAAATTAAAAATAGAATTGTCATATGATTATCCAAAGAAAAGGAAAACACTAATTCAAAAAGATATTTGCGCCCCCCCCCACCATGTTTATCACAGCATTATTTACAATAGACAAGGTATGGAAGCAATCTAAGCATACATTGATACATAAATGGATAAAGAAGATATGGTATATATATGTATATGTGCACATGTATATATATGTGTGTGTATATACATAAATATATATACATATGTATATATACACAATGTTATATATATATATATACACACACACACACACGCATACATGGACACACACACACACACATACCAGAATATTACTCTACTATAAAAAAGAATGAAATCTTGCCATTTGTGACAACATGGATGGACTTGGAGGGTACTATGCCAAGTGAAATAAGTCAGGCAGAGAAAAACACATACCATATGATTTCATTTATATGTTAAATCTGGAAAAAGAAAACAAATAAAAACAAAAACAGATTCCCACTTACAGAGAACAGACTAGTGGTTGCCCAAGGGGAGGGAGGTCGGGGGATGGGAAAAATAGATGACAGGGATTAAGAAGTATAAACTTCTAGTTTTAAAATAAATAAGTCACAGGGATGAAAAGTGCAGCACAGGGTATACAGTCAATAATATTGTAATAACTTCGTATGGTGACAGATGGTAACTATACTCATTGTGGTAAGCATTGTGTATAGAATTATTGTACACCTGAAACTAATATAACATTGTATGTCAATTAGACTTCAATAAAAAAGTTGCTTGCCAAAGAACCAGAAGTTTATTTCTAAAAAAAGTTATTCTAAAAAAATGAAAGTTTGTACAATGTAGACTTATTTATAATAGGACTTTTTTTTAAAAGTCCAAAAATGGGAGAGTAAACAAATAATTTTGTATTCATACAATGAAATATGTACCTTTAAAGAACCATGTCATAAAAACATATTTATTCTTGGGGAAAAATGGTCATAAACTATTAACAACTGGAAGATGTAGCCTATAAGCTGTTTCAATAGTATGTCTATCATGTAAAATAGAAATGTGGAAGCATCCAGAAGGGTAGGAAGGACATTTAACAAAATGTAAAACATTATTTTTCTTTCCATGTTTTTTTATATTTTCCAAGTTTTTTTTGAGTGTTTTCTTATGTGATTAGATATAATCCCGTAATTATTATTAATAAAGACTCATTAATATTTAAAGGCCTTCTCTGAGTCCAGTAATTTACTTGAACTCAGAGGTTGTGTCACATGTGATAGATACACTGTGAGCACTAGGATAGGTGCATTCAACAGAAAGACCCTCACAGCTGTCTCAGGCTTGCACCATTTGGCGATTGTCCGTGTAAAATGATAAATTAGAACATACTGCAATTCTAGGGAAGAATGGTTCTCCCCAGGTTTTCCATCTTGCTGTCACCCATAACCAGATGCTCATACTATAATAGAAACAGTAAGAAATTATGAGTTCATGAAATGAAAGGCACTATTATATCACTGATAGTGAGAAGAGGGGGTCCAAGTTTAAATTGCTTTGGCAATCCCAACCCTGTATTTCCTGATTCTGATGCAACTGAAACCTCAACTTTCTCATATTTCAATGGTTTATATAATATATTTATAGATACGCATAGAATTTTATGATAAAACAGTGCTTTATGGTTGGAGTAAGTAAGCAGCTGGATACCACTTTGTTTGATTTGTATAGAAGAGTGGAAGTTCAAACATAAAATGAAATGACTACCCCTTTGTTTAGCTATCATAGACTGTTTCTTTATCACAGTCACATGCAATCTATTGGAAAATGTAGAGGCAATAACAAACACAGTACCCAATACCCAGCTCCATTATAACAAGTACTGCTCCAGTGTATAATCCCTATATTGGTATCTCTGCACTCAAGGTAAGGGGAACAGCTTCCTATGGTCCACTTTCTGTCTTCCTGCATAGGGATTGCGTAAGGCACATTTAAAATAAACACTCATAGGAACACTCACATACCAAAGCTTTCTACTTACCACCGTTCTGGCTATGATGATGAATAATCTCTGACAAATCTCTACTCCCCACACTTTACTAAGCAACCCTGAAAACCAGGGTTTACTAACAGCATGCATCCTCTGTGTGTTGCCTTACATTTGACAAGAACAAATGACCAAAATTATAAAACAAATTTAAGTCTTGGATCCACATCACACTTCCTTTCGTAAAATGAAGTAAAAATGTGTTTTTACAAAACAATTTCTATCCTATTGATACTTGAGAGGAAACCTTTGCTACTGTTGATAAAACCTTTTCTACCTTTGTGAACATGGTCAGTCATGACAGAGTGCTTCCAATAAAGAGATTAAGAGAATCAAACAAGAACCTCAGTGAAACACCAGGAACTGTTGAGATTTCAGACTTTTTTCATCACATCTCTGATTTCACACAATAAAAAGCATGACTCTACTCAAGTTAAATATCCTAGCATTGATTGCTAGATATCAGAGAATGGCTGTTAAGTGTTATCAGATTACCAAACACTTGCAATGTTTGCTTGATTGACAATTTTACAGCTGGCATACTGAAATACATTCTGCTTAGCAACTAATGTTAAGCAGAAGAAAACTTTCCGGCTATGTCATGGTTGTGAAAACAGGTGCAGGGTATCTGGAAAAAATTTTACTCTGAAAGGAAGACAAAAGTGGTCTTCAAATGAACAGCTTGAACCTGAAGTATGTTATTTCATCTAATAATAAAGGCAAAAAAACCTTTACATTTCTAAAAGTTACATGTATTCCAACAAAAATAAACAGTGTTTAGCTACCAGGGCAAACTCAATCAAACTAAGTGAATTAGAATAATTTTTTCTTCCAAGATTGTTTTTTAAGTCTAAGGACACTTTTTTTTTTTATCATTACAGTAATCTGTGTTATATTTTGATTCTTCCATACTAGTGGTGATAAACTGGTTTGTACAATCTTTTGAAATGTTACCCAAACATAAACTATAGGACAGAGTTAAGATAAATTGGAAGACATTTTTACCTTTCTTTTGTTTTTCAGATTTTGATTTTTTTTGCATGTTAGACTCTTTAATTTTAGACCATTTAATGAACAAAGTCAATAATGGTCATATACTCAAAATAACTAGAAACAGGAGATTCTGGGATTTTTCATGATGATCTCTAATAGGTACTGGAAGCCTGAGTTAGGATAAGTGGCCGTGTAAGCTCCAGGCTTCAGATGGTATGGACCTTGTTAGTGGTGGTTCCTGTGATTAGGATTTCAGCTTATTCTTCTACTTTTAACCCAATGAAAATTATCATTTCTCACATCACATCTACTCTTTTATTGCTTCTGATTGATTCTGGAAGCAATGGACTTTAGTATAAAATAGGGTGTTTTTGTTTTTTGTTTTTTAGCTAAAAAGAAAACACACTCTGGGGTAGCAATACAAAAACCTATCTTTTGTTAGCCTGGAAATATTGGAAAAATGTCTTTTTACCATTTACACAACCCTAGAAGTCATCAAATGACTCTACTCTAAGTTAATCACCAATAAATAAAAATAAAATGCTATTTTTAAAATTGTATTAAAAATTTTTTTTATTAGTTTTTTTTTTACTTTTTGAGAGGCAGAGAGAGACAGAGTGCATGTGGGGGAGGGGCAGAGAGAGAAGAAGACACAGAATCCAAAGCAGGCTCCAGGCTCTGAGTTGTCAGCACAGAGCCCGACGCGGGGCTCAAACTCACGAACCATGAGATCATGATCTGAACCGAAGTCAGACGCTCAACCCACTGAGCCACCCAGGCCTCCAAAATAAAATGCTAGTTTGTTTTTTTCCCCTAGTATCTTCTAGCTAACATTTTTCAGATTCTTTTCCTCCTAAAGTTATTTAGTTTTGACTCAAATAGTTATCAGCCTGGTACAGCCACTCCCCAAGAATGATTCATTCATTCAGTGGCTTCTTGTTTCTTCCAGGCAATCTGTGAGGAACAATCATTTGGCCTCTTTTCTATGCTCTTCCTAACCTTCTCAGTTTAGTGTGAGAACACAAGGAGGAAGATGCGTCTGGGGTACATCTTCGCCCACTCAGAGGAGTACAGCTGGGAAGGGAGGCAGAAACGTTGTGCTCACAGACCACACAAAGTACTCCCCACCAGGCTGCAGCTGTGACAACCCAGCAATTCTTCCCTCGACACCTACGGCACATATTTCATAGTCTAAGAATAGATGTGCTTACATTGATCAAGTGGGGGAGGCTGACAGAGTTAGCCTCATATGGCTAGGTCTCAGATGCATAAAGATGTCAAGAGATCTGGTTTTAATTGAAATGCAAGCATTTGCCACGTGGTATTCTACACACGGGGTGATTTTGCCTTATATGGTCAGTAACACGTTTTGGCAATACAAAAATGAAAAACAAAATAAAAACAAGTGAAGCATGAGTTGTAACAATAACTTATTACGGACCAGAGAAAAGAATTATATCCAGTGAACATTATGTAAAAACATGATATTTATATTTTTGATTGTTATACAGATTTAACATGCTAACTAAAAAAAAAAAAATAATCCAGTTGATTGCTGTTTTATTCACTTGTAGAAGGTGATTTTCCTGCAGACAGATTTTCTGGTGGTTGATATGTTAACAACAGAACACTTTGGTGTTTTTGATTACTCATTTGGCATTAGGATCACTTCTTTGAGAAAGTCTGAAGAGTAAAACAGAACTGCTGCAATATTTTTGTTATCATGATACTATAATGTAAACACTGAGAACTGACTCACCGTTCAACTGATGTAGAGAGATCAAAGGAGAGCCATATCATAATTTAACCTTAAGTGAAGGTTTGTGTGGAGATAAAAATTAGGGTGGCAGGTCAATTCTAAAATAAAATTTATTTAGTCTATTTCTCCCTTTCAAGATTTGAAACATAAAACCTATATTGGCCAATTGGTCCAGATGTCAACTTATAATAAAAGCCAAGTTCCATTAGGAAATGATACTTGCTTTTCATTTCTAAGAGGTGTCTACCCTTTTCTCGTCAAAATGTGAGACCTCCATACTGTATATTCACTGTGGCATTTGGAACTGAACTGAAATTTGGTAGTTCTGTTTTTATCTTTATGTGACCTCTTAGTAAGAACATTTTTTAGGAAAGCATAGAGCAAGGTAAAATGTAAATACATTTTTTGTAGAGTGAAAAACTTCTGGCTTCATTATTATTGGTAAAGAAATAGACCCTTAAATAAAGCATGTTATGGCTATGCCCCAACAAGAGGTAGAATTTATAATTGAGGCAATGTCCTTTCTTACCTTGTACTGCTTAAATCTCACTGAACCTGTGGCCACCCACTTTGCTTAGACGTAAAACAGCGTATATAAAGAGAGAAGGTGATAGATGTGCCAAATAACTATCCTAACTATCTGCATATTGTTGACTAATTTGTTGATTAATTAAAAGCTATGTACAGGGATCATTGTGATCCAAGTCTGGATGAACTTGATATTCAGCTTCTGGGAGGTTGTGAGAACATGTTCTAGATTGTTCTCACACCAGATGTCAGGTGCTTCCTGAGAAACTTTATTGTTGGCCCCGCAGAATTCAGGGCAGCTTCAGGAAGTGATGTCTCACCTGACACTTGTCAGATTGCCTCCTAGGACAGCAGAGAGTGGTATAGATCTATAGTTACTGCCCCCAAAGAATTATAAAATCTAAGTCTTTCTTAAGCTTTGTCACTGTGTGACTTAGTTATAGTCACCTTTGCTTCCTTTGTCCCAGGAAGAAGTGAAGACCCTAAGTGTCAGAACTTGCCATGGAGAAAGGAAAAGGATCACCTGATAGAGGCCAGTAAAACCCAGCTCCAACCAAACCACCTTCCGTCATGGCTAATGCAGAGCTTTGGGACAGCACCTCTCACTCCAGTTATTCTCTGATGCCACAAAGGCCTCAATACTACCTAATTCTCTCCGTCACCTCACTTTTAGGTACCTGGATTTTGTTTCTGGAATCTGGTCCCCTTCAATCACTGGATTCTTATCTTTAAAATTCACTCTTGAAGTCATTGATTCCCTGTCACCAACTCCCTTTTGACCAGACCACTTCACCTGAGAATCCTATCCCTGGATCCTTTTCTGGCTGCTTTCTTTCGAAAATTCCATTTCTCACTGACTGCCACATAATCTGGCACTACCAAACAAGAGTTAGAGCCTCCACAGGGAACTCCCATGCAGGCCAAGTCCTTGTTTGCACCTTTGGCTGGGTGTTGATAGGATGTCTCAAACCATGCGTGGATCACTTTTATTGAAAAAAAGGAATGTGCGTGGACAAGTTGAGCCTCCAACAGCAGGCCACATCGGCCACATCGGGAAGGGGATGTTCTGAGGGTGTGTGACAGGGAAGACTATGTGTGTTGACTATGAATGTGTTTGCGTGTGAGAGTGAAGAAGTACATGAATGGCTCTGAGCACATGTGAGTGCGTGTGAGCGTGTAAGTGTGTGTGCAAGTGGGAAATAAATACAACAGGAAAGCCTTCACTGGTAGCAAGGTCTGAGAGATGTCGTATGCCAGAGGATCTCTTGGCTCAAATTGACCCAGGCTCTAGTTTGGCTTCTGTTACCAGCTCAGCTTGTGTGATCCTGAGAAGCCACTTTCTTGTCTCTTGGATCACAGTTTTTAAACTTGAAAGATGAGTATATGAAAAGTACTATAAATTCTTTGTACCACAAAAAGTACCACAAAATTGCTGTTATGATTCTCTTTCATCTGCCCTACTATACATTAGAAGGTGAATATACAGCCGGAAAAAGGAGGCTATGGTTAAGAAATGCAAAGGTAGGCTCAAGCCCCCTCATCACACACTTTTTAGGTTATGGTTAAAATAGTACAGGGACAGAGACTGAAAGATGACTGGCCCCACCCTGGGGGAGAAGAGGACATCTCCAGTGTGATGATAAGAGGAACACAAGCCCCCTATGTTCCTCTTCTGGTCCCTCAGACTGGAACATCTCCCTCTTAAATCCTTCTGAGACCCAGACATGGAAATAAACCCATCTGCCTTGCCTATTGATTTTAAAAGTGCCTCAATTCTTTAATGCAAAGAAGTGGGTGAGCTGGAGATGTTGCATGCTATCTTAATTTGAGAGTAAATGTTACATGCCCCTGAGTGGCCTCCATTAATTATAACCAAGAAAACAACCTTGGCGTGCCTCACTTCTCTCATTGACTGTATCGATGGCTTTCCCAGACTTCTACATTGAAGGCAGGCCCAAAAAGCAACAAACATTAGGCAGTCCTCTCTTTTCCAGCTGCTAAAAATAAATAAGTTTATCTGCAGCACTGCCTAAGGAATGACTCAAGCCAAAACTAGAGATAAATGTAAATGTCACTTCTTTTAATAAGAAAACATTGATAAATTCATACATGCGTCTCCATTCTAACTCAGGCTGGGTAATGGTATGATCAATTCATAAGCAACATACATGAAAGAGAGAAGCAGATTTATAAAGCAAATGTACTGGAAAGCCATAACCCAATATCCCTGTCAATTGAAACTGAGACCAGAAAAACAAGGAAGGATTCTAAACATGAACCAGAATAACTAACATGAAGATCTACAAGACTGAGGCCCAGAGAGGTAATGTGGCTGCCACAGGATTGCCAGCAGTTTAGGACTGAGTATCATTTTCTGTTTCCCAGATTGACACCTTTGCCACTACTAGCTGCTATTTGCTATGTCCTTATGCTTTAGAAAAGTCAAATACTTTTCCAAGGTTGAGTTTTGAAGTAGAAATTACTGTGGCACTTTCAGTGTTCCTTTTCAAAGTTCCCTCCTTGGGTTCGACATCTATTTTCCACCTGCCCTCTCCTCCTGACCACAGACTTGCACACTGACACAGCCCCCTACATCCTACCTTCCTCTTCCTCAGCCTTCTTCTTCCTGAACATCTTGCTTTGTTCTCTACCTTAGTGTCTGCTCGCTCCCTTTTCTCTCTGATGTCACATGGTAGCATCTCTACTTCCTGAAATCTCCACAGCACATCTCAAACATTCTAACTTCCAGAGTAATCTACATCTGTGGTTTTCAAAGTGTGGTCTGCAAAACAGCAGCATCACATCACCTGGAAACTTGATAGAAATGCAGATTCTCAGGTCTCAGACTGGACTTCCTGTCCCAGAAACTCTGATAGTCAGACCCAGCAATCTGTGTTTTAATGAGCCCTCCACACGACTTTGAGCTCTCCCCAAGTCTGAGAATCACCAACCTACCTTATCTTTTGGTAGCTTGAGTTCCAAAGCAAGAGTTCTGTGGAGTACTGTTTGTGTTCAGATTCAGCTTTCCGGCTGTATACTCAGGATAAATTACACCCTCTCTGCCTCATACTCCTCATCTGTGAAATGGAGATAGTAATAGATTTTGCTTTAGATATTTGCTGTTGGTCGATGAAATGATACAAGGTATGTACATAATGTACTTAGCACAGAGCAAAACCTAGGAAATGCTAAAAAAAAAGTTAGCATTATTCTTTCATAAGATAGTTCTACTCTACTTCACTTTTCTTTCCATATCATACTCTTACGAAACTTGTAAACAAATGTTAATCAATAGCGAAACCGTGTTACTTAAGAATGTAAATTACGTTCTGAATCAGGTCTTGATATTATCAATCTTTATGAAACCATTTTCATGTTTGTATTTAAAGTAGTTATATGAATATTTAGTTTCTGTATTTCAACAGTTAATAAAAATGATGACACAGTACCACTCAAAAGAATCAGTTTAGAGAAAGCTATTTCAAGCTATTTCACTGCCACATAGGAGTACACCCAGAAAAAGCTTTGCAAGTTTGTTCTTGCAGCAGCTGATATCCTTAAAGGAAAACACACATAGGTTTGTTGCTAATAATAAGGCACCCTGGTCTTTCGGTCTAGGACAACTGTAAACTTGTCTGTGCAGAATGTCCCTCAGGCATAAAAGCAAGCTCAACAGATGGGACAGGACCCCACAAGCAACTCTTCAAATCTGAATCATGCATTTTTCTTGCATGTAAATATCATTTCATATTAATTGATATTACTAAACAGCACTTATAATTGCAGCAATTCTTGCAATTATCATAGAGAAATGAATTCATACTATTTCACATATAAAATGGCTCTTATGTATGTATTTCAAACAATATAGCAAAAGTTGTGAAATCTCTTCACCCGGTGTGCTAAAGTGTAATTCATGTCTCTCCCATGCAAATCTCAAACCCTTTTTAAATATTGTATACTTGTAATTAAAAAAATCAAACTAATAGAAACATCATTGCTCTTACTCCAGTGAGTAGTGCCACCAATTAGCAAAGAGCTTTATAGGTGATATCTACTTTTTAAATTAGCTGTTACTTTCCGGTATAGCTACTTAGTTAATGGATATTACGATTGTAAAACTCGTGTTACTTGGAACATACGTACAGTGTATGATCCCAGTGAAATGGCTCACGCCAACAGCAAAAACAAAAAGCCTGCCCAGAAGGGACCTTTTGTAAGGCAGGCCAAAACTGTATGTGCATAGCATTTTCTGGCAAGTCACTCCCAAAGTCCTCAGCTGTGAATATCCTGGACATAAGGTTGTGCAATTGTGGTTAGGGAAATATGGTGGTTGTTAGTTTAATTCCTAGCTGACCCAATTTCTATTCATATAAAATATGCTTTGGGACAGTCATCAGGAGACCACTTGGACTTTGGTTTACATGGAATTTCCTTGCCTTTTATGACATTTCACATTTTCACTAAGAGATAGAAGAATTCTATAAAACGAATCGCTTAAGCCGGTAGAAAAATATGTACGTAGAAAAATGTGTAGGTAAAGCTTTTCAGCGTATCAACAAAGGTTCATATGCAGCAGTTAAGTACAAGGAATTCTAGGACAAGGAAATGAACTCAATGGAGTGGAGCCATAGAAAACTGGGTTTAAAAATCAGACATGAATGGGAGGTGCTCCATTTGGAGGCCACACTTACAAGCATAGTTTTCTGAGTTCTTTTTTGAGCATCACAATTTTGGCCCTGAAGCCATGTTGTTTAGTGCTAGGGAGGAGATCTGGAAATCAGAAATCCTCATTCCGGTCCCGAGGCGCTTGTAAGATGTCCACAATTCTCTTTGGCCCAATGTTCTTTCATGGGATTAATGATGGTTCATCTTCTTAATACCCATCTTGGAATAAGGAATCTGTATTTGAGTCGCCATTATGAAAGCAATCCTTTAAAAAAAATAACAGAACCACTGTTAAGATTGAAACACTGAGGGGACAATGGAATCAAAAAGCTAAAAGAGCTCTCCTATAGAAGAATAGGTTTACAAACACAAATAGTGCCAGAGAGTCTCGATAGCATTCTCAATAGAATTAAAAACAGTGAGCACAGTGAATGTACCTTAACACACATGTATTTATATTTTTGTAATGCATTTGATACAGTATCTCAATAAATCTTATTTGCCAACCTAATTAGCATTGGCTTTGCTGTGTGCTCTGTCACATGGACTGAGAACTGGCTGGAGGACAAGTCCTAATGACTCAGGGCAACGTGTTGACTATAGGGTCACCGTGAGGTCTGGTTTTGTTTAATGTCTTTATTAACGATCTGGAAGAAAGAGCAAATAATTCTTGAATGAAATAATATCTGAGTGACAGGCACATGGCCTAACTGGAAACATAATTAAGTAGAAGTGTGTAAGCGCCAGTCCTAGGCTTGCTACTGATTTGAAGGAGGCAGTCACTCGATCTTTCTGGGCCTGTTTCCCCTTGTGGAAAATGGAGATAATGGGTACTCCTGTGAGAAAACAGAGATAAGATTTTATGATTTCAAATACAAAGTATGATAATACTCCCTCTGATAATATTTAGTGCTTATCTACTGCTTAGAAGTCACTTTAACATGGTAGAACTGAGGGTAGGGCCTGTGTCAGGGAGGAACAAAATGACACTGTCAAAGGACAGCATGTTGGGAGGACTCATGGCTAAAACACCCTGCAAAAGGGGTTTGTTAATAGGTGGAGGAAGCTTAGAATGGGAAGTTCAAGAATACCAACAGACTCTTTAGTGGAAAACTGCATAGGAGGGTAAAGATAAAAGAGGGTAAATCTGTCTTGCTGTGTTTGAAGATGGGGCAGAGGGATGAGATGGAGCCACAGGAAGACTTCCCACACGTCCTGCTTTTTTTTTTTTTTTTTTTTCTGGTCCATGGAGAGTATGCACGGAGAAGATCTATTCACATCCAAGTACTCATTAATTGCTGTTCACTTTTTATATCAAAATTGAGCTGTTTAAATTCACAGGCAGAAGTCGGTAGATGATTTCAGGTAAAGCCTTCAATGTGATTATCTTGGCAGAGTCACTTCTATCTAGTCTGACATGGTGGAGTCCTAGGCACTGCTTTCTCAGTTTTCAAAGGGGGAAATTAGCTGTGGGGGGCAGGGGTAAGTGGGTGGATGGTGCTCATTTATACAAACAAAGCTAAAAATGACTTACCAAGTTTTGTTTTTTTTCCCCATTGAGAAATACGATTTTCAAACTGATCAGAATTTTTGTGACAGCTGAGACATCACTAATTCTTTTTAGTAGTAAAGAGACTCAGGAACCAAATTAACATTAGTAAGGTTACTGGATCTTGTAATATAAAGCAGGGTTGCTCAAACTAACTTGATCCTAAGTATTTTCTAGGAATGCTTTTCAAAAATACAGATCTGGGGACCTGGGTGGCTCAGTCAGTTAAGCGTCTGACTCTTGATTTTGGCTTGGGTCATGATCTCACAGTTCATGAGATCAAGCCCCGCATCAGGCTCTGCACTGACAGTTGGAGTCTATTTGCTTTCTCTCTCTCAAAATAAATACGCTTAAAAAAAATTTACAGATCTCAACGTTTCAGCCCAGACCCACCAAAGCAGAATCTCCAAAGAAGTCAAAGTAATTGTTATCATCAGGCAAGTGTGAACAATCCCAGGTTGAGTTAAAGGATTTATATTGTTCTAAAGAGTTGTCTAATCAACATACGATGGTCTGATGTACTCATATCTACTAAAGCTGGAGTTCATTCCAAGCCAAGTCAGAATATTTGTGTTGTTTTATTTGGGCTTTTATTTTTTTCCTACATAAAATCAAAGATTACATAGAAGATAGACGAGTTCATTGTTTTTTCAGTTTTTCTTACCAATTAGCAAAATGTATGTTAATACTTTAGAATGTCATTTTACAATTTCTAAGAGTGTGGCTTATTTCTCATGAGTTATTTGCTTTGAGTTCATTTATAATTTATAACCTACCCATTCCTAAAAAACAGTGAGGATTTTATTTCAAATTGTGTGTCTAGTGAAAGTTGAGAAAAAAACTTCAGAGTCCCTGATGTGACTGGAGGGGTCTCATCAGCAACATTCTTAAAGAAATCAGACTAAAATTCACCCTATCCTCTTCCTTAAAGCAGTGTTCTTTATGTTAAGCCACAGATTTTTTATTTGGGAGACAGGTGAAGCAATGCAAAATAGGGTAAAAATTTGATAGAACATTTCCTATGTGCTCTGATTCAATTGTAAAATCAGTAGAAACTTTAGAGGAAGACCAAACAGGCTCCCCAGCAAGAACATTAGGATCCTCGTTACATAGGAATCCCTTTCTGGTGGTATTGGGCTCATGGAAACCAGAACTATCACTAATACAGCGCTCTTAGCCATTACCCATGCCATTTCTAGAATTAGATTTCAATATTAATTTGATGTTTATTAAGAAAACATAAGACACAACTTAAATTAATGTATGTGGGATGATAGGTTGGAGGAGAAGATCCCAGAAAAATATTCAGAAAAAAAAAACCCAAAAACTCACTGAGGGGAAAAAAAACCCTGCACTTTGGAATAACATGGAAAAGAACCAAGATTAAAAACAAACAAACACTTTAGAGCCCACTAATAAATAAGTTACAAAATCATGAAAACATTCTTTGAAAAAGTAAATCTACCATAAGCGATCACTTGTGGCCTAATTTTACTTTGACTAAATATCATGGTTGTTTTAAAATATTTTTTTTTAAGTTTACTTATTTAGTTTGAGAGAGATAGGGAACACGAACGAGTTGGGGAGGGGCAGAAAGAGAGAAGGGAGAAAGAATCCCAAGCAGGCTCCTGTTGTGAGTGCAGAGCCTGATGAGGTGTTGGATCTCACCAACTGTGAGGTTCAAATCTCACCAACCTGAGCTGAAATCTAGAGTCAGATGTTTAACTGACTGAGCCACCCAGGTGCCCCTGTTTTAAAATATTTTATGGGGCGCCTGGGTGGCTCAGGCAGTTGAGTAACCAACTTCGGCTTAAGTCATGATCTTGTCATTGCTGAGTTGGAGCCTTGCATTGGGCTCAGTCTCGCTGCTGTCAGCACAGAGCCAACTTCGGATCGTCAGTTGCCCTCTCTCTCTGCCCCTCCATGGCTTGTGCACTGTCTCTCAAAAATAAATAAACCTTTCAAAATATAAAATAAAATCTTTTTTGATGTGTATTTTTTGTCTGAGGTGATTTTGCCATTTCAATCTATTTTCTCTAAGGATAGCTAACATTTTATTTTGCTCTCTTCCTTTCTTAATGGGCTATGGCTTGTGTATCCTGATTAATCTGTCTTCCTCTTCATTTTTTAGATAATTTTTAAATTTTAAATAGCAAAAAAAAAAAATCCATCAAAGAGAGTTCAGTTGTGTTGCATATTGGTACTGGGTAAATTCTATCCCAGTGGCACGGGCAGGAACATGGTTTTCCCTTTCAGTCGGATTCAGGTTACATGTATTTGAGGCCACTAATCTGGTGTGATTCTGTAGCTCCCTCTCCACCTCTTCTTTCCTCCATGAATAATCTCACATTAATTGTGCACTCACACATCTTTACATCCCAGGGGAGCCTCAGAGGAGAGTAAGAATCTCTTTCTGACCAGGGCTTACCTCTTCACTGGGGAAGCTAAGAGCTTCTTTTTCTTCATTTCCTCTTCTACTGATGTATACATGTATGTGTGTATGAATTTATTGATTTATTTTATGATTTGGTTTTTATAGCAGAGGTGCATGTGAATGCAAGGCTGCATGAGTGGTAATAGCTTCCTCTTATCACAAGCGTTTGGAGGTAGCCTTTCTCCAGCTGCTCCTCTGCCTGTGTTTAACAGAGCTCTCAGCACGTTTAAGGAAGGAATCAGAATCTTGACACACTTAGGACAGCCCTGAATTAACTCTCCCTGTGACTAAATTTGCCTAAGGCATATGAAACACTTGTTTTTACAACAGCATACTCTCACGACTTTCATTAATTACGCTAGTATTTTTATTTTCTAGTGCTGTTTTTGCTATTGTTGATGACATTTCCCAGCAAAACCAGTAATTTAATTCATACTTGGAGAAACAGTGCAACTGATTAATTTCTGTGTTACCATTTGTTTATTAAAAATTAAACAGCATCTTATTCATTAATTTACCTGTCCAGCAAATGAAGTACTTGTCAAAGAGACAGTTCCTGCACCAGTGCACCTACCATAGCTGTGTAGCAGTACGCTGACCTCTTTGTAGCCACTAGCCATATTTGGTTAACTGAGCATTTGAAACATGCCTAGTGTGTTTGAGGAACTGAATATTAAATTTTATTTAATTTGAATTACTTTAAATTTTAATACACAAACAGTATAAAATAATTTATCGTTAAACACAACTTTTTTTTATATGTATAATATCTCAGGAATAATTTTTATATTGTTGCATGTTAAAATAATATTTTAGATATATTAGGTTAAGTTAAATTAAAATATATTATTAAAATTTGGGGCACCTGGGTGGCTCAGTTAAGCCTCCGACTCATGATTTCAACATAGGTCACGATCGCATGGGTTTGTGAGTTTGAGCCCCACTTTGGGCTCTGTGCTATCAGTGCGGAGCCTGCTTAAAATTCTCCCTCCCTGCCCCTCTCCCATGCTTTCTCTAGCTCAAAATAAATAAATAAACTTTAAACATATATACATTTTTAAAATTAAATTCACTTATTTCTTTTTACCTTGTTTTAGTGGGGCTACTGAGAAATGACATATGTGGTATGCATTTTATTTCAATTGGCTAACACTGGCACAGGCAACCCAACATCTGTCAACTAGAAGCAAGTACAAAATAATATTGAAAAAACATGTGAAGAGTATGACTGGTTAGTCGAGATTTTAGGAATTTATTTTTAAAAGGTTAATCATGATTTAGAAAGAGTTAGAAGTGAATCACCTAAACACATGCATTCATGTAAGCTGACAGTTGAAGACAGTGTCTGTTGAGCAAGAGAAAAACAATGACCCAAAACCCAGGTGTGACGAAATGATTAATCCAGCTGAAAGGAATTAGCATGGAAAATTGATATTATAAGATATCAGAGTTGGAAGGAGTTAAATATTCTTGTCTAAACTCTTACCCTGTGCAGAAAACTCTTTATTCCGTAAATCTTCAAGAATTATTTATTGCAGGCTGGTGACGTGCTAGGTATCGTTCTAATCTGGAGACACAACGGCAAGTAAGCCAGACAAATCCTTACTCTTGTCACATTCTAGTTGAGAAAGACAGATGATAGACAATTTATAAATCCATGGGCAAGAGAAAGGACAATTTCAGATTTTGATAGTGCTAGGAAGCAAATAAAATGATGATAGTTATGGAGAGATGGAGGGTAAAGGAAGGTACCTTCGGCTAATTTAGCTGGAGTGCTCAAGGATGGCCTCATGGAGGAAGTGACATGGGAGCTGGAAGGTGGAAAATAGGACAGTGTCAACCAAACCAAAGTCTGGGAGCAGAGCATTCAGCAGATGAACTGACAAATGGAAAAGCTTGAGGATGAGTGAGCTTGGTATGTTCGAGAAACAGAAACACTGCTCTGGCTAGGGCACATGAGGGAGAGAATAGAGGCAGAAGCCAGATCACATCTGACCTTAGAAGCTAACATGATGGCTCTGGGTTTATAATATGTGCAATGAAAACCTGTTGAAGAGTTTTGATCATAAATGTAATATGAACTGATTTTCTGCTGCTCTGTGGAGAATGGATTGTAGAGGAGAATACTTGTCCAATATCCATGAACTGAAAGTCATGCCTCCTTCCTTTGCATTCCTATACAAAATTATCTGTATGTCTCCTAGGGCACTTTTCCTTTCTTACCTTGTATTCTAATTATTCACTTCAAGTCGTAGCTCCACTACTGGGGAAGAATTCAGTCTGATTCATCTTTGCCTTTCCTGTAGTCTCAGCACAGTGCCTTGAACATAATAAGCCCTCCATGAATATTTATTAAATGAATGAATCATGGAATGGATGATAATTCAGACTCTGCTTGAATACTTTCAATGACAAGAAGGGCATTGCTTTATAAAGCAACCCTTTCCCTTGTTAGAAGGTTCTATATGGTTTTAAAATGCTTTAAAATTGTTAGAAAATGAATATTTTTTATTTTCATTTATTCAACTTTATTCTTTCATTTGTCTGTAGAAGAGCAGAGAGAAATAAATTTCTTCTGCCAAAAGATTATCTTTAACTATTGGTGATAGTGATTATTTTCACAAATGTTTCATTTTTTGCCATCTTCAATCTTTTCAATATTTTTAGTCACATTTTTACTTATTCTCCTTACCACTTTCCTCAGTTTATACTTTAGTGTTTCATAGTCTCCTTAAAATATAATGCCCCAAATCGAATATAATATACCACATCAATCTGAAGAGTCAGAAAATATTGAGTCTATTACTAACCTTTGTAGAGATTCATACATGGATAAATGCTAAACATTTTTTTTTTTGAGAGAGAGAGAGAGGGAGTGTGCAAGTGGGGAGAGGGGCAGAAAGAGAGAAGGACAGAAGATCAAAGCAGGCTCTGCATGGACAGCAAAGAGCCCAATGTGGGGCTCGAACTCAGAAACCGTGAGATCATGACCTGAGCTGATGGCAGATGTTTAACCAACTGAGCCACCCAGGTGCCCCTATGACTAAACATTTTTAATACCTTCGTCAAAATAATGGATCATAGTGAAATATTTAATCACATTTTTAAGATGTTTCAACTGGTTGGAAGTGATGAGTAGGTACTTATATAATCCATTGCACTGGGCTTGTCAGTAGCTCACTGAAGTAATTGAAATTGGTAGGGTAGAGTCAGGAAGCATCTCATTTGAATTAAAGTTAATAAATAACAGTGCTAAATTGGTAATGAGCTCTATCTTTCTAAATCAAAGGTATGCATTTAGCAGGGATCTTAATTCTCTTAATCTCCTGCTTCTCAATTTAGGTTTTATGAATCACTAAATAGTAGATGGCTTGCACAGTGTAGACCACGTCTGGGGAAAAGGAAATTTTGGAGTAGAAGAAAGCTATTTGGAACAGAAAGTCTTTCCTCGTACCACATTTCATAGATAGGTGATAATTGCACTTGCCTTCCTGAGTTGCCTGACTCACAGAATTGTAATGTTGGAAGTAATCATAAAGAGCACCTGCCAATCTGTTGAGGAATTTCTTTTTTCAAACTGTAAGAAATTAACCATGAGCATTAGGTCTACTTCCATTCATTAATTCAATAATACCGCAAAGGATGAAGAGAAGAATAAATAAAACCTGTGTGTTTTTTGTCTGAATAAAGCATGATCCTTAGAGCCTGCATCACTTCCTCCTAGTTTTATCTAATTATCTGCCTTTTCTTCTTTGCCTTAATAGATTTTACTCTTTCAAAATGCACTTTTAGTTTCTATTAATGTAAGTTATCCCGAATCTTTTTTGGAATGAAGCATGATTATTTATAATAGGTCATGAGACTGAAGGATAACTTAAGACTTTACCTTTCTCTTGATAGAAAAAAAAAATTCATGCAGCAGTGATCTGTCAACCTAGAAAATTCTAGCTGGCCTAGAATCATTCTATTTCTTTTGATTGTTCTGAAAGGAATATTTCATACTGCTGATTTAGAAATAATAATTATTAGCAGTTTGCCATTTTGTCTCAATTCTTGAGACAATGTTTACTAATGTTTCTGCTGATTTTTTTGATTTGCATGTTTTCATTATAAATTAATTATATCTCATTATGGTCTAATTGACTAGATTCTTGAATATAATGCTGTCAAAAATGCAACTACAAGTTGATCTTTAGCCACATTAAAAAATGTAGAACACGTAAAATTTTGACAGTAAAGACAATACAATAAAACCTTGAATTGTGAGTAACTTGTTCTGCGAGTGTTCTGCAAGATGAAAAAACATTTCTAATAAATTTCAACTTAATAAATGAGTGATGTCTTGAAATATGAGTAGTACATGACACCAACTATCACATGATCACATCTGAGCCAACGGTTCTTCTCTCTCTCTCTCTCTCTTGCTACAAAGAAGGAGGAGAAAAAGGCGGAGGAATCTTTCACTTTAAATGAGATTACGAAGATTTGTAAAATGTGGGAAACAGCACAAATTTTGTAGAAAAGCACCACCCAAATAAGGCTGTAGCAGTGCAAGCAATGAATCTGTTTAACAACAATGCAATGTCACATTTCCACAAAAATCCTCAAAAGGAGGCAAAAGCAACTGTCAGTGGATGGGTTCCCTGTTTAAATTGCATGAAAAGAAAAAGATTCTGTTGAGCAAATAGATAGCAGTGATTCTGTTAGTGATAGTGAAAGTTGTCCTACACAATAACCCTCCTCTCTCTTGTCTCCCTCACACCAGCCACAAAAATTTTCAAAGGTAAGTGCAGGTTAATCTGTTTATTTTTCTTTATTATTTTGTATTGTATTACAGTATGGTAATCTTTTTATGTGAATATTTTTGGGTTGTGGAATGAATCATCTGAGTTTCCATAATTTCTTAAGGGGAAATTTGCTTGATATACAAGTGATTTGGATTACAAGCATGTTTCCAGAATGAATTATGCTTGCAAACCAAGGTTTTACTGTATTCTCAAATGTTTCTAACTCATTTGATATGTTCACAATTAAAAATAGACCTGTTAATTAAGAAAATATGTGAATGAAAAGGAAAACATTTTAAATAGAAACAGATCCTCTTGTGCCTACAAATAAACTGAATATTTACCTTTTTTTGTTTCCAAAAATGTTAGGCAATGTTCTTTCAATGAAAGTGGGGACGAAAAACTACTTAAATAACCAAACATAAAATTAAAAGCTGTTGGGTAGAATGGAATGGCTGTGGCCAACCAAGGCTAGGGTGAATGGATAAAATATAAAACAAAAACTAACTAAGTGAACAAATCAAATATAAATCAATCTATTAAAGGTGGCATCTAGGTCACTCAGTAAGTTGAGCATCCCACTTTGGCTCAGGTCATGATCTTGAGGTTCGTGGGTTTGAGCCCTGCATCAGCTCTGTGCTGACAGCTCAAGTTAGAACCTGTTTCAGATTCTGTCTCTCTCTCTCTCTCTCTCAAAAATAAAATAAAAACTTAAACAAATTCAAAAAATTAATCTATTAAAGGCATCTGAGGGGCGCTTGGGTGGCTCAGTCAGTTAAGTCTGACTTTGGCTCAGGTCATGATCTCACAGTTTGTGAGTTCAAGCCCCATGTTGGCCTCTGTGCTGACACCTTGGAGCCTGGAGCTTGCTTTCCTCTCTCTCTGTTCCTCCCCTGCTCACATTCTGTTTTTCTATCCCTCTCAAAAATAAAGATTAAAAAACATTTTTTTAAAGGCATATGAGAACTGCTGAAGGAACAGGAACTAGAAGAGTTAATACTCAAAAAAAGGGAAAATAATGGAGAGAAAAGTCCGATATTCTGTATTCTATAGCTGTGTGCATATGATAATTCTTAGTGTAGGCACAAAGATGAATACACTGGTTATGCACAGACAGAAAATTGATGTCAGAAAACCAGCAGAGCTTCTGGTAGACTGAAATATAGAGTGATAAAAATTGGAGATTAGAGGAGCTTCAAATACAGAGCTGTTTCGATCTCAAGTTATTTACCAAATTCTGAAACTATGTAATTATTGAGGCTAAAAACACAAGCAAAGAACTCTAAAAAGTAGAGCAAAACTTGTGTTAGTCTCTACTGTCAAGCAGACAATGATTAATTAGAATTTTAGACTTTCCAGGGAGAGAGGTCACAGCAAATGCACCACACTATCAGATGATAGCCCTGCAGGACTATGTCCTAAGAACAGAATTATATTAAACTTTTCCAAAGCTGAAAAACCCAGCTCAACTCTCTCTGTTCAGTTAATGAGGACTTGAATGTTATGAATTAAAATCAAGAGAAAAAATGGAAAATAAAACAGACTCAAAATAACCCAGATATTGTAATTAGTAGATAAGGACTTTAGAGTAATGATGACTCATAGGTTCAAGAAACAGAAAGAGATAAAAAAGAAGAAAAGGTAAAAAACAAAACAAAACAAAACAATTTTATTAGAGAATTCGAATCTGCAAAATGAATCAACTGGAAATAGTCAAACTGAGAGGCACAATATGGCAAACAAGAACTCAGTAGTGGGACTGGACATCTGGGGAAGATGGTGGAGTAGGAGGACCTTGTCCCATGGCTGCAACTAGGTAACACCCATATCAGTATAAATGCCCCAAGAAATGCTCAGAAAACTGGCAGAACAGACTCTCCACAGCCAAATGTACAGAAGAGACCACATTTAAGAGGGTAGGAAGGGCAGAGATGTAGTTGGTAGCTAAACAGACACGTGGGACTATCCCCAAGAGGGAAATATGCCTCAGGTGTAAGAATACCTATAAAAATCAGTCAAAGGATTAAAAAAATAAAAGAATGTAAAGTATGACACCACATACCTAAAACTTGGGGGGGCAGAGAGAGGAGTAAAGAATGGGTTCAAACTTAAGTGACCATAAATTTTAATATAGACTGCTATAAGCATAAGATATTATATACACACCTAATGATAACCACAGATCAAAAATCAGTAATAGATAGGCAAAAAATAAAGACAAAGGAATCCAAGTATCTCACTAAAGAAAGCCAGCAAACTATGAGAGAAGAGAGAAAAAGAACAAAGGAACAGAGAACTGCAAAACAACCATAAAACAAGTAACAAAGGGACAATCAATACATCCCTATCAATAATTACTTTCAATGTAAATTGACTAAATTCTCCAAACAAAAGACATAGGGTGACTCAATGGATAAAAAAGCAAGAGTCATCTATATGCTGCTTACAAAAGACTCACTTCAGACCCAAAGACACACACAGATTGAAAGGGATGCAAAGCATTTACCATGCAAATGGAAGTAAAAAGAAAGCTGGGGTGGCAATACTTATATTGGACAAAGTGGATTTTAAAACAAAGATTGTAACCAGAGACACAGAAGAACACTATAATCATAAAGGGAACAATCCAACAAGAAGATAAAACAATTGTAAATATTTATGAACCCAATATGAAGGCACCCAAATACATAAAGCAGCTAACAACAAACATAAAGGAAGTAATTGATAGTGATACAATAATAGTAGGGGACATGGACACCCCATTTACATCAATGGATAGACCATCCAAATAGAACATCAACAAGGAAACAGTGACTTTGAATGACAAACTGGAACATATGGACCTAAGATATGTAGTACAAACATTCTATCCTAAAACAGCATAATACACATTCTTTTAAAGTGCACATCGGACATTCTCCAGAATAGATCACATATTACACCACAAAATAAGCTCTCAACAAATTAAAAAAGATAGAAGTTATACCATGTATCTTTTCTAACTACAACACAATGAAACTTGAAGTCAACCACAAAAGCCTAGAAAGAACCCAAATAAATAGAGGCTAAATAACATGCAACAAAACAATGAATAGGTCAACCAAGAAATCAAACAAGAAATAAAAAAAATACATACACACAAATGAAAATGAAAACACAACAGTCCAAAATGTTTGGGATACAGCAGAAGCTGTTCTAAGAGGCAAGTTTATAGCAATACCGGTCTACCTCACGAAGCAAGAAAAATCTCAAATAAACAACTTACACTTACACCTAAAGGAGTTAGAAAAAGAACAAACAAAACCCCAAACCAGTAGAAAGAGGAAATAATAAATATTAGAGTGGAAATAAGACATAAACTAAAAAAAACCAGTAGAACAGATCAATGAAACCAGGAGCTGGTTCTTTGAAAAGATAAAAAAAAAATGATAATCTTTAGTCAGACTCATCAAAAAGAGTGGGGGACTCAAATAAATAAAATTATAAGTGAAAGCAGAAAAATAACAATTGACACCACAGAAATATAAAGGATTATAAGAGAATTTTATATGAATAAATTATATGCCAACAAATTGGAGAACCTAGAAGAAATAGATAAATTCCTAGAAACACATAACTTTACAAAACTGACTCTGGAAGAAATAGAAAGTTTGAACAGACCAATTACCAGCAATGAAATTTAATCAGTAATCAAAAACAAAAAACAAAAGTCCAGGACCAGATGGCTTCATGAGTGAATTCTACCAAACATTTAAAGAAGAGTTAATACCTATTCTTCTCAAACTATTCCAAAAAATTGAAGAGGAGGGAAAACTTCCAAATTCATTCTATGAGGCCAGCATTACCTTGATACCAAAACCAGATAAAGACGATAAAGACACCACATAAAAAGAGAACTACAGGTCAGTATCTCTGATAAACATAGATGCAAAAATCCTCAACAAAATATTAGAAAATTGAATCCAACAACACAATAAAAAAATCATTCACCACAATCAAATGGGGTTTATTCCCAGGATGCAAAGGTGGTTCAATATTTGCAAATCAATCAATATGATATAACATGTCAATAAGAAAAATGATAAAAACCATATGATCATTTCAATAATGCAGAAAAAATACTTGAGAAAGTACAACATCCATTCATGATAAAAAGCCTCAACAAAGTAGGTTTAGAGCGACATACCTCAACATAATAAGGAAAAACATATATGAAAATCTCACAGCAAACATGTTGAATGGGGAAAAACTGAGAGACAAGGATGCCTACTGTTATCACTTTTATTCCACATAATACTGGAAGTCCTAGCCATCTAGTCCTGGTCCAGCTGTCAGAAAAGAAAAAGAAATAAAAGGCATCCAAATTGGTGAGGAAGAAGTACAATTTTCACTACTTGCAGATGACATGATACTATATAGAAAACCCTAAAGACTCCATGAAAAAAATACTAACAATGATAAATGAATTCAGTAAGGATGCAGGATACAAAATCAGCATACAGAAATCTGTTGCATTTCTATACACAAATAATAAAATAGCAGAAAAAGAAATTAAAGAAAGAATTCCGGTTACAATTATACCAAAAAAATAAAATACCTAGAAATAACCTTAATCAAGGAGGTGGAAAAAGCTGTACTCTGAGAATTATAAAACACTGATGAAAGAAATTGAAAATGACAAACAAATGGAAAGATATTCCATGTTCATGGATTAGAAAAACAAATATTGTTAAAATGTCTATACTATCCAAAGCAGTCTACATGTTTAATGCAATTCCTATGCCAATAGAATTTTTCACAGAACTGGAACAAATAATCCTATAATTTACATGGAACTGCAAAAGACCCCAAATAGCCAAAGCAATCCTGAAAAAGAACAACACTGGAAATACCATAACCCCAGATTTCAAGATATACTACAATATTTACTTACTGTAGTAATCAAAACATAATGGTACTGGCACAAATATAGACACATGAATCAATGGAATAGAATAAAGAGCCCAAAAATAAACCCATGCTTGTATGGTCAATTAATCTTTGACAAAGGAAGAAAGAATATCCAGTGAGAAAAAGACAGTCTCTTAAACAAATAGTGCTAGGAAAACTAGGATAGAATTGCAAAAAAAAAAAAAAAAAAAAAAACCCCAAAAAACTGGACCACTTTCTTACACCATGCACAAAAACAAGCTCAAAATGGAATAAGGACCTAAATGTGAGACATAAAACCATAAAAATCCTTGAAGAGAACATAGGAAGTAACTTCTTTGACATCTGCCATAGCAACTTCTTTATAGATGTGTCTCCTGAGGCAAGGGAAACAAAAACAAAAATAAACTAATTGGACTTCATCAAAATAAAAATTTTCTGGGGCGCCTGGGTGGCGCAGTCGGTTAAGCGTCCGACTTCAGCCAGGTCACGATCTCGCGGTCCGTGAGTTCGAGCCCCGCGTCAGGCTCTGGGCTGATGGCTCGGAGCCTGGAGCCTGTTTCCGATTCTGTGTCTCCCTCTCTCTCTGCCCCTCCCCCGTTCATGCTATGTCTCTCTCTGTCCCAAAAATAAATTAAAAAAAAAAAAAAAGTTGAAAAAAAAAAAAATTAAAAAATAAATAAATAAATAAATAAAAATTTTCTGCACAGCAAAGGAAACAATCAATAAAACTAAAAGGCAACCTATGGAATGGGAGATTATATTTGCAAATGACATATTTGATAAAGGGGTTAGTATTAAAAATGTATAGAGAACTTATCAAACTCAATGCCCACAAAATAAATAATTAAATTAAAAAAATGGACAGAAGACATGAACAGACATTTCTCCAAAGAGGACATCTAGATGGCCAACAGACACAAGAAAAATGCTCATCATCACTTACCATCGGTGAAATGCAAATCAAAACTACAATGAGATATCATCTCACACATGTCAGAATGGCTAAAATCAACAAATAAGAAACAACAGGTATTGGGGAGGATATAGAGAAAAAGGAACCCTCTTGCATTGTTGGTGAGAATGCAAACTGGTGTAGCCACTGTGGAAAACAGTATGGGGGGGAGGTTCTCAAAAAGTTAAAAATAGAACTACCCTATGATACAGTAATCACACTACTGTGTATTTACCCAAAGAATACAAAAACACTAATTTAAAGGGATACATGCACCCCTGTGTTTATAGCAGCTTTACAATAGCCAAGATATGGAAGCAGCCCAAGTGTCTATTGATTAATGAATGGATAAAGAAGAGTGGTGTATATATATATACATATACATATATATATATATATGACTAAGATTATCTATCTATCTATCTATCTATCTATTATTCAGCCACAACAAAGAATGAAAATCTTGCTTAGTTGGTTGAGTGTCCGACTTCGGCTCAGGTCATGATCTCCCAGTTTGTGAGTTCGAGCCCTGCGTCGGGCTCTGTGCTGACAGCTCAGGGCCTGGAGCCTGCTTCTGATTCTGTGTCTCCTTCTCCCTCTGCCCCTCCCATGCTCATGCTCTGTCTCTCTCTGTCTCTCAATAATAAATAAACGTTAAGAATAAAAAAAGATCAGATCTTCAAAAGAGCAAAAATAACAAGAGAAACAGGAGATATAGGAGTGACAGCTCTAAAGTGCTTAAAGAATAAACCAAACAAGCAAAATTTCCAACCCAGAATTCTATCCTAGGGAAAATATCTTTAAAAATAAAAATATTTTTTAGAAGTTAAGCTTGAGAAAATTAGTCATTAGCAGGCATGTCTTAAAAGAAATATCTGGGGTGCCTGGGTGGCTTAGCTGGCTGAGTGTCCATCTTCGGCTCAGGTCATGATCTCACGGTCCGTGAGTTCAAGCCCCGTGTCAGGCTCTGTGCTGTCAGCTCAGAGCCTGCAGACTGCTTCAGGTTCTATGTCTCCCTCTGTCTCTGCCCCTCCCCCACCCATGCACACACTCTCTCTCTCTCTCTCTCTCAAAAATAAATGAACATTAAAAAAATAAAAAAAAAAAAGAAGTATCAACGGAAGTTCTTTATGCGAAAGGAAATTATTTTAGACAGAAACATGGGAATGGGAGGTATAGGAGCCCAGGAAATAATGAATAGATGGATAAATATAATTGAATATCGATTGTTCAAAATGATAATAATGTCTTTGGTATTTAAAAATATGTACAATTAAAATGCATGAGAGTAATAACAAAATATGGGAGGAATAAATATAATTAAACCGTTGAAGATATTAGGATTATCAGGAAAGCCAAAAAAATTGTAATAACTTGAAAATCAGTCAATGGTACTGATGTATTTTGGCCTGTAATCACCCAAAGAATTTATAAATAATGCATAATTGACTTAATATGGAGAAAATGTAAAAATTTTTGATTAATCCAAATAGAGGCAAGAACAGAGAGGAAGGTGATATATAAAAACAGTCGAATTAAGTGGAAAATGAGTAAGATATAAAGATAATCATGTGGCAATGTCATTACAGGTAAATGGACTCAATTCTCCAAGTAGAAGACTAAGTAAGATTATCAGACTAGTTAAACAAACAGAGGAACTTATCTATATGCTTTTTATAATAGATAAACCATAAATATAAGGACAGAATTGTTTAAAAATAAAACAAAGGAACTAGATGTACTTTGCAATCAATAACAAAAAAATTGTGTACTAATATAAGACAAAGTAAGCATTAATAAAAATGCATTTGTAGAGATAAAGTGGGATATTTACAAGTGACAAAAGGGTAAAAGGAACGTATAAGATATACAGAAAGGTATAAGGCCCTAAATCTTTACTCATCCAATTTTATAGCTTCAACCTACATAAAACACACATTTACAGAGCTAAAGAGAGACATAGAGAAATCCACAATCATCCCTGGGGACTAAAGCAGCTCTCTAGATATGTAATAAAATAAATGAAAAAAAAATCCGTAAAGATTTAGATCTGAAAGCCGATGAACACAATGGATCTTTTTGACGTAACATAGAAGACTACACCTAATAAGAACAGAATAAAAATACCTTCCAAGTGAAAATATAATATTTACAAAAATTGACCATGTGATAAGTGATGAAGCAAATTTCAAAAGATTGAAATAATTAGGAGTATGTATTTTTACCTCAGTGGAATTAACCTAGATATCAGTAACAAGAAATAAACTAGAAAATCACGAACTGCTTGAAATATAAGCCATATACTCATATACTTATAAATATAGCACAATGATAAAAAATAGGAAATATTTCAAAGTAAATCATAACGAAGATGCAACATTTCATAACAAATGATGATTCCATGAAAGAACACTGATGATTCTCACAAGCATTATGCTGAGCAAAAGAAGACAGACAGACACAAAAGAACACTGTGTGGTTTCATTTACATAAACATAAAAGTTCATAAACAGGCTAAACTCATCACTGATGTTAGAATTTAGAATGGCTCTCTCCTGGGGTGGGGAGTGGGTGTTTACAAGGCATTACTAGGAAAGCTGTTGGGAAGCTGGTAATATTCTATTTCTTGATTTAGATGCTGGATGTTTTCACTTTGTGAAAATTCAAGTTATACATTTAGAATGTGTGCACTTAAATTTTTTTTAATGTTTCTTTATTTTTGAGAGAAAGAGACAGAGCACAAATGGGGGAGGAGCAGAGAGAGAGGGAGACACAGAATCTGAAGCAAGCTGCAGGCTCTGAGCTGACAGCACAGAGCCTGACACAGGGCTCGAAGACACAGGGCTCGAACTCACCAACCGAGAGATCATGAACTGAGCGGATGTGGGACTCTTAACCGACTGAGCCACCCAGGCGCACCTAGAACGTGTGCACTTTTAAAATCCATATTTTACTTCATTTAGAACCTTGTTTTTTTTTTTTTTTAAAAAGCACAGTCAACTTCAAGGTGAATATAGTCTCATTGAGTGCATTCTTGTATTTAAGAGTCATCAATACTTTCAGTTAAGTTTGAAGGGAAGGAGCTACAAAATGCCACAGCCAGTAGAAACTGTGGCCCTGAAGTAAATGGGTAATTGTTTCAATTCTGTGCCTAAATGGAGACATATAACTGTAAGACATCCCCCAGAAAGCAGTTATTCTGTCTTAGTAACTATTTATGTTTTATACAATCTCTAAAATAGTCCTTCATTGTCAAATGGGAGAACAGATGCATGTATACACATTGGATTACCATGGTTTTAACTGAGACACAAAGGTTGAGGAACATTTTTTCCTTCTCTTGCAAATATCTAAAATGTTTCACTTTGAACTTAACCAAAGGAGGTTTAACAAATGATGGGAAAAGAAGTGTTATTATATCTGATCTAAGAATTACTGATAACATAATATTGACCATAAAGTAGAATATGTTGTTATACTTCCACTAAAATTTTAAAATTAACTCTCACTTAAGAATAACAGTATGTTTTTAAACAGGGCTGCTTAGGCTGAATAATCATGCCCATATCCATTTGGTGATACCAAATATTGACCTGGTCACTAATATAGATGGAATCAAGCTATCATTCTTTCCCTAGTGAAGATGGCTATTTTATTTGCCATATTTATCCTCCACCTGTGTTAAACAAACACATGTTTATTAATTAATTCCAATGCCTATTATGTACCTTGCCATGTTTGGTGCTGGAAATATAATAAAGAATAGGATAGGGGCACCTGGGTGGTTCAGGTGGTTGGGCATACAACTCTTTCTCAGTTTTGGCTCAGGTCATGAACTCACAGTTTGTGGGTTTGGCCCGGTGTCCAGCTGAACACCAATAGTACACAGCCTGCTTGGGATTCTCTCTCTCCCTGTCTCTGCCTTCCCCTGTTCTCTCGCTCTGTCTCTCTCTCAAAGTAAATAAATAAACTTAAATTGAAAAAAAATAGGATAGATACCGCTCTAATCCTCACAAAAGTTATAATCCAGTCTGACAGAGACACAAGAAATTTATCATATACATTGAAAAATAGGAAATTTTGTTTATCAACCAGATGTTATACTCAAACCCTCAGCTCTGTGTCCTCTCTTACAGGTGAGAGATGTTGTGTACTCTGCTGTTAAATATAAGATTTGTGAGTTCACAGTCAAAACTATGAAGTCCTGGGGCATCTGGGTGGCTCAGTTGGCTGAGCATCTGACTCTTGATTTCAGCTCAGGTCATGATCTCAGGATCATGGGATCAAGCCCCACATTGAGCTCTGTGCTGAGGGTAGAGCCTGCTTAAGATTCTCTCTCTGTCCCTCTGCCCCTCTCCCCTGTTCATGCACGTGCTCTCTCTTTCTCTCTAAAAGAAAAACAAAACAAAACAACTCTCCCCCACCAAAAAAAACCCAAACCAAACCAAACCAAACCAAAACAAAACAAAACAAAACAAAAAACCTATGAGGTCCTTTACTATGAAAAGAGTAGTAAGGGAGTACCTAGGTGGCTCAGGCAGTTAAGTGGCCAACTTTGACTCAGGTCATGATCTCACGGCTTCTGAGTTCGAGTGCTGCATCAGGTCTGTGCTGACAGTTCAGAGCCTGAAGCCTGGTTTGGATTCTGTGACTCTGTCTCTCTCTTCCCCTACCCCACTTGTGCTCTGTCTCTGTCTCTCTCTCTCAAAAATAAACATAAAAATTTTTTTTAATTAAAAAAAAAAAAAAGAAAAGAGTCATAAGATATCTGGAGACTCCTAGTAAATAGTGGACATGGGCCATTGACCATTAAGTATGTTTTAAGGAGTTAATTGCTTTTTTAAAAAATGTATTTTTATTTTATCATAGTTTTATATAAGCATAGTTTCAAGGTGAATAGTTCCATACAGTTTATTATAAAAAATATTCTCCCACCAGCCTTTTTCTCTCCCACTACATCTTTCCTGCTGCTTTTGGGCAATGATTTTAAATTATTAAGCTCTTTATTGCTTTTTTCTTATTTAGTTATTATTAATTATTATTATTATTATTATTATTATATTTCGTATCTTTGTTTATAGGGTTAAAAATTGCAGATACATTTGAGGCTCTAGAATATTCCTTTCCAAACCCATTCTTCTCCCTGTCTCCCCAGATTTAATTGCCACCATGTATTTTATGCTTACTGTTTACTTGCAAATTTGTACGATTTTGCTCTAAAACTATATATGCCATAAAGAATATATATTATAGTTTTATAAGAGTGTCATATTATTTGCTGTAACACTGCAATACTGTAATTTTTCCAGCTATATCTAAGTACAGTTGACATGTAACATTGTGTAAGTTTAAGGTATATAGTGTGTTGGTTTGATTTACTCATATATTGCAGAATGAATTACCACCATAGCCTTACCTAACACTTCTATCATGTCACATAATTGCCATTTCCTTCTTGTGCTGGAAACATTGAACATGACTCACTTGGCAACTTTCAAGTATATAGTATGGTATTTTAGCTATGATCATCATGTTGTACAATAGATCCCCAGAATATATTTATCGTATACCTGAAAGTTTGTACCCTTTGACTAACATCTTTTACATTTCTTCACCTCCACCCCCCAACCCCAGCCCCTGGTAACCACCACTCTGCTCTCTGTTGCTAAGAGTTTGGCTTTTTTAGATTTCACTTATCATTGATTTCACACAGTATCTGTCTTTCTCTGTATGACTTATTTCACTTAGCATGACGCCTTCAAGTTTCATCCAAGTTGTTGCAAATGGTAGGATTTCCTTCTTTCTCATGTTTGGATTATATATATATATAGTATATATATATATATATATATATATATATAGTATATATACTATATATATATATACATATATATATATACTATAAATACTATATATATATACTATATAGTATATACTATATATATACTATAAATACTATATATACTATATAGTATATACTATATATATACTATAAATACTATATATACTATATAGTATATACTATATATATATATATAACTATATATATAGTATATACTATATAGTATATATATAGCTGTATATATATGTATATATATATATACATATATATACATATATATATATATACACACACACACACACACACATGCCATATCTTCTTTATTGGTTCATCCACTGGTGGACACAGTTTATTTACATATCTTAGTTTTTGTGAATAATGCTGCAAAATGTGGCAGTACAGATGACTTTTTCAGATCCTGTTTTCATTTCTTTTGGATATATAATCAGAATTGAGATTGCTGGACATATGGTAGTTCTATTCTTAAATTTTTGAGGAAACTCCATACTCTTTTCTATAGTGGCCACATCAATCTACATCCCCACCAACAGTGCACAAGAGTTCCCTTTTTTCCACAACCTTGCCAACATGTATTATCTCTGACTTTTTGATATTAGCCATTCTAACAGGTGGGAGGTGATATCTCATTGTGGTTTCAGTTTGCATTTCACTGATGATTAGTGATGTTGAACAGCCTTTCCTGTACCTGTTGGGCACTTGTATGTCTTCTTTGGAAACATGTTTATTGAGTTCCTCTGTCATTTTGAAATTAAATTGTTTGGTGTTTTGCTATTGAGTTGTAGGAGTTCTTTATATATATTGGATATTAAGCTCTTATCAGATACATGATTTGTAAATATTTTCTCCCATTCTGTAGTTTGCCTATTTCTTTGTTGATAGTTTCTTTGCTGTGTAGAAACTTTTTGGTTTGATGTAGTCCCACTTGTTTATTTTTGCTTTTGTTGCCTTTGCATTTGGTGTCATTAACTGTGTGAACATAAATAAAAACCTGAATTTCAAACGCTTGTTTCATTACATTGCCTTTCTGGAAGAAAATTTCATTCTTTAAAAATATTTATTTATTTATTTATTTATTTATTTATTTAGAGAGAGTGAGCAGGGGAGGTGCAGAGAGAGGGAAAGAGAGAGAAAATCCCAAGCAGGCTCCGCGCCATCAGCACAGGCTCAATCCCACGAACCCTGAGATCATGACCTGAGCTGAAACCAGGAGTTGGACACCTAACCGACTGAGCCACCCAGGCACTTCTCCTTTTTTTCCAAGTCAATTATTTGGATAAACTTAAATAAATCAATTTTTCCAATACAGTATCATAAATATTTGACTACTAATATTGCAACACCAATCACTGCTCAAAATGGTTATAATAATTTATGATTGCTTATGCTGCCAGACATGTTCCACTAAGATTCTAAAAAAGAAGAAGCCTGGAAACAATTTCAGAATAGATTATATATTGTGAATATCATTAATAATGGTAAGAATGCAAAACAAATTGTGTTGTGAAAACATGGTTCTTTCCTTTTATGGTCAACATGTAAAACTTTCTGGTGCTGCACCAGGTTAACATTAAGCCCATTATTGCACATTAAAAATAAGAAATTTCTCTCTGCTAGCACATAAGCACCTGCAAGGGCACAGCCAAGGCTTTGTGTTATCAGCAGGAGAGACTCTCTTCACAGAACAGCTGCCTGACGTGCAATACAAACTGTGCCTCTCTTGTGCTTTGAAAAAGATGATGTCTGTGCTGCAAGGACAGGCACACAATGACGGGAGTTTGGGCTTGCGGTTGCTTTGGCCAAATGACAGATCTTCACTGGTGAAAAATGGATATACCCAACCTGCTCTGTATCATAAATAAACTCAGAAAACTGTGTTTGAGATGCATAGGTTGACATTCTGCTTAGTTTTTATTTGCTTCAATGGAAAATATGACACTCGATGCTGTTTTGTTTTTATTGACCAAATTGAGATTTTCCATCCTGCTATCCGTTTTCTCCTCCCTCTTCTCTCCCAAGGACAAATTTAAGCAAATTTCTCAGTGATTTATATTACTGCATGGTCTACAGTACTGCTCCATGGAAATATTTTTATATATGTGAAGTTTTTATTTGTTGTTGTTTACTTGTTTTCACTATCTCCAGAGTGAGAAATTGACTGTCATGGAACTGAGAAGATTTAATTTAATGTCCAGAAAGGTCTAGTCAAGTTGAGACAACTTCATGGGTAGGAGTTTGAAAATCTATCTTTTACTCTAGCACATTGAACTCATTTTTGAAGAAGCATTAAAGAAGTATAAAGCTTTACTGATCATACTAATTCTCTTCTTAGTTTCTGATTTCTATTTTAAAAATATGGAGAAAGTGTCTTTTATTAAAATACATATGATGTAAGGTTTTGTTTGTTTCTGTTTTGTTTTAGGACAGACTCATAGACCTTTTTCCCAAATTTCTAATAACTGGTAGAATTCATAAACACCAGAGATATCAGTCTCCAAAGCTTAAATTACAAGCATTCTGACTCTAGGGTTGTTAGATAAAATACAGAGAATCCAGTAAAATTTGAATTTCAGATAAATAATGAACATTTTTTAGTATAAGTACATTCCAAACATTACATTTTTTATCTGCAAAATCTGTCAACCCTACTCTGTGACACTGTTTTTAACAAAAGATATCTTGGGTGTCAATGGCTCAAATACTATTAACTACAACTTTCAGAAGCACAAAAAACACAGTTATTTATGTGTCTCAAAAGAAACTTTAAAACTTTGGTAAGGTCTTTCCTTTTGTTTGTCTTGCACTTTACTGCTTCAAATCTACATTTTATTCAGCATGCCACACTAGTAGTTTATGGGGCCATCATAAAGAAAAATAGGCGGGTGTGCTGATAGGCAGTCTGGTGCAAGATTCAGTATGATTATAGCTGCATGGTTTATGAAATCAGCTTCTATTTAACATATGCCTTTTCTTTCACATGTTAATGATGAAGATTAACAATGATTAAGGAAAAACTGTTACCGTTAAGAAGATAATCTACTACACTGATATTGGAACCAATGGATCTGGGTTTTAATCCCAGCTCTAACATATTTTAACTATATTGCTTTGGAGGAGTTACTTAACATCCCCATGCCTCTGTTCCCACCTGTTAAATGAAGGTGAAAATGGTGCCTGTCTCATATGTAATTACCTCATAGGATTTGATATGCTAATGTATACAAATGCTCATAGACCTATATGCAACATAGAGTTGATGCTATGCAAGTGTTTGTTGTTGATATTTTTTTTTGCTTTCTATGTGCAATTAATGTATCAAGGTTTTTATACAAATATTACCAAATTTAATCTTTAGAACAATCATCCAAAGTTAATTTTATTAACACATTTAATAACATTGTATAATTTGCCTAGTTAATAAAGACAGGACTCAATCAGAATGTTATCTTATAATCTGTTGATCACACACACACACCCACACACACACTGCTCCCAGGATATGAGGGTCTCTTTGCAGGCCATGTTCTACTAGTGACCTAACTAAGTCTGTAAAATGAATGCTATTTACTAAGTCATAGTATTGACTCATTCTACTGCCTTTTTCTTCCCTTTGTCAAAGCAAAATTTATGAAATCCCAAGATCCTGCAACCTACCTTTTCCTGGGCTACTGCTTTTGCTTGGTATATTTACCAAGTAATCACATTTGCAATTCTGTTACTTAGAAAGTGCTGAGACTTCTCTTAATAATGAATAATCCTTAATTAATGCTTCCTGACATTTGACCGGGGCTACTTTTGGCTATATGCCAATTTACTTTATCATTCATGGATGCACATTCAGAAGCATGAATGCAAATGTGCACATGCATGTATATGTTAAATTTATTGTTCAATTTAGCAAGAAACTGCTTACAAGTTATCTGATGACATAGATTTCAAGAAAACAGCAAAAGAGAAATGTACACTCACATGCTGGATGGTGAAGTGATGACGAATATGGAGAAAACATTTGGGAGAATTCAGCGAGCAGAGATAGATAGGGGAGTTGCATATTAGTCAAATGAAAATAAAGGAAGTTATTGAAACTGTGCAAACACAATGAAGCACATTGAAGCCTAGTTTTAGAAGGATGAGAAACTCAATTTTTTTTAAAGATAGGTTTATTTGCAAATTTTCTGCTTTTGCAGTGTGCTTTGAGTTTCTCAAAACACTGTGAGGAAGACATGTGATCCTTAGTGATATTTCATGAAGATTCACTTCTTCTTATCTCCACTTACTTAATCTCTTATAGATGTTTCCATTGCTTCTCTCTACTTCAAAACAATAGCACTTACCACCTCCTTGCTCTGGATAAAACTACCCCTCCCAACCTTCTCCCTGGCCCTTTAAATCTCCTCTCTCTTTACTGCAGCCAGTATTCCTTTGTTAACACCCTCCCCCCCACCCCGTCCCAGCCTCTAGTTTATGCATAACACTCAGTAATGTCCTATCATACCCAGTCCTCAGTGGACACAAGATGGGGGGAGAAACTGTACAGGCAAAATGAGGACCGTCTTGAAGAAGGGGAGGGAAGAAAGGCCAGGAACATTCAGATACTAATTCTTCCTTTGCTTTTCTTTTCTGCTGCTACACTTGAAACACTTTGAAGACACGTCTAAGGCAAAATTATTTCAAGTATCATTGCAGAAATGAAGTAAATACAATTTATATTTTTATCCACTCTACTAAGTGGCTATATTTGTTATACTGAATCCACCCAAGTATCAGCTATTTATGACACTGATCCTTTTTCTTAGTCTCTCTTTCTCTGTCTCCTTTTCCCTCTTATTTCTCTCTTTCTCTCTCTCCTCCCACTCTCTCTCACAGACACACAGACACATAGACACACAAACAGATCACACACACACACACACACACACACACACACAGTTCTCTTCTGGTTTACATTTGAAGCTAACCAATGCACCCAATTTATTTTTCATTGTTGATCACAGACAAATGATCTCTCAACCAGTTTTAATCTTTCATTTGTAGGAAGGTTGCTGTCTGAAGAATAGTATCAAATCACCAACTATAATAGAGATATTGCAAGAGGGTCAAATATGGGATTTATAATGATGTATTTCTTATAGTTTAATATTTAGTGATGGCTTGAAATAAAAGATGTGCAATATAATAAAGAATTTATTTTTTATACTTTTATGGTAAACAACAGCTCGACACTAGTAAATTAAAGATTTAATGTTTGTAATGTGGGATACAAGAAAAGTAAGTGGAGAAATTTTGATGGACAGAAAGGGTTATAAAATATAAATATTAATAATAACAATAATAGAAAATATTAATAATAACAATAATAGCCACTGTTTATTGAGTACTGGCTTTCTGCTGGAAACTGGGAAAAGCTTTAAGCATACAGTATCTAATTTAACCTTAAATCAATACCGATAGAGGAATTGTTATCCCATTTATAGAGGGAGGATCTGAGGTTTATATGGATTAGCTGCCCATCATCTATCAAAGAGTGAAATTGCAGAACTAGAATTCAAATTCATTTCTACCTAATCTATTATTGTGCTTTAAACTTTATGGTAAGTGTGCATGTGAGTGTGTGTGGGTGATATATGTATACATACTTATGTATATGCAAAGACACATAGTAATTTCTCCCATAGGCAGTTTGTGATTTCAGATAAGATGTTTAGGAGGTGAGGACAGCTTTCTGCAAGGGTATGGGATAGATGGTCATAGCAAAACTAGTCACAGAAATGTGTTTGGAGGCTGGAGGATTAAAGAGTAAAGGAAGGGCAACTTCACAGTGGATTCTCTCATGTGTAGCAGTTCATCGTTATCTTTGCTATCCTTTCCCTGATGCCTTCTCTTACAGTTTCATCTACTTATTTCCTGTGAGTATATTATTTTAATTTTCATTGATTCATACTTGAGTTCTCCTTTTTCCCTCTCTTCACATCTGCCTTCAATGTAGAGTGTCTTCATTAACTGCTATGTCTGCCCATCAATGGATTGTGGTAAAACAGAAGGATATGTGCAGGAAAGTAAACATCATTTCACAAGTGGTCTCACCTTTGAAGGTCTGTGCAGAGTATCACAAAATTCCCAGACACTGAGGACTGGTGCCTGTGGTTTATGCACAGCCTAAGAGACCCTCGTTCCTGAAAGAATGAAATAGGGGAGCAGGCTGGTCATGCTTTAACACAAACCTTGTCTAACACTATTTGGTACTATGAATAGTGCCTGATTTTCATTAGTCTCGGACGCCTCTTATATGAACATCAAATAGCTGAATGTGTCCCTAAACTTCTGACATGAGGATGGGCCTATAATTCTATATTATACATTCTCTTGGAGGTATGTCCAGGGGCCAAAGCACTGCATGGAAAGTTAGGCACATTGGTTTAGGTTTCCAGCTTGGTGCACAAATGATGGGATTATGGAATCACTCAGGGTTTTGACTTCCCACTGATAATAGGAAAGCATCAGCATGACATCCCACATATGCTGAGTACCCAGAAGTCATTACAGGATGCAGTGGGTTTTACAGCATTTAGACATGGTCACTAGTCTTCCAAATGTACTATTTAGTGGGGAGATAGGCTGACCACTGGAGAGGTGGAACGCTATAAATGGGTATGCTAGGGGTTCCCATCAGTTGCAATCCTGAGAAGGGCTTGATGGCAGGGATAATTTACATTGTTGTCACAAACTTCATTCCATACAATGGGGCCTATTTTATCTTGAATAGAGAGCTTTCCTGCAGTCTGGAAAGCATCCTAATGATTACACAGAACATGTTTGTTATTTTCAATAATGTTCCAATACGTAGTGTTGTAAATATAATAGAATATCCAATATAACAAGTATTGTTTTCTCATTTTCTTATTTCATGGCTGAAGGTATCAATAGAGAAGAATCAAAACTACACATCAATTCTACAACTCTGGCTCTTCCTTTGTTTTATCTCCAGTGTGTAGGCCAACTTAGCCCTGACAAAGTGAATTACACAGGGAGAAACAGAAATTCTAGAATAAGGGCTGTTGAACCTCAGTGGGCATTAGCATCGCTTGGAGGGCTTTATACACACAGTTCTCTATGCTCCACCCCAAGAATTTCTGTTCCCATAGACCCAGAGTCAAAGCCCACAGTCTGTAATTCTAACAACTTCCTGGGAGATAGTGGTGTTGCTTTTCTGGGAACTATCCTTGAAGAACTATTGCCTTTAAATATATGAAGAAAATGGAAAAGATGCTTTCGTGCTGGAATGTTCTGCCTTCTTTCCAAAAAAGTGAATAAAGAGGAAGGAACAAATGTCCAATTTAGAAAATAATTCTTTGTTCTTTTAGGGCAATATTAACTATGATGGGAAATCAGAGTTCGGAATTATTTCCTTTGAAGATATCCTCTAGTGCTTATGTTTACTTATTCAGAAAGAAGTGTTTCATTTTTTTCCTTTTCAACTAACTCATTTTTACTATAGTGACGTATTTTAAGGAAAGTGATAGATATCATAACACATGTCATACATACTAAATTACATATCTATAAATGTATAAGAACACTAAAATTATTATACCTGAGAAAGTTAACAGTAATTACTTCTTATAACCTAATCTTTGTCCCAAATTCAAAAAATTTATTTATTTATTTAAATTTTTTTAACGTTTATTTATTTAACTTTTTTTTTTTTTTTTTTTCAGACAGAGAAAGACACAGCATGAATGGGGGAGGGGCAGAGAGAGAGGAAAACACAGAATCGGAAACAGGCTCCAGGCTCTGAGCCATCAGCCCAGAGCCCGACGCGGGGCTCGAACCCGCGGACCGCGAGATCGTGACCTGAGCCAAAGTTGGACGCCTAACCGACTGAGCCACCCAGGCGCCCCTATTTATTTTTGAGACAGGGAGAGACAGAGCATGAACGGGGGGGGGGGGGGGGGGGGGGTCAGAGAGACGGAGACACAGTATCCGAAACAGGCTCCAGGCTCTGAGCCATCAGCCCAGAGCCCCGGGGCTCGAACTCACGGACCGCGAGATCGTGACCTGAGCCAAAGTCGGCCGCTCAACCGACTGAACCACCCAGGCGCCCCCCAAATTCAAAATTTTTAATATTATCCCTAAAATGTCCTTTTCAGCTGGTTTGTCAATAGTAGGATCTAATCCAGGAAAACATATTTCATTTCAGAGTTGTGTCATTTAATTTTTTTTTTTAGTTTAAAAGAGTTTTCTTTTTCATGACACTGACTTGCCAAAAGTAAAGGATCATTTATCCTGTACAATATGCTATTTTTCTGAATTTGTCTTGCATGCTTTTGGAAAGGCTTGGTTAAATCATAGTAAACAATTTGGTAGGAGTAAATACTAGCTTTTGTCATGTATCCATACTGTATTACATCATGGGACACACATTTGGGTTTCTGGCCAATTACATTGCTTTGACTGTATATATTAGTGACTTCCTAGTCATTCATTATAATATTGCATTTCTCTTTGCTTCCAGAAAGTAATCTGTATGCTGGTAGTTTGGTGCTACAAGGATGTCTGATCCCTCAATACATTTTTACCTTATGGTTTTAATACCACTTTGATAATTCTTGACAAAATCAACAATTTCATTAAAGCTTACAAAGTGATAGTTTGTTAATTCTATCACTCCTTCTACATATATTAGCTCGAATTCTTTTTACAACTAGAGCTTTTGCTTTCAACTGAGGCTTCTTGACCACCTTAAGATGTATGTTCCACTGGAAAGCTTAATATTTCTCATAATACACCAATTTTCAAAGCAAGTAACTGGTTTAATTAAATATCTTAAATATTGACAAGTCAGACATTCAAGTTTCTCTGGAAAGCATCACTAAAAATGCGTTGATTTTCACAGAGTAAATGTGATTCAGTTGCCTACCATTATTTTGAAAATGTATTCACCTGACAGGAGTAAGCTGTCAAGAAGTAGTGAGCTGAAGACCAAAAGGACAATTTATTATGACAGGAAACAGGTGACCACTCTGCCAAGAAAACTCAAGGCCTCAGATTTTCTTGTTAGTGATTTCTGAGTAAAGCATTCAAGGAAGATGCACCCAACCAGTAAAGTGCTGACAAGCAAGAAGCCTTTGCTTTGAAAGGCATTCATTTCTACATGAATTAATAAAGCCAATCCAGATTGGGGAAGAGTAGTCAATAATTCTTATTAATAGAAATAGTAAAAAATAAAAAGTGTCAGGGAAATAAGAAAGCTTTAAAGAGGATATAATCTTTGCACTGTTTGAGCCTATTTTGGGAATGGTGATGGTGGAAGAAATGCTGTTCTTTATTGTACTTATAACCATGCTGAGTTTGCGAAAGGAAAACAGACTAAAGTCATTAGATGAATGTAGCAAGGCACTTAAATGTAAACACAAGGGGGAATGATTTATAGGGAAGGATTCAGCATTTTATTCTATCTCATGGAATTTATTTTTAAAACACCCTAAAAAACAAGCAAACAAACAAACAAAAAACTCAAAAACTGAAAAAACCCAGCACTGCAGAAATAGAAACCATTTCCTGTTACTTCATGTTAAAATAAAATTAAGTGTCATGTTATTTTGGTAAGGCCGTTGGTGATAGTCATAGTCATAGTTTTTAACTATGTAGGCCCAAGTAGTTGAACTTCTAGTAGATGTTTTAGAGTTGTCTCTCTTGGATGTTGTCACCTCTTCTTTTTGTACAAGTCTTGGTCAAAGACATTTACATCTTTGTAAAGAGATTTCTGTGCCCTGATGGTCTGAAAATAGTTACCATGGGATGTGTCGATGTAAACATAGAGTCCTCCCTCTCCCTTTCTCCCTCTGCTGAAGAGCCACGTATTCCCTGGGAAGTCACACAGAACTCTGGACTGGATGAGGTTTTAATAGAAAATGCCATTAGCTTGGATCATATGCATTCCTAGACCATTGGCCTTGAACTCCTCCTGCTATATTGCCCTTAAACCCAAGCCATGCTGATATCTTTCATTTCTTCTAGTGTTCTCATGTCTGTTCTCTAGTTCTGAAGTGAGTACCATTTTTCCAGAAATATGTGCAAAAGTAATACCCTCAGAATTTTCTAGGTTGAACTTCCTGAACACACAAGTTTTGTCAGTGTAAAGAGTTGACAGACAATGGTATCTTGCAGAAGAATAGTAAAGATAACATTATTTCTTATTCCACAAATATTTACTCAATACTTACTATGCAGCATGAAACAATAATGCTTAAACAGTCAAATACGTTGTCTGTTCTCTACTACCTGTCTTATTCACAGATCATGACCATCTAAAGCAATTAAGTTGATAAAGATAGAAGAATGTTTTTGCTCTTGTAGGTGGGGTTTTCCATTTAACCTTTGTCACATTCAAAGAGTAAGATCTAAAATGTTTCCAAGTCTCAGCTTATTGTCAGTTACATAGGCCTTTTGAATCTTTGTATCATTCACATTTTTATACTTATTTATAGCAAATAACTTATGATATGGCATAATTTCATTATAAAAAATCTAGTGATTCATGTTGTTCCTTGTTAAATTCACTTCCTTGGGTATGCTTTATCTTTCATTCAAGGTTCACATTTGCCTTTGAGACTATTATCTTTGGTTTGAAGACAAGAGAAAAAGAAAATAGGAGACACTTTGTGCCTTTGTGCAAAGGATTCTTTGAGTACAATAATAAATTGATAATTTTGAACCCTGCAGTTGTTTTAAGAACAATTTTTTTCTCAGGTCTATAAAAATAAGGAAAAGAAGTGTTACCCCTGGTAAGGTTTTGAAATCAATTAGTTGTATCTTACAGCCAATGATGTTTTTTGTTGGAGGTTTTGATGTGTGAGTTATGTCAACTTCAAAAGGAAACTTCTGTAGTGTGGGATGAAATATCATTTTAAGAATTTTAATTCTCTTTCAGTTCAGAACCAGAGGCAATTGTACTTAATATTCTCTGCATTGGCAAAGTCTTTGGTTTTAGACAGCCATGACTGTTAAAATTAAGGAAGTTTAAATGAGAGTTGGAATTGTATAGGGTTTTTTACACAAAGATTGTGATCTTCCTAAATTCTTGTTCCTTCATTAAAAAGGGGGAAAGTTTCAACATTTTCTAAACCTTGGGTAAAAAGCAATATACAGTTAAAAAGGAGTTAAGATGGCAGAGTAGTAGGAAAACCTTATTCCTCCTTCATCCCTCGAACACAGCTAGGTAATTATTAAATGATTCTGAACACCCAGGGAATCAGTCTAAGGACTGACAGAACACACTACACAACTAGAGGGAGAAAAGAGGTCATCTCACGGAAGTTATAGGGTACAAAGACATGATTTGGGGAAGAAAAGAATCATGGGTACTGTGGAAAGGAGAAAGCCTTGATCACAGAGACAGTAGAGAGATAGAGAAAGAAAGAGAGAGAAGGAGGGAGAGGAAGCAGTACACAGGGGATTGCACAAGAAAAACACTTTCCAAAACCATTGGCTGGGAAAATAAGAGGGGATGATTATTGCAAGTTTTTACAAGTAGTGGAGCTGAAAGTCTGAATATGTAGAACTCCATGTCATCGCCTGGGTTGAGCCTGGCAGGCATAGTGGTACTCCTGTGTAGAAGGAGGGCAGAGGCCGAGGAGTGGACAGCATGCTCTGAGGATCCCCTGGTCTGTGCGGGGAGAGACAGTTCACCTTTTTGGAGTGCATTTGGTAGAGGTGGCACTGTCTCTCAGGGGACAAAAGAGCCAGCAGGCTACATTGGGCTGCCCTGTTCATTAGCATATGAGCAGAGACACCTGCTGAGGGCAGGTAACCTGGATGCCACCTTTTTGTTAAACTTTACCATAAAATCCAAGCTCCTGTGCTGTCATGAGATTTTTTTTTCTGGTACAAATTAGTACTAGCCACAGCTAGTGAGACCCTCTTCCAGGGGTTCAGTGCGTGTTTGTGCCACATCTCATCTCTAAAATTTGGAGTTTTGAAATCCAGCCATGTGTCTGATATAACACACAGGAGCACTGTGCTGCTAGGCCTGCAGACCACTCAGACACAGATAGGGTGAAGGCAGGGATCAACAGAAGCCTGGTCACAAGAGGGAAGATTGTTCCTTCTTCTGTGAGAGCTTCCTGAACAGTGCAGAGGTCCCCTTTCCAGGGAAGAGAGTAGGTTGATGCCATTTTTCACCCCTCCCATCAGCATGGACAGACTTCAGCAAGCAGCATAGCACACACAGTGAAGGCTTGAGTACACACACGAAGCTCTGTCCCTCTGTGCTGTGCAAGTGCCTTTTTTACTAGGGCAAGTGTGATTGAGAGACAGAGAAGCAGCAGACCCCTCCCCCAGAAGACCAGTGCAAACCCCCTGAATGCATCATAGAGTGCTTCAAGTCTTCAGCTTTACTGGAAATAGGGCCAGGCACATGCTTTCCTAACACACAAAAGACAAAGTTCCAGATAAAATGCCAACATGGAGGAATTCATCCCAAAAGAAAGAATAAGAAGAGATCATGGCCAGGGAGCATGCCAGAACCAGAAATTAAAACAACAATCATAAGGATACTAGCAGGCTTGAGAAAAGCTTAGAAGAAACCAGAGAGAACCCTACCGTAGAGATAAAAGTCCTATAAAACAGTCAGGCCAAAATAAAAAAGGCTATAATGAAGATGCAAACCTGACTGAATGTCATGACCACAAGGATGGATGAAACAGGAACAAATCAGTGGTTAAGAAGATAAAATTATGGAAAATAATGAAGCTGAAAAGAACAGGGAATGAAAACTATTAGATCATGAATGTAGAGTTAAAGAATTCAGTGATTCCATAAAGCATAACAATATATGTAGCATAGGAGTCCAAGAAAAAGAGAGAGATAAAGGGGCAGAAGCCTTATTTGAGAAAATTATAGCTGAAAACTTCCCTAATCTGGAGAAAGAAACAGGCATTCAAATTCAGGAGGCACAGAGAACTCCTTTCAAAATCAATAAAAGTTGCCAATACCAAGACATAGCATAGTAAAATTTGCAAAATACAGAGATAAGGAAAGAATCTGAAAGCAGCAAGGAAAAAGAAATCCCTAACACACAAAGGAAGACAAATCAGGTTAGCAGCAGATGTCTCCACAGACACCTGGCAGGCCAGAAGGAAATGGCATGATATATTAAACCCGTTGAATGGGAAAAATATGTAGCCAAGAATGCTTTATCCAGCAAGGCTGTTATCCAGAATAGAAGAAGAAATAAAGAGTTTCCTAGACAAACAAAAATGAAAGGAGTTCATAATCACTAAACACCCCTGCAAGAAATATTAAAGGGGACTCTCTGAGTGCGAAAGAAAGACCAAAAGCAACAAAAACTAGACAGGAACTAGTAAGGATAAGAGAAAATCTTCAGAAACATTGACTTTAGAGGGAATACAATTCATACCTATCAATAATTAAATGTAGATGGACTAAATGTTCCAATCAAAAGACATAGGGTGTCAGAATGGATTAAAAAAAACAATACCCATCAATATGCTGTCTATAAAAGACTCATTTTAGACTTAAAGACACCTGCATATGGAAAGTGAGGGGATGGAGAACCATCTATAATGCTAATGGATGTCCAAAGAAAGCCAGAGGAGCCATACTTAATCAGACAAACTAGAGAGATAGAGACAGAGCACAAGTAGAGGAGGGGCAGAGAGAGAAAGAGACACAGAATCCAAAGCAGGCTCCAGGCTCAGAGTTGCCAGCACAGAGCCCAACACGGGGCTTGAACCCACAAACAGTGAGATCATGATCTGAGCCAAAGTCAGATGCTCAACTGACTGAGCCACCCAGGTGACTCAGTGCCAAAAAATAGAAATGGAAGGAAAACTTGCAAACTCATTCTACGAGGCCAGCATTACCTTGATTCCAAAACCAGACAAAGACACCAATTGAGAAGAATTATAAGCCAATATCCTTGATGAATATGGAGGCAAAAATTCTCAACAAGATACTAGCAAATCTAATCCAACAGTACATTAAAAGAATTAGTCACCACACTCAAGTGGGATTTATTCCTGCAGGGATGGTTCAATATTTGCAAATAAAGCAAGATGATACATCACATTAATAAAAGAAAGGATAAGAACTATATGATCCTGTCAATAGGTGCAGAAGATTCCACCAAGAAAATTGCTAGAACTGGTACTCAAATTCCACAAAGTCACAGGATATAAAATTAACATATAGAAGTCAATTGCATTTCTATACATCAATAATGAAAAAGCAGAAAGAGAAATAAAAGGAATCAATTCCACTTACAGCTGCACCAAAAACCATAAGATACTTAGAGGAATAAACCTAACCAAAGAGGTAACAGATCTGTACTCTAAAAACTATAGAACTTGAAAGAAAGAAATTGAAAGATGAAAGAAATTGAAGATGACATAGAAATGGAAAAACATTCCATGCCCATGGGTTGGAAAAACAAATATTTGTTAAAATGCCTACATTACCCAAAGCAATCTACATATTCAGTACAATCCTATCAAAATCCACCAGCATTTTTCACAGAGCTAGAATCAACAATCCTAAAATTTGTATGGGGTCACAAAATACCCCAAATAACTAAAGCAATTGTGGAAAAGAAAAACAAAGCTGGAGGCATCACAGTCCTGGATTTCAAGCTATATTACAAAGCTGTAGTCATCAGAACAGTATGGTACTGACAAAAATGAAAAAAACAAAGACACATAGATCAATGGAACAACACAGAAAATGCAGAAATGGACCCACAACTATATGGTCAACTAATCTCTAACAAAGCAGGAAATAATATCCAATGGAAAAAAGTATTTTCAACAAATGGCATTGGGAAAACTAGATAGCAACATGCAGATGAATGTAACTGAACCACTTCTAACATAATACACAAAAATAAATTCAAAATGGACAAAAGACCTAAATTTGAGACAGGAAATCATTAAATTTCTTTGACCTCAGCTGTAGTAACTTCTTACTAGACATGCCAGAGGCGGTAATAGCAAAATGAACAGCAAAAATGAACTATTGGGACTTAATCAAGATAAAAATCTTCTACACAGCAAAGGAAACAATCAACAAAACTAAAAGGCAACCTACAGAATGGGAGAAAATATTTGTAAATTAAATGACTGATAAAGGGTTAGTATCCAAAATCTATAAAGAACTTATTGAACTCAACACCCAAAAACAAATAATCCAGTGATAAAATGGGAAGACATGAATAGATATTTTCCAAAGAAGACATCCAGGTGGCTAACAGACTTATGAAAAGATGCTCAGCATCACTCATTGTCAGGGAAATATAAATCAAAATCATGAGCTACCACCTCACACCTGTCAGAATGGCTAAAATTAACAACACAGGAAATAACAGATGGTGGTGAGGAAGCAGAGAAAGGGAATCCCTCTTACACTATTGGTAGGAATGCAAACTGGTGTAGCCACTCTGGGAAACAGTATGGAAGTTGCTCAAAAAAGTGAAAAATAGAACTACCCCATGACCCAGCAATTGTGCTACTAGGTATTTACCCAAATAATACAAAAATACTTATTTGAAGGGGTACATGTATCCTGATGTTTATGACAGCATTATTAATAACATCCAATTATAGAAAGAGCCCAAATGTCCATTGACTGATGAATGGAAAAAGAAGATGTGGTATGTATGTACAATGGATTATTACTCAGCCAGTAAAAAGAATGAAATCTTGCCATTTGCAACAACGTGGATGGAGCTAGAGTGTATTATGCTAAGCGAGATAAGTCAGTCAGAAAAAGACAAATACCATATGATTTTACTCATTTGTGGAATTTAAGAAACAAAATGTATGAACATGGAGGAAGGGAGAAAAAAAAGAGAGAAAAGCAAACCATAAGAGACTCTTTAATTATAAAGAACAAACTGAAGTTTGCTGGAGGGGAGGTGGGAGTGGGGATGGGCTAAATGGGTGATGGGTAATAAGGAGGGCACCTGTGTTGAGCACTGTTGTGTTGTGTGTAAGTGATGGATCACTAAATTCTATTCCTGAAATCAATATTACACTACATGTTAACTACCTAAAATTTAAAAGACGTTGAAAAAAAAAAGTAGACACTAGAATAGGAAAGGTTTGAACTGCACTGGCCCACTTATAACACGGATTTTTTTTTTTCAATAAATATAGTACAGAAATGTATATGTATTTTCTCTTCCTTGCAATTTTCTTGCATTTTCTTTTTTCCTGGTTTACATTATTGTAAGAATATAGTATATATGGGGTGCCTGGGTGGCTCAGTTGGTTGTGTCCAACTTCGGTTGAGGTCATGATCTCACGGTTTGTGAGTTCCAGCCCCACATTGGGCTTTCTGCTGTCAGCACAGATCCACTTCGGATCCTCTATCTCTCTGCCCCTCTTCTGCTCTCTCTCTCTCTCTCTCTTTCTCTCTAACTCTCAGAAATACACATTAAAAAAAGAATATAGCATATATAACAGATAATGTGCAAAACATATGTTAATCAACTATTTAGTGGTAAGGCTTCCAATCAACAGTATGTTATTGGTAGTTAAGTTTTTGGGGAGTCATAAATTATACACAGATTTTCACCTGTGTGGGGAATTGATGCCTCTAACCCCTACAATGTTCAATTGTCTACCATATTGTAAATGAAAGAATCATTTTGCCTGATTTTATTGTATCTGTTCAGAAAATTTGAGATTGTTTGCAAGGTACTAAATATGGGGAGGAATGATCAGTCAAAAAGTCTTCCAGATACTTCCAGAGATTACATAGGCCCTTTAATCTCTCCTAGGAAGGAATTCTTACCATACTGCAGAGACAATAAAATGCAGTGATGTGAGCCACAAAAGGCAATCTCACTTTCCTGGATGCCTTGCTTATGAACTTTCCCTAAAGACTCACTCTGGCTCCTGACTTGCCTTGTTCCCTAGGATCTGGGGCACAATGGGATATTTATTCATTCATTCTCTAACCTTTAGTCTGATGCTAGGAGAAAATGCACAGTGCCCCTCATAAACAGATACTGTTGTGCCCTGTATCTGCTGGAGGGTAGCTCAGAGTGTCCAGGTGGAGAAGATATTATGGCTTCAGAACATGAGCCCATACTAAGGTTGAACAAAGTTGAGAATCACAGAATTCCAGGCTTGGGAAGGTCTTTTAAGTTTAACAATTTATCCCTCCCCTTACCCACACTAATTTCTAATGTGTGGTTTATGTTCCAACCTGACTTCATATAGCTCTGCTACATTTTTGAATCCACTCTGAGAAAAATTTCTACGCTTCCTTTAGTTTCCCCCCATTGGTCCTACTTGGAAAAATCAGATAATTATTTCAGCCTTGATAGTTTGTATTTCCATAATGCTGAGGGCCTTGACTTAGTGATGTCTGTCTTCAAGTGAGAGTGGTTCAGGGGGACCCCATGGTCATGGGACATAGTAACTTATTCAACATTTATGGAATGCCTAGTAGGTGCCAGAAAATTTTTTAGGTGCTAGACAGACAGAAGTAAACAGAAAAAAACCCTGCTCTCATAGAACTCACATTGTAGTAGGAGAAGAGAAGACAGATTAAAGGAAAAATTTAAAAAGTATGGTCTGTTAGGTGGCGATATGTACTACAGGAAAAGAAATAAAGCTCGGTAGGCAGATTGTAATTTAAAATTGAGTGGTCGGGAAAGCCTCACTGAAGATGGTGATTTTGAATATAACCTGAAGGAGGTAGAAGTGAGAAAAGCTCATCAGATATTTCAGAGAAGAGCATTTCAGGCAGATGATACAGCAAGTTCAAAGGCCCCAAGCCAGGGTTACTGAGGAGTGGCAAGGAGGCTGGACGTAAGAGCAGCCAGATTGGGTAGGGTCTTATATAGCCAACTGTAGTAATAAGGCTTTTATCCATATTGAGCTAGGATTTCACTGGATATCTTTCAAAAGAGGACTGATGCACTTGAACTTACCTTTTCTGTATTAAAGGCAGACCAGCCAGGGCCATGAGCAGAAGCTGGGAAGGCAGTTTGGAGGAAAGTATCTAATAACACGGATGGGATGTGCAGGGCACTTAGAGAAAGCTGGCAATAGATAGAGGAGGTGGTGAGAATGACTCAGACTTCAAATATATTTTGAAAGAAGAGCAGATAGAGTCTGCTGAAAGCTTAGATACTGGGTGTGAGACAAAAAGAGGACTCAGAGGTGAATTCAAGTTTTTTGGCCTGAGCAAATGGAAAGGTGAAATTGTGGCCTATTGATGTGGAGAGAGACCTCTATTAATTAGAATTCCTGTCAATTACTCAGAATGTGACTTTGAGAACACAGCTTAACCACTCTGTGCCCTCACCCCTTGTTTTCATGTATAAAATGGGCTAGCCTTATCTACTTTGAGGTGGATACAAGAATTAGAGATAATGTATTAAAAGCCCTTGCAGTGCCTGATACTGGTGGGTACTCAACAATAACTGGACCTCTTATCGATACTATTCCTTAGCAACAAAAGAACAAATCTTGGTTTCCCTGCATGATAGGCCTTCAGATATTTGGAGATAACATGTTCCTCTGAATCTTCTCAGAATGAATTCCATAGTCTTTGTGGGGGCTGGCTGGTTTCTAGGACTCTCTTTCGTACATGTAGGTTCGAACTACTCTCCTTGTTTATCAAAGGAATGGAAAACAGAAAAGAACTTTACACATTTTTCAATGGTGGGCTAAATGTTCAGAAATCCATGTGTTAGCAGACGATGTTTTCCATCTTCCACCCTCCAATAATAATTGTGAATGGAGAAGCTCTATTTTGATGCAGTTGACACAAATATAAGTCAAGATAATTGGAGTCATTATTGACATGTATTTTCTTTTGTCCTTAATTCTTCATCATATCCCAATGCCACAATGCATAAATTTTAGTCCAAATAAACTTTAATACCTCCAAGTTACAAAATCCTTTCCAGCCAGCCACAATTAGAAATAGCTGTGGTTCTAAGTATGCCAGTATGATCCTCCATGGCTGCCAGTTCTAAAAAGACTGGTGGCTTTTCTAGCCTCTCAGTCCTGTGAGCTGGCTACATAGCCCACAAGTTCTAGAAAGGACAAGAACAGTACATGAGTTCTATTTGGCTGGGAACCATGCTGAAAGCAAAAAAATGAATACATAAGGAAATATGGAAGACCATACAAAATCAATATGTCTTTGGTCCTCATTCTTTTTTTTTTTTTTCAATTAAAAATTAGGGGGTTGGATTAAACAGGTCTTAAAGTTGTGTCTAACACTAATACCTTATGTTCTATTTTCTTCCTTCTGGTGCCCTCTCAATTACAGTAAATCAATGTTAACATTCTGAAATCTTTTCATGGATCAGCCTCATTGGTTACACTGTACTCAGCAGATAGGCATGGTCCAAATTTTAAGCTCTGTTGGCAAAGCAAAGCAAGGAATTAAGACTTCCTATGTAGAGAAGACAAATTAGAGATTCTCTTAGATATAGGCTGGATCCTCATAGTCAGCTACAAATGTCAATGTTCTTTATCCAGAAAAAAAATACTTACTGATTTATTTAAATAATTTAACAAACTGTATGATGCTTCTAAATCATTTAGCACAATGTCTGGAATATAGTAGACATCTAACCAGTCATTCTGTAATAGTAATAATGTAGTATTTTAATTTTTTTTGTGTCTGTCCAGTGCAACACTACTCTATATTCATTGAGATTGGCCAGTCTATTAGATCCCTCAAAATGCACAGCAACACTGACTTAACTTGTTAATAAACTGGAACTTCACACCTGCTCCCACCAGTCCCCAAGAGGTCTTGTGAAGTAGAAACAGCTGAAATGGCCCAGGGATTGCTGGCTGATTTTTAGATCCTCAGTATTTGTATTGGTCACACATATATTCTCACTGCCAAATGAAATATACCTTTGTGCAAGAGCAAAGAAGTTGAGTTAAGCTGGTAGCTTGGCTCAGAGATACTTTTATGCCTTTATGCTTTTCACTTTTGCCTCCCTTAATTGCTACTTAAATCCAGAAAGGTATTTGTGACTCTCCATATCCATATGGACATGGACTCCCCATATCAATATATCTATATCTATATCTATATCTATATCTATATCTTTATCTATATCTATATCTATATTGGACCCAACAATTTCAAGTGAGTCTGGTGTAGATTTGTAGCAAATGGTTGTCCTGGAGGCTGGGGAGCAGGCATGTGCACACATCCAGCGGTGTATACCCTGGGTACATGCTCTGTGCCTGTTTGCTGAATCACATGTTTTCTCTTGGTGCTGCTTTTCTGATGGGTGGATTGAGATTTATGTTCATCACTAGGAATTTCTCTCTTACTGATTGGTATTTAATTTTTTTAAAGTAATGTCTACACCCAACATGGGGCTAGAACTCAACACCCCAAGATCAAGAGTCACACACTCTTCTGACTTAGCCAGCCAGGTGCCCCTAAAAATTTTAATCTCAGTAAGAATGGATAAATTTTTAGTCTATATGAAAGTCTCTAAAGTAATACTCTAAAAACATTCTAGAAAAATCTAAAGCAAGTCCTCCGAATTAAAATAACAAAAACCAATTGTTCTAGCTATTGTAAAATTTTCATTTTATGTTTCCTGATTTTATATGACTATAGAAATACATTAATATATATATTTATATTAATATATATATATATATATATATATTAATGCCCTTGTGTGTATTTATACATAATCTTTATTCCCCAGGAAGTGGCTGAGACTCTTCATCAATTTTCATTTTGCTCTCTTAATATGATGACCAAGGGTCTCTTTTTTCCACCAAAATGTAAGATTCATGAGGAAGGAACTTGTCCATTTATTCTCTACTGTATCTCCAATATCTATAAAAGCATATATTAAATACCGTATCGAGTATAGAAGAAACCTAAAGAGTAGAAGTGGAGTAAACATGAGGTAAAGAATAACTGCTTTTAAAGGACAATAGAGACAATGTATATTGCTCTTAAATTTGAATGTGCATTAGAAGAAGAACTAGGAGTGTGTCAAGAACTCAGATTCTTAGTAGGTCCTCAGAGATTTTGGTTGTCTATCTGGGGTACAGCCCAAGATTATGTCAAGCAGCACCCTGCCCCACTCTCTTTCCCACAAATGATTCTGAGAAAGGTGGTCTGTTGAACCACACTTTGAGAAACACTGCCTTAATATCTGCTTGTTATTTATATGTACTGAATAACTAATATTCTAAGCTTAATGACTTTGTTTCTTTACCCATTCTATGCTAACTTTCCTCACCAAAAGTACATTAATGGAAGGACTTTTAGTTTTTTTTTTTTTTTCACCTCTTTATTCCTTATATTAGAAACACAAGGGTTTGGCAAACAATCATAAAAAAGAGCTTGCCATGTATCAACAGAAGATTAAGAGGAGTTGGGGCTGACTGACATCAGGAAATGATACCAGGACACAATGTGACTGGCCAGGTTTGGGAGAGAAAGAGAACTAGAGAATCTGCTTAGAAACAGTAAAGAGAGAGGAAATGAGATTTGAATTAAGAGCAGAAGGGGACAGGAATTGGTGGAAATAGACCTGGGCTGTGTGCTAAGAGGCATTCAGGAGAGGGTCTGATGACAAAACAACAAAAGGAGAAGCCATCAGTTTAGGGGCTTCAGGTTGAGGCAAAGAAGTAAAGCTGTGCCTTGAGTTTAGGGCGTTGCACTTGGGATTTAGCCAGAAAGGATCTGGCATCCCCAAGGAATTGGAAATAAGGGAAATAGCTGGGCTAGCCTGAGTATGAAACAGGTTGGAACTAAAAAACAGGCTTGCACATTACCATTTGCCAAGTTGGACTCTGTGACTAAGCTGCATAGTTATAAGTGATCTGCCTGTGGGCTCATTGGGCTCTGAAATCTCTCACCCTCTAGAAGAGAACTGTTTGCATTTTATTTTGATTTATTTATTTTTACTTTAAAATGGCTGGCTGACAAGGAATAAAGTATACAGACCAAGAGTGTGGAGGCAAGATTGTTGGAATCAAGATTGTGATTGAAAGGCTGCCTTATAAAAAGAAGAAAAAAATTAATCTCCTTTGACCTTGGGAGTGAAACTGATAAGTACAGAACACACGGAAATTTTGTGTGTGTGCCTCAGGTACTTTAGCACACAGCTCTCAAGAGGTGCTCATTGAATGGCTGAATGGATAACTGGTAGTTTCAGGACACTCTTGCCTAGAACAGTGGGGGTGGGGGTAAACAAGGTCACTTTTCAAAATGATAGACTTATATTTTCTGCCCATTCCAGTCACAACTGAAATAGTCTAGGTGATTCTGGTAACTAAATGTGTGAAGTTGCATAAGAAACCTAACTTCTTAGCATATCTTTTTCTTTTTTTCATTTTATAGAAAAGCATATAGCCTTTACACGGGGAGAAACTAATATCCATACCAAAATCACAAGAATACATTCTAGCTCAAAAGCTAGATGTCTAAATAGATTGTCTATTGTCTAAATAGATTGTCAATGTCTAAATAGATTGTAAATTTAAATGAAAGGCACTTGTAACAGAAACATTTATTTAGGCATACAAGACATGATGGCTAAGAGTTTGTGCCCTTGAGGGCTTAGAGTCAAGGAAAACAAGATAAATCCCAAACTTTGTTATAACTCAAGAGTCTAGAACCAAGACTTAAAGTTATTCTGTGTAACATTTTAAAGAGAAGAAAGAGAAAATCTCTTGGACTAGATTCCTAAGTAAGGGACTGAAAAAACACATGAAATGGATGAACATGTTTCCACTGGACACACGTGTAAGATGGGAAAAGTAGGGAATAATAATTCAATTATAAAACAATCCTAAACAAGTGCACCTCTGTGTGGCTTGAGCATTGAAAACAGCTAGAGATAACTTACAGGAAGTTAATACATTTAGCATCTTCCTATTCCCCTTACGAGTTGTAAAATCTCTCTTCATTTATTGTGCAAGTGACCACTGTTTTCTGCTATGTGCTGTGCAAGTGAGAAAAGGAGGATAAATTAGATGGGATTCCTACCTTCAGAGAGTTGAAATGTAGAAAGTATGCTGTGAGGTAGAAAGCTTGAAGGTCCTTACAGAGATTCTGGTATGGTGGTATGAGGGTTCACAGGGAGGCTATACCACATCCAGCTAGGCAGTCAGGAATGGCTTCCTGGAAGAGGTGGGGGATTTGAATTGGACCTGAGGATAGACAGAATTGGACAGAGTTTAGGGACCTGGCCTGAGTTCTAGATACAGAAATTCCAGTAGGATTGAAGACAGTGAAAATAGCAGGTCATATTTGGGACTGACCAATAAGTAATCTGGTTTGCTTGGGACAAATGGATCTAAGGAAAGGCACAGCTGGAGAGAGAAGTTGATGGAATATTTGAATAAGTAAATTGAACAATCTTTGTTTATTTACTTAACCTAGAATCTTGACAAGCAGTACAACGAGGTGAGAGAGCATGCCGGAGAGGATTTTGTAAAAAGATTGCTGAGTTTTTCTCTGTGGAGTGGGAGTTGCAAATTAAACTGTCTCAGAGAGGCTAGCAAGTACTGTAGATGAGTGAACTGAGCCAGGGGTAGGAAAAATAGCAACTGAAGGGAGATGATCAATGTCAATAGATCCTTGGCCCACATGTCAGGAGGTGATTTGGACCGGGCTTAAATGCGGCTAAGTAGGTGGAACACATTATTTCTGAAGAGGACAGCTGCTATGCAACTCCGGACACTTGCTGCCTTATGGTAATTGAGGTTCAGTATGACCAATTATTCAAGAGAAACTAGACGCTCGTATTTTATGTTGGCAAAGAATTCAATTTTTTTTTTTTAAGAAAGTGGACCTTACCATTGTGTGGGCCAAATAAAATAGATCTGTAGGCAGCAAGTTTGAGACCTCTGATGATTAAAGGTGCCCTTAAAGAAAGGTGGAATAGGGAAAGGACTCACACGTTAAAAGCAATGAAAGCACAGCTTTGCTAGGAATAGCAGGAATAGCAAAGAGCCATTTTGGAAAACCCACAGCTTGTTTGATTATTTGTTCAGTGTCTGTCTCAGCAGACTATAAACACCTTGAGAGTGGAGGCCCTCCCTGTTTAGCTCCCCAACACCTAGCAGAGTGCCTAACATAACATGGGCATGAAAATAAATGTTTATTGAATGGACATTATTCTTAGAAATTTATTCTTAAAGCTAATGAGAAGAGCTCGATTCTGATTTTGGTTTTTTGTTTGTTTTACTTTAGGTGAGGGAGGAGTGTATTGATATGTGAATAATTATATTAATGACTTGTAATTTAATCACATCAATATGTTATTAAACACATCATTTTTGTTTTCAGCAGAATTCTTTCATATACACTAATATAAAACCCTCAGAGTTTATAACCTATGTGGAATCTTTAAAATAACTGTGATCATTACCTTTCTCTAATCAAAAATGCTTCTATGATTTCCTATCACCTACTGAATAAAGCCTAAACTCAACGTGATTGAAAAATTACTTCCATGATCTGGTTCTTGAATGTTCCCTCAGTTCTATCTTTTCCTTCTATTTCCCAATCTTCGGATAAGTGAGTAGGTAAGTGGCTCTTGGTTGCTGAGAACTACTTCAAATAATTATTAGGGACACCTGTTCATATTTTATAGCTCTCACAGAGACGCACTGAACGCCAGGGCATAGGATATCGTTACCAGTTGCCAAATATTCATGTGAAATGGGGAAGGACTTGTGAATGGGTTCAAGGCTACCATCTTCGCTTCCTCTGTATCATTTGCATTCTAAAACTGAGTTTTGCTTAGTTGCCCTTTGTACATATAAAACCTAAGAGATAGAGACAAACAATTTGAAATGATTTGTTAATACGCAGAGTTTGCTTTATCAAACACTTTTTCCCCCCTGGTTTTCTGGTTAAATATTCTGTTTGTGAATGTTATGAGGAGTACTCACACAATGAGGAGGAAGGCTGCAAACCTTATAAAACTGCTTTCTTTCCCCTAGATGTTCTTTTACCCATTTTATTCTATGTGTTAGAGTAATGTTTCTCAAACTGCAGACTAAGGAACACTTAGGTTAGAACAACCTAGAATGTTTGTTGAAAAGAGAATTCTGGAACATACATCGGTACATGCTGAATATAAATCTCTTGGGCAGGGGCGCAAGGTTCTGCATTTTTATAAAGCTGCTCAAGTGATCTTGGTGCATATGAAATTTAAGAACCACTCTTTGAGGGTATGTGGTCAACCAAGAAGTGGCACCATTTATTTAGTATCAGTGGGTGGTCTCCTTTTTTTTTTCTTCCCCTCTACTAGCGTGGAGCCAGCTCCACAAAAATGCTACCCCCTGGAAGTTTGGCTGGGGAGACTCAGTGCAAACACCTGCATACCAGATGGGCACATCTGTACAGCTTGTACTCCTGATCCAACTTTGCATGTGTCATGCACCACTTGCTGAATTCAGAATGAATCGAAAGGGAGATGCGGATTTCACACCGATGTCTTGAGCACATCAGTCATTTTCCTTTCTTTTTTGTCTTTTCTTTTTCCCTCCCTACTTCTCTTCATTTTCAGTCAATTTCTTTTTCATGAACAAGAATTGCAGGGATATTGAGCACCAAAAAGAAAATAACTCCTCTAGCTGAAGGCACTGCTTTTGTGAATGTAAGTCGCTTTATACAGAAAGCCTCAAGAAAGTGGTGCTACCATCTGCAGAGATAGACTTGTTTGGGTTTTTTTTAATGGGTCCAGGTTTCTATTAAAACCACCTAACAATTTAAGGTTTATCAATTACTGAGTGTAATAGTATGCACAGCTACACTAAAATAAGATCTGAAGACAAAAGGGTTGTAATTTTTTTCTTTTTTTCCCTAATGCAAGTGACCTATGCATCATAAATAGATGGCTAATCTCAACTATCAAAATGAGAAACCAGGAGAAGTTCATAGCATGAGATACATCTAGCTTTCTTTCCAGTGTCTTTTTTTTTTCACCTGTGCTTTCCCCTCTTATATTCTTTTTTCCTGCTAGATACAGAGGAAAGAATACTGCATTGCAAGATACAAAGAAATAATAACAGTCTGTTGTTAGAGTCACAGGGAGCCAGGAAACACTCCATTAGAAATGGGCCAGAAGTCATAGCTCATGGGTAGAGGGAAGGGAACTTGTGGCATGTTGCTTAGCACTAAAGAAAAAGCTGACTACTGTTTCAATACAGGGGGAGACGAAGTTTCCACAAGGTTTTTAAAAAAGACCATCATAAAACTTCCTGATGAGAACAAATGATTACAATAACAGCACACACACACACACACACACACAGAGAGAGAGAGAGAGAGAGAGAGAGAGAGAGAGTGTTTAGAGCTTTTCCTATACTATTCAAGGCATTCTGCTAAGTGATATGACTGCATCAGCACATTGAACTGCATAAAAACCCTACAAGGCAGTTGGGGTTCCTGGGTGGCTCAGTCGGTTGAGCATCCGACTTTGGCTCAGGTCATGATCTCACGGTCCTTGAGTTCGAGCCCCACGTCAAGCTCTGGGCTGACAGCTTGGAGCCTGGAGCCTGCTTCGGATTCTGTGTCTCCCTTTCTCTCTGCCCCTCCCCTGCTCATGCTCTGTCTCTCTCTGTCTCAAAAATAAAAATAAATTAAAAAAAAAAACCCTACAAGGCAGGATGCTTCCTAGTTTATAGATGAGTAAACTGATAGGTTAATTATCTCGCCCAAGATTACACAGTGGCAGAGCCATAATATGAATTCAAGTAGTCTTGCTTCAAACTTCACAGACTTTATACACTCATCACCACTCACCACTCCCCTGTAACTTCTGGAAGATGCAGCATGGAGAAGCACTAGTTGTTAGGGGTTAGTGAATTCTGCTAAAGAAAAAAGACTTGGAAACATCCCAAAGAAAAAGCAGTTTAACTGCTAATCCCGATTGGCCAAATCTGGATTGGCATAAAAAAAAGAAAAAGAAAAGCTCTGCATTATACTATCATTTGGTTAAATCTACCCTTTGCTAGAGGGTGTGGGAGGGTGGGAAAAAGCAGAAACAGTCAAATGACTTGCATGATATCTATGCTGGTTTTGTCAAACAGTGTTACTTTACAGCTCAGTTGGCAGAAGAATGTGCTGAATAAAGCTGAATAAACCTGAAAGATATCCACCAAGTCTGTCTGCCATTAAAACTCAGCAGAATATGGTTACAGTTCATTCTCCCTTCCTTGGTAAACCAGGATGAAAACGCTAAGCATTTGCCAGTCACTTGGAAAATGCCTCTTAAAGCTGACTGACCTCTTGTCCCTTCCAGTGCACTGCTGTCCAAGTGCAGAACTCCGCCTATTTATTCTTCCACTCCCAGCATTATCACCCTCTACCGAGGCGAGGTCGTTGTGGCTTTGGAACTGTGGCAAAGGAGCAGAGGTATTAAGTGAGCAGTTAGCCATTCTTCAATGCTGTGTTGCTTAAGCTGATTTTGAAGTCTTTACAATAGACTCAGCTACAGAGCATCAGCAGGAATTTCCTGTTTGGAATCCTTTTATTCTTGTCACAGCAAAACCTCTCAGAAATCTGTCCCCGTGGCTGCCAGGTATGGTGAGATTAAATAATGCCAGGCTGACACTGTATTCCTTGAAGTTCCCATCAAAGGATTTTATTATTTCCCACCATTGATTGTGGAAACACATCTGCTCATATCAGGCACACACGTAGTTTCGTCTGGTTCCTTCGCTAGGGACAGGCATGTCTTTTGAGAATATGCTTTAACCATAGTTTTGAGGATGAGAAATAGCATCCTGCATTTTTCTTTCCCAGATTTTTCTGTTGACTCCTTTCCCAACATTTTCTTGACCTCTTCCCCTTTCCTTTTCCACCCCTGCCCCCATTTCCTTCTCTTTGGATATCAGAGGTTTGGAACAACGGAAAAAAAAAAAAATCTATGGCATTTCACAGAAACCCAGGAATCATTCTCTGTGGAAAACATTTTTTAAGAATGAGAGTTGAGTTTTCGTTATTCAGTCATCAGAGTTGTATGTTGAGTTCATCCGTGTCAGGAAACCTTTAATAAAATAAATGGAATTGTTTCTGTGCCACCGGATGTTACAAGGAATAAATGGAATTGTGCATGGGAAAGCATAAACCTCAGTATTTAGCACAGAGGAGGTGTTCAAGAAATGTTACTTCCCTTTCTCTTTTTTGTGTCTTACAACTCCTGAAGGAATTATTCTGTTTTGATCCCTTATAAACAGTAAATTGAGAACAGAATGCTATGAAAAGAATTACATAGAGTTTATCAGAGTTGACATAAACATGAATATATAGAGCAGCTTACAAATAGAAATCTATAATTGCAGCTTGGTGCTGTGTTAACAGGCATACCTCCTTATCAGAGCCTTCGTGACCCTTAGGGCTAGGCGGTTGCTAAGGTTTTACATGTTGTTTGACCATAGAGCTGACCAGGGATTCATTTTCCGTCTTAGAAAAAGTCTCATGGATTCTGTAAAAGCCAAACCTGAATCCCTATGCTGGAGAAAGAGGTGATGGGAAGGCAAGGGAAACAGGAAGGGAAAAGAACCCTGGTTTTGCATCATCTTCCATATCTGCTTCTGGTGGTAGGAGTATGCTTTCATGGTTCTCAACACAAATGCCACTAGGACCTATAAGCCAATCATAGCTTCTTGGTTTGTCTTTTCTGCTATTATAGAAAGTTCTCATATTAACTCCTTGGAGGAGATAAAGATCTTCATGGAGTCCAAACCAGAATCTAGAGGTCTGAACTATGTATCATTCTTGAATGAAAATGAAAACTTAAACTGAAACTAGTTTGTTGAATTATTGGCTCATGTAATTTAAAGTAGGTAAAGCAGTCATACACAATATATAAAAAATTGGGTGTGGCTGTTGTTCTAATAAGCTTTTATTTACAAAATCATTTGGCAAGTCAGCTTTGGCCCAGAGGCTGTGGTTTGGGACTCCTGCTCCAGCTACAGTCACATGGCATGGAGAACAGTTACATTGGACTGTTGTCCTCTATCCAGTGTAGCACAAGTAGTTCTGTTGCATTTGCGATAGCCCAATGACTCTATAAATGATCTAGCACAGAAATAGCAAATGAGCTCTATCTCATCTGTCACTTTTAAACACTGGTGGAGAATGCTTGTACAATTGTGCTCAGAAGGATTCTGAGACTATGTCTCTGCTACACGGAAAAATATGTCATAATCAATTAGCAACGTCTAAAACAGTCACTGAGGAAGACGGAGTAGCATACCTCATGTTTTCATCATTTGTCTTATAACATACAGGACCAACATGGCCTGATCCTTCAGGTACTGAAACTTTTTCACTCTAGAGCCTCCAAAGGTTTTTCTAGCTTGATTTTTTTTCAAGAGCCTAACAAAGATCCAAGTTTGGCTCAGGAGTCACCCAATGCAATTGCCCATTTTTTCAAAAATTTTGATTAAGTTTAGTATAGAAATGATAAGATCATTTAACATATTTTATCAGATGGAATTAAGCAGGATTTCAGAGCCAACTCATTTTATGAAATACTCAGATGAGATACCTATTACTCTTTGGCGTTCTGGGAGAGGATGGCAATGTAGGATTACAGTTTTTAAAAGTCTTCCTTTAGCTCCCAGTTCTTCTGCACATAGATTTACCTAGTTAGTGGTGTACTCTCATGAACCTTTCTAATTATTAGTTTCTCCCTTCCTAGAGAAGGCCAGAGCCATTTTGAAAGCCACCAGGAGAAGCGACGATACCAATAGCCGTTTGAGACACCTGCCCACAGATGATCAAGTACTACCCACAGCTGTGCAATAAATTAAGTGGTGCTTGCAGAAAACATAGTCATTGGGGGGCAGTAAGCAAATGTTAAAACTGGATCACCATTGCTCACAAGTCAGAGGGAAGGGGATTTTAGGCATTGGTTTCTCCAACTTAATACTTAATTACCCTCAGAAGCAAAGTAAGAAATTTCTTTTCAGAATTTCTTGCGAGTAAAGTTTCACAAAACAAGTTTATTACGGATGTCTTATTTGCATGAGCAGAGGGTGCAGAGGAAATAAATCCATAGTTCCTTTTGGTTGGAGTTTGGTTTTGACCAGCTCTAGAATCAGTTATTTCATTGACCCTTTTATTAAAAAGTAAATACATTTGGGGCGTCTGGGTGGCTCAGTTGGTTGGGCGGCCGACTTCAGCTCAGGTCATGATCTCGCTGTCCGTGAGTTCGAGCCCCGCGTCGGGCTCTGTGCTGACCGCGCAGAGCCTGGAGCCTGTTTCGCATTCTGTGTCTCCCTCTCTCTCTGACCCTCCCCCGTTCACGCTCTGTCTCTCTCTGTCTCAAAAATAAATAAACGTTAAAAAAAAAATTTAAAAAAAAAGTAAATACATTTTAAAAAGGTATCTATTTAAAAATATTTGTGAACACTTTCTTCTAAATTAGATTAGAATGTTCTTTCTTATCAAAGAATGCGGTGTGAAAGAACGGGAATCAGGATGGAGATGGAAAAAAGACAAAGAAGAGCAAATGTTAAGACAGGGGTTCTTATCCTAGGCTGGCCTCACAGAGAATTTTGTAAATTACCTGACACTGTATGCAAAATTTTACATTTGTGTGTGTTTGTGTGTGCATGCATACATACGTGCGAAGTTTATTTTGGGGGAAAATATTAGCACTTCAGTTGAAAATCACTGTTATATAGATTGAATCCTTATCCAAAGAGGGTATCCTGAGTAAGTTCAGGAATTGCTGAGTCTGGCCTGAGACCTGAGAAAGGTAGGGGCCAAGGAAAAATGGATATTAATTAAGAAATATATTATGTACTTCCCTAGCTTGCCCAAGGGAGGCCCTGATCCTAGCTACACAATTATCCATCCCGGAACCAAGGTGGAATTATGGCAGCAGCCAAGGCAGGCTTTTCTTGGGAATCAGTGACCTATGACTGCTTCCCTCCTTCTCCGTTGTTAAGATAACAGCTGGTGCGCCCTGGAGAGGCCCTGACAGTGAACGATCGCCCAAGGACAAGGCACCAGCTGAAAGCCAGCTTGGCTGCAAATTAGACTATAATGGCACAGTGGCTTCTGCTGAGAAGCGATTTGCATCAGAACCCACCAACAATGCACATTCTGTTGGGCGGGCATTTATAAGAGAAGGAAACCAGAAATACTTCATTTCTAAATAACTTGGGAGAAGATTCACCAAAGGAAGAGGGGCAGATAAGGAAACTGTAATATCTGTTTTTAGGTTATACTACATAGAATACTCATTTTGCTACTCAAAGGGGTAGATCTGTATCAAATTCACCCCCTATAGTTGCAGGTTGGCCTTCCTTCTGTACTCCCATAGTACTTTGCTTATAACTCTATTATAGAACCATATAAAAACTGTGTTTAAACATGTATTTCACTAAATTGTGTGTTTATAACGCTTAGGTATATTTTCCCAAAGGTCAGCTTACTGTGGTTTTCATATCAATACTCCAGCTTTCTAAGACCCCTTTACATATATAAATACACATAATATACATATATATATATGCACACACATACATATTTTTAATTATGTACATATATATATATATATATATATATACTTAGTTGTTTTAAGAAACAATGACTGAAACCTGGGGAAGAACCCTAATAATGTGAAACATCAGAGGAGAGATCCAATAAGAACTAAATGAAATTGTCTGATAATGAAGACAAAATGCTGAAAAAAGTAAACAGTTGGAGAGGGAAGAAAACAGAAACAGAATAGGATTCATGAAATACTAATCAACTAATAATCAGCAGGGAGGAACATGACATAGGAACATATGTTATAGCTATTAGCAAGATAATACGTTATATTGGGTATAAGATAAACATATCAAATGAACGGTACTATTTTGTTAATGTAACTATGAAGATCGCCTAGAATGGCATACAGATACTTGTACATTTTGATGGTTGGTATACTCAGTTTGTCTTTTCCATCTGATGAAGAGTCTCATGGGAATAGAGTCTGTATCTTATGTGTTTTATAATCTCCAGGGCTTAGTTCAACACTTTACCAGAGTGTGCTGGATAAATATTTGTTAAAAGAAAAAGGAAAAAAAGTTGGTCTGGTACATAAGTCTGATCTTTTTGTAATCAGTCTGATCTTGTCCATAGTTCCTAACTTTACATTTCTCCCTATTCATACTCTTGCCTTACTCCTCACTGCCTCTTGAAGCCATGTTAGAATGCTTTCTCCTCTTTTCTTTGCCTTTCCCAATCTGCTTTATAGTCCCTTATGCTTCAGCACAGTTTACATCCCACACGAGGTCTCATCTGTCTGCTCTTTTTATATTGATTTCCTTCTCCTCTAGGTTAGAACTCATATGTTCATTTTCCGTTGACTATTTCATGTGTTCAAAGCTCATTTCCTTGCCTAGACTACACACTCTTTGTCAGAAGGAACCATAATTCAAAGAAGGTAAGTGTTGGTATTTCCCATGTCACCAAGGACACATCAGACACTTTGAGATAGATACATGCTTGCCAAGTAGAGAGCATTTCTGGGAAGGAGGAGGAATCTAATGTCATGGCAGAAGTGATGCATAAAGGATCTGAGCATGGCAGGTGGGTGGGGATCTAGACTCCGAGGTTTCCCCAGACTTTGGGGTAGGTTCACCATTTGCAGTAGCTCACATCTCTGAAGATTTGATAAAGCAGGAGGCTGGGCCCTTGGATCTAGTGTGCTTACTGGGGATCACGCACTTGGCTAAGCTTTCCATTCATTTCCTATTTCAGCAGCTGTAGTCTCAGAGTCTACATACTGAAATTAGATGGTTTTCTTTTATGTGGTTACAACCATTAGCTGTTCTTTCTCTCTAGGGTAGAAGTTAGTAGCAGGTAAGTAAATAGCGGCATAGAGATTTGGTCAGTTTTCTATCATTAGCAAACTCATCTTTTATTGTGTCTGTTTTTAGGTAGAGCTTAAAATAATAAAATTGTTCCCATATTTTCATCTGGCATTTGCTGATTTGACAGCGTTTTTCAGTACATGAAATACAAAAATAACAACTCTGATCTATGTATTGTGCTAACTAACTTTTTAGGTTTTTCCTATGGTTTTTTAAAGTAATTCAGTTACACCAGTCAATAGATTAGTGTTCAGCAAAAAGAGAGAAAAAATGCATTCTTATCTTTGCCAATTAAGAAAAAAAAACCAACTAAAAATGTGGTCTATAAATTCTAACCTTTCTGTCTTTGTGAACTCTCCTTGAGGAATAAGGAAGACTTTACTCTCCTGAAATTGTAGTGTATTTTTGTATAGCTAAGCAATGGTGTTGTGTTCTTTAACCTTGTTTTCCATAAAAACATCTAATAGCCTATTGGAAGAATAAAGAAAGGCAAGATTCAAGATCTATCTCAGTCTGATAGGATTGTTCTATGTGGTGGTGGCTTACTAATAGCTTTATTATTCAACCATGTAAGCAGAAGAAAGCACTGCAGCTTAGAGAGAACTCAGACAGATCTGCTTTCAGCATGTAACTAAACCAGTGTGTAGAAACAAGTAATTAAAAGGACACAAAGCCCGTAATCAATTGCGTACCGGTTATCTTTGATTGCTCTTGCAAAGGACAAATTACACACAAGGCTCTTGCAAGCCTGAAGAAAAAGAGGTTCTATTATCTTCTTTTTGAAATCATTTCTCTGCGAAGACAAGGGCGTCCCTATTCCAGATCTCTTGGTTTAATTAAAAGGACACAAACATCAGATGATGTTGCAGCATATCGAATGTTTCCCTGTCAGGGCAATGGAGTGAAAGGAGAGCAGGGGGTGGGGTGGGGGAGAAAAGGGAAGTGGGGAATGGGTGGGGGTGGGTTGGAAGAATTTCTTTTCCATAAAGACTGGCCTTTTTCCCTCTGACCATCTGTTTTCTCATGGTGAAAAGCCCCATTGCTGGTATCCTGGCATAGCTTTGCATGTCTTTGTGCTTGAGGGACATTCAATCTTGCATCTGATACACGATGATCTGTGACACTTCCTAACAAATGAGGCTTTGTTCAAACAAAGAGACTCCCTGATAGGAACTGTAAACTTGGAGCTTGATATCCTGTAGGAAAGGCAGGCTATGGCTGAGCTGGCACAGGAAATTCCCTCTGCAATGCAACAGAGCCGAGGGAGGTCACACCCCCGTGCACGCATATGCCCTTTCAGATCTTCCCAGAAGTCCTCTCATCTCTGTCTTCTCTTCAGAGATGGCAGCTCTTGGAGCACAGCTGCGTTTGGACCCGAGAATGGGCCCCCTCTCCATTATGGGCTGAAGCTCACCCTCAGTGATAATGGTACTTGTTTGGACAGCTTCTGCATTTTACAAAGCACTTTCATCATCATTAACGCATTTGATACAATAACCTCATAAGACCCGGTCTTATGAGGCCCGGTCTTGGGTGATCACACCCAAGAGAACAATTTTGTAAATGTTAATGCCAGTTCTTCTTTGTCTCCCTTTTCTACCTTCTCTAGCCTCTCTCGCTTTTCTTGTTTCCCTTCTTATTTCCCCAAATCATGACCTTGAATTTGAGGTTCCTAACTTTAAAACCACCTGTCTTTTCACCCTCTGATGTTTCTGTGGTCCCTTACTACTTAGACTTACGCTGTGCAAATTTGAAAATGTATAATGAGCTGCTGAATATGACTTTGATCTGGAGCATGTGGAGAAGGCCTCAGCTCAGGAAAACACTACTTACTCTTTCCAGCCAAGACTTAGAATCTTGTTAGAATGTAATTAAATATGCTTAGAAAGTACATCACCTTTTTTTCCCCCCTTCAATGTGTTGTTTCCTCTCCTTGGCAAACTCCTACACACTTACTTAAGACCTAGGGAAGAGGGGGCTTCTACCACAGCCAGTGCTTCCTTTCTCTGGACTGTTAATTAGCATTTCCTTTGTGTTTTCTCACCCTCCTTTACGTCCAACCCAGCCTCAGTGTGTGACACATTGTAGCCTTAGCTGTTTGTTTATGTATCTATCTCCCCTCCTAAGCTGTGAACCACAGGACTGGGATAGTGTATTTATTATTCATCCTTGTATATTTCCAGTATTTTATGAAGTGCCTGACCCATAATAGACTCCCAGTAACAGTATGTTGAATAAATAAATTTGGTTGGTTAAACACTGATATAGCTGGGAGGAAAGAAACAGGAAAATAAGGCAAAACAGGGAAAACTGACTTCATTACACACATCCATAAATTTTTCTTTGGCCTGGACCCTGCATTTGGTGTTGTACTTCTTACCACTCCCAACAATGTGAAGCACTGTGTGATTTCAGGAATTATCTTAGACCTAGTTTCTCACTCTTCTGAATCAGTACTTTTTTTTTTTTTTTTTTTTTTACAAAGATGCTTGGATTGCAGAGAACTTAAGTAACCTTTCAAAAATTCTGTCTTTGATTACTTAGTGGACCTATTACCAAATATAAAGATTTTGGCCCAGTAAATCCATGGAGTTAAAGGAAAGAAAACTCGTCCAGTGGAATACATTAACACGAAAATTTCTTAGGGAGGGCGGAGAGCATCAGAAAGGTGAGTGGCTACATGTTCCTTCAATCTCACTTTTCAACTGGCTTGTTCAGTCTCTTAGAAGTTCTTTAATGTTTCTGAACCATGATTTCTCTAGCTATGAAATGAGAATATTAACTCTAGTATGCCTCAATGGGATTTTATGAGGATTAGCTAAATGTGATTGTAAAACATTTTGGGGGTATAAAGTACTGGATAAAATAATTGATATTCATAATTTTGAGACTGGATAGGGTTTCCAAAGGTAATGGTGGGAGGCAAGTCGCATTTGTATTACATTTTTAAAGGGGGTGGCTCAAATTCATTTTGTTCCTTTTCTAACCTCCTTTCCTTATATGCTGGTAAAAATATAACAGAAACCTGATTGGGGTATCTGTGTGGCTCAGTTGGTTGAGTGCTAGACTTCAGCTCAGGTCATGATCTCCCAGTTCATGGGTTCGAGCCGCATATTGGGCTCACTGTTGTCTACATGGAGCCTGCATCAGATCTTCTGTTCCCTTCTCTCTCTGCCTGTCCCCTGTTCACGTGCTGTCTCTCAAAAAATAAAATCAAATAGAAACTTAAAAAAAATAACATAAACCTGCTTAGTTAAAGTTTGGTAGCATATTGGAATTCATTTGAAAATAACTTCTAAGAGTAATAGCAGTCAGTAGTCAAAGGGTAGAGTAAAGGTACTTGATTTGTCTTGCAACCAGTTTGAATGTTCCCCTGGAAAACACAGGAAAGGTTCACAAAGACAGTAGGGACAAACCCCTTGGCTGTTGGCATCTAGTTACTTATTCAGTCAAAGGTAACCAAGAGCTGAATCCGTAAGTGATTATCAAAAATTTAGGTAGCTTTTGTTGCTGTTGTTATTTAAAATGAGGTAGCAAATGGTAGTAACACTTGGCGTGAGTATAGCATTATATAGAGAGATGCTGAATCACTGTGTTGTATACCTGAAACTAATGAAATATTGTGGGTCAACTATACTCAATTATTTTTTAATTTAAAAAAGGAAAAGAAAGTGAGGTAGCAAAGGAATCAACTCTGTTGGCAGAGCAATGGGTACAACATATGAACTTAGAATTTGGGGTTCAACTTATTGAAGTTCCAGAAACAACTTCCAAAGGTGTTTTTAAGGATTACACCGTGAATCACAAAATTATCCCAGGGGAGAGGGAATCTAAGTTTAATGCAAAGCTAGTAAGCTGGATTCTTAAAGTAATGGCTCACATGAATAGAGTGCTGCCTTTTCATTTGAGTTCTTTATCCTGTATTACTGCATTTGATGCTCCTACACCCTCTATGAAGGAGATAGGAGAAGTCTGGGGTTATTACTAAGCAACCCACCCTGGACGACTCTTTGCCTTGGTATCAATGCAGCTCTATGTTCTGATGAAGCTTGTCAAATTCTCTGCATGTGTTTATCCTGTGGAAGTTTTGGGCGTTTTTTTTTGGGTTTTGTTGTTGTTGTTTAATTTAATGAATGGGCTATGGAAGCAATTTTCCTAGTGTTTTCAAAAAGAAATGTTGATTTTCCTTTCAAACTATTTTTCAGATTCCTTTCCTCTTTTCCATTTTCACTGTCAGCCCTGAAGATCAAATCCTCATGACTTACTAGAGCAATAGTTCTCAGTCTCACAATACAATCTCTCTGGAAATTTTAAAAATACTGACATCTGAATTGGAATCCCAGAGAATCCTGATGTGATTTATTTGGGATGTGCCCTCAGTGTCGGGATACTGAGAGTGCCCCAGGTGATTGATTCTACAGTGTGGCCAGGGAGTGGAACCAGTGACCAATGGCCATGAGCTCTCCTCTGTCCCGTCCATCCTGCAAACCACTCACTCAGATTTAACGGGATAACCACTACAGTGACTGGTTCCTCCTGGGTCTTACTAAAAGTGCATCTCATCTCCTCTTCTCCTTTCCTTATCCCCTAATCCTCGTATAGATATTTCCTCTTGTATAGTTTAAAACTAGAAGTGGAATCAATGATAAATATAATAAAATCACAGGGCTAGGTAATATTTCCCCAACAGTGCTTTAATCATTTTTCTTATTAAAGAATTCTAAAACTTCAACATTGCTAAGTTCTAAAACTCTTTGACCTAGCATTTAATATTCTTCCACATTTTTAAAGTTTTTATTTGAATTCCAGTTAGTTAATATACAGTGTTATATTAGTTTCAGGTGTATGATATAGTGATTCAACACTTCCATACATTGCCTGGTTATTCTTCATGTTACCTCTCCAGTTTCACCAGCTACTACTACTGTTCCTTAGCCCATACCTTACCAAACTGACTACTTGCTCATCCTACAACATGCCTCATACCCTGCCATACACCTCTGCTCTTACTTTTCTTTCTACTCATAATGCCTTGAATCAGCTCCAATTCTTCCAATATAAACTATCCTCAATATGCCAGTCAATAGGCCACTTTAATAATAAGACTTTTCAGTTTTGATGAAAATGGGTGTTATTCCTCCTTTTTTCAACTTCATAACGCTTTTACTTTTCCAACTGATAGTTTGCTCTATGACTATTTATATATTTAATTTTATTTCCTTCCTTTCTTCCAGTATGT